>NC_058404.1:11984892-12073992 GCF_002201575.2 Neomonachus schauinslandi
TTCTTTTTTTTTTTTTTTTTTTTAAAGATTTTATTTATTTATTTGACAGAGAGAGACACAGCGAGTGAGGGAACACAAGCAGGGGGAGTGGGAGAGGCAGAAGCAGGCTTCCCGCCGACTAGGGAGCCCGATGCGGGGCTCGATCCCAGGACCCTGGGATCATGACCTGAGCCGAAGGCAGACGCTTAACGACTGAGCCACCCAGGCGCCCCTGATATGAGGAATTCTTAATCTCAGGAAACAAACTGAGGGTTGCTGGAGTGGGGGGTGGGGTGGGAGGGATGGGGTGACGGGGTGATAGACACTGGGGAGGGTATGTGCTCTGGTAAGCGCTGTGAATTGTGCAAGACTGTTGAATCTCAGATCTGTACCTCTGAAACAAATAATGCAATATACGTTAAGAAAAAAAAAAAGAAGAAGAAGAAGAAGGTAGCGGGAAGTTAAGAATGAAGCAGGGGAAATCGGAGGGGTAGACGAACCATGAGAGACGATGGACTCTGAAAAACAAACAGGGTTCTAGAGGGGAGGGGGGTGGGAGGATGGGTTAGCCTGGTGGTGGGTATTGAGGAGGGCACATTCTGCATGGAGCACTGGGTGTTATGCACAAACAATGAATCATGGAACACTTCATCTAAAACTAATGATGTATGGGGATTAACATAAGAATAAAAAAAAATTTAAAAAAATAAAAAAATTAAAAAAAACACCAGGTATTTTGTTATATGTGTCACAATGTTAGATTTTTTTTTTTTTTATCTGAAGGGTGTTGACTCTGGTGTTTCAAGTTTTACGTTGCTATAGTGAGAGTAACATGAGAGAACTCAAGAGTTGGCCATTGAGTCGGTACTCGTCCCTCTTGACACCTGCACACATTCCATTACAGTTCCCACTTCCTCCATTCTGTCGTCCATTATCTAAGTATTTCCTAAACAAAGAATTGTCAATAAGGTGGTCTTCCTATTAATGATTTCTGCCAGTTTCCTGTCTGTCCATTTCCAGTTCATCCATCCAAAATGACCCCCGGTGGCTATCTGAATGATACAGCCATTTCCCTGGATTCAGCCCAGTTTATTTCTGTAACCAAACCTTGACCATCAGCGGTCACAGGAATTTCTTTCCTTCTCCTGAAAATATTTCTTGCTTCAAGACACCCTAACATACATATCCACTACACCAACCCCTAAATATTTCTTTTTGTGACTTTTTCAGCTCCCCAGCTTGACAAAGAAGCTCTTCCCCACATCCTAGTTTGTGTTTTCTGGGGAAAAGCTAGATTAAAGAGTGCCCTTAAGCACATTTTAGTTGTTAATTTGTAGGATTAGAATTAACCAGAGGTGCTGGAAAATGTAACCTATGTTGTTGTTCATCAATACTTGAATGACATAATTTATTTTTGCCTTTGCTTTAATCTTGTAAGACATCAGCTAAAAAAGATCATTGTCCAAAACAAACCACCTTCTTTACCTTTTATCCTTACCTCTGATTACATTCTTCTTTTTAATAGGATTGTTGCATATATCCATTATTGAGAGCCTCCTGGAAACTGTTAGGTGATCTGTATGTGTTATCAATTCTCTTTAAGAATGGTTATTTTCTACCTCCTAAGTTTGTAAACAGGAGCTCAAGGATGTTCCACTTCTCAAAGAGGCCACAACTGAGAAGTGGTGGAGGCAACATTCATATCTCACTTTATCTGAGGTCAGAGCCCATTGTTCATGCTCTAGATGTGCATCTTATTTTAAAATAAAAAATAACCAGTATATTGCATCAGATATGTAAGAATATATTCTGAGTTTAGGAAGGCCCAGAAAACTGATTGCTGTGAACTTCCCAAACGAATAATTACAAACAAATACTTGGATATGCAAGTTTTATTTATTTTTGTTTTTTTCTAAGCTGTTACTTGGGTCAAAAGAACCTGTTCATATGTCATTGCTATTTTTTTTTTTTTTTTTTTTTATATTATTCTTATTATAGTCTTTTCTTTGTATTCTTTTTTTAAAAAATTTTTTTTTTACATATCCTGGTTTTTTTTGCTGTTGGTGGTGGTGGTGGTGTTTTTTTTTTTTTCTTTTCCGACTGAAAGATGAGTGCTAATTTCTGTATCTTAACAGAAAACTGAAAACATAGCATTCTGATCTTTGTTAGTAACGGCATTTACATCGACTAAACTTCCACCTAAAATGTTAGGAAAACTCATCTGTGAAGGAGCAAAAAGTGTTGAGCATGACATTCATTAGAATGCAATTGACATTTTTGCTGAAAATAAAACTTTCTAAAACATATTTCAGCAATTTTCTGATGAGAATACATACAAAGGCTTGAAGCATTTTTATTGTTAGCATAATTCCCCTTATTTTAAACTATCATGACTGAGAAAGTCCTCGTCTAGAAAGCCACATCCCATTCACATTTTAACAGAATTAACAGGTCCTCAAGGCTCTGGGACCTGGAAGGGGGTCACCGATTGAGAACAAACAAAGCTTTATTGTGTAACTTCCCCCCAACAGCATTCAGACAGCCCATCTTCCACAACCAGAGTCACACTCGATGATTTATCTCACATTATCCAATAAAGAGAATTTGCAGAGGTATAATTATAGTACCTTTGCACATTGTGGGTTAGATTAAGACCAAAAAAAGTACAAAACAGCACTTGGTTAATCTAAGATTCTCTGCATCATTTCATTTGCATGCTATAAATATTGTTTCATGAAAGGTGGTTTTAGACCTGGCTGCCTAACTTCCTCCATTTTTACAGCTTTTATAGTAGCCAACTCCATACATACACATTAACCTGTCTTAAGAATCAGCCTAAAATATCTTTCCTCATTTTAGCTTGTATAACACAGATCAAAATAGAGGCATTTAGAGCATTGACTTAATATTGAAATTTCGCTAGAGTGCTTTCCAAGTCGGTAATTGCAACCTCTCCCTGAAGTGTATGGTATTATATTGATCCTGGATTCATCACTCACAGGGAGCTGACCACTTGACTCTTGACCATGACCGTGCAAAGAACAGCAGGTAGGAAGCATTAGAGTCCTTATGGTTTCCCTCTGGTTTCACACTTCGTGTGTTCTAATTGGATACCATGAGTGACTGTTGAAATCGGGAGTGGGGGAGAGTGAGCAGTTGGGGAGTTTGTGATAAGGATGGTTTCCTATGACACTTTTTTTTAAAATTTTGCCATTTGTGACTGCTTTATGAAACTCAGTATTTAAAACTCTTTGTCATAGAACATTGGTTAAGTCATAGATTGAAGCTATACTTCCATCGGTCTATGTCCTTCCTCTTGGGAGAGTAACACTTGAGAAAAATTACAGTGAAAAAATACTGGAAATACTCTAAATACAAGTCTGTGTTCTCTCTTTTCACCTTGCCTCGCATGTCTTGCCTCGTTCCCTCTCAGGGCAGATGATGGATAATCTTAAACTCACCCTGAGTTGTATGTTCACCAATTGGCTAGATGCTTCTGCAGAACTCTAAGCTTGCTTTTATGCCTAAGTTCTAGCCCGGGAACTCTTGCATCTAAAATCTGAGTACAGCAAGGCTTTATGCCTCATTTTCCATGGTCACTCCTCATGGCAATTACTTTCATGTGAATTTTGTTACCAACTTAAGATTTTTTATAGCTTTTATATGTCCGTTTGTTTAATGAGGTCTGTGTGTGTGTGTGTGTGTGCCTCCATTGAATGACATGCTGGAAATGCAAGGAGGGTTAACGTAAACCTCCCATCCACAAGGTACTTAAAATCTAATGGAGTAGTGGGACACTGTATGCAGATAATGAGTGTAACATGATTGGTACTAGGAAAAATTCCATATAAAATATCATTAGAGCATGAAAGATAAAGTATCTGGGGATTGAGGAAGAATTCCTAAGACCCATGCCATGTGAAGGCAAAAGTATCAGAAGTACACCCTTGTGAATCAGATATTGGGAGTGGACTTTATTATAGAACAAATTTCAATGGGAATTACAGCTTTTTAAAAATAAGCAGTAGGTAATGTCCACAATAGCAAAACTATGGAAAGAGCCAAGATGCCAATCGACAGATGAATGGATAAAGAAGATGTGGTGTATATATATATATATATATGTATATATATACATATTTATATACATATATATATATATATATATATATATATATATATATATACACACAATGGAATATTATGCAGCCATCAAAAGGCATGAGATCTTGCCATTTGCAACGATGTGGATGGAACTGGAGGGTATTATGCTGAGCAAAATAAGTCAAAAAGGGAAAGACATGTATCATATGATCTCACTGATATGAGGAATTCTTAATTGCAGGAAACAACAGGGTTGCTGGAGTGGTGGGGGGTGGGAGGGATGGGGTGGCTGGGTGATAGACACTGGGGAGGGTATGTGCTCTGGTAAGCGCTGTGAATTGTGCAAGACTGTTGAATCTCAGATCTGTACCTCTGAAACAAATAATGCAATATATGTTAAGAAAAAAAAAGAAGAAGAAGAAGGTAGCAGGAGGGGAAGAATGAAGCGGGGGAAGTTGGAGGGGTAGACGAACCATGAGAGACGATGGACTGTGAAAAACAAACTGAGGGTTCTAGAGGGGAGGGGGGTGGGAGGATGGGTCAGCCTGGTGATGGGTATTAAAGAGGGCATGTTCTGCATGGAGCACTGGGTGTTATGCACAAACAATGAATCATGGAACACTACATCTAAATCTAATGATGTAATGTATGGTGATTAACATAACAATAAAAAATTTTAAAAAAATAAGCAGTAGGGGTGCCTGGGTGGCTCGGTTAAGCATTGGACTCTTGGTTTCAGCTCCGGTCATGATCTCAAAGTTGTGGGATGGAGCCCCGCATTGGGCTCTGGGCTCAGCATGGAGTCTGCTTGTCCCTCTCCTTCTGCTCCTCCCCTGCTTGCTCGCTCTCTCTCGCTCCACCGCATCTCTAAAATAAACAAACAAAAAAATAAATAGTAATGGGTGCCTGGGTGGCTCAGTTGGTTAAGCGACTGCCTTCGGCTCAGGTCATGATCCTGGAGTCCCGGGATCGAGTCCCGCATCGGGCTCCCTGCTCGGCAGGGAGTCTGCTTCTCCCTCTGACCCTCCTCCCTCTCATGCTCTCTGTCTCTCATTCTCTCTGTCTCAAATAAATAAATAAAATTAAAAATAAATAAATAAATAAGTAAATAAATAGTAATAAAACTTAAAAGATTTCTAGATTACCTACCATAACAAACAGGTGATCTGACATTCTGCTTATTCTGATATCACTGGTGTTAACTCTCATTTCAGTATTGATTTTAAGATTCAACTACAATTCTTCACCAGTTTCTCTCAGCAAAGATAAGGCTAAATATAAATAACAAAAAAATAGTTATATTTAGCACTATATATCATGCAGATGGATAGTAGTAAGCAACTTGATTCAACAGATTAACTAATTTAGTTGTCTGGGGGTATGTCTTACAGATGATTTATCCTGGCAAACCCGCTGGGAAGCAGTCTGCTCAAGACTCCACAAGAGTCACATTAAAGCCCTCTCATGCCAGAAGCAGATAACTGACAACTCAGCCTCCAGCTTTTCCAGGAAATGACAGTTTTTCTCTTTTCTTCTAGAACTGTGGTTCACAGTGCCAGCACTGAGAAGTAGATCCAAAGCCATTCTCATAAACAACTCAACCCTGCCTGTGAGCCGCCTTGTAACTCACCCCATTAGAATTTTTAGTGGCTTTGAAATTAGGTGGACTTGAGTTCTAGAACAGGCTTTGACTCTTACTAATAAAATTCATTTCTATGGCCTTTATAATCACACTGAGCTTCTTTCTTAATATGAAAGAGAGAGAAATGATAATTTTAACTTCTAGGATTTTTACGACATTTAAGTTATTAGACCAAAATGGGTTTGTCCTGTGTCTGGCCCATAGGAGGTTCTTGATTAATTTATAACTTTTTGGCTTTCATTTGAGGAATTGGATGCATTGTTTATTAGATAGGGAGAACTTGGAAAACACGTTTTTCTTTTCATCTGGACTGTCAAAATATAGCTTATATTTCATTGTTCTTGCACCTTATTGATGACAATTAATGTTAGAACTACCTTGTCATATCGCATTATTTACCTTTTACTTTATTCCTAATATTCTGTTATCTGCCTCTTATTAGAAATATTAAAGAATGTGGATATAAACAGTAAATGGTAACTTCCTTGGGACTCAGTTTTCATAAACACTTCCAATGTTCTCTCCTACCTTTCAGCTCTAAAAATCTAAGTTCTCATTTAAAACACGCTAGGCAAGTTATTGTGGGATTATTATATTCCAGGTACTATAATGCGAATTCTCTCTGATGGCTGGAGGGTGAAGTTGAAGGAATGCTTGTGAAAGCATTTCAAGCTTACACCCTTTAAGGAGTTGACCGTAGGTTGTGAGTGGAGCTTCATACAAATAACAAAGTGAGCAACAGAGGTGTTAAGAAGCAATAAAATGGATGGGCATGATGAGGAGCCTGCAATGTGACCTGCAGACATTCAGAGACCTTACTAGTGAGAAGGTGAGGTTTGAGCTGAGTCCTAAAGGATGGGAACAAAGAGAAGTGACAATCCATCAGTGAAACTCAGGGGGAGTTAATGTATCTGTTTCAAGTACAGTATTTTTATAGACCATCCTTTCTGGAACAAACTATGCCAGTGAGATACCAGATATGAAGAAAAATAAGTTTCTGGAAGAGCATGAGTTAGAGAAATGTTTGGTAAAATAAACACATTTATTCACTACAGGACTTCTCAGGGCCTTTTTACCAGGAATTCTTTCATGCTCTTATGATCCTTGAAACTGTCTTGGGGAAGCTCTCACATCTCCTGAGACCTGCGTGGCAATTGTTGATAAAGAGAGTAATAGATTAGAAAGGTGACTAGGAGACAGATGGGAGAGCTTGGAGTGTTTAGACTCGGGTGTGGGCATAAACCTGTGGGGAGTGGACATGCCCAGCTCTGAGGTCCCCCAGTTTGCCATCTCCACACTACACCACTTCATGGGCTGGCTGACCTCAGGAACATTACTTCACCTAGAAGTATGTTCTAGAATCTCCTTGGATACTGCTGTGTTCACTAGCAGTTCCTTTGTAAAACCGGTGAGAGTTGACAGAGTTAATGTATGAAACTGCTTAGATCAGAGCCTAGCACAGAGCAAGCCAACTGAAAGCATTAAATAACATTAATGGGGGGTGATTGAACTATTTTTAGCAAAGAAATGGCACCATAAATGCAGTGTTTTAGGAAAGCTAATCTTTGATCAAAGAAGACAATCAGTTAAAATCCTGGCTGTAACGGTAGGAGGCCAAAGAAAGGATGGGATTTCTTTGGGGGAAAATACCACTCACAACATTAGAACAAGTGGAAAGAGTTCCTTACAGGCCTAGAATTCAAATCTCTGTTGAACGTGTTGGTGTGTAACTTCTCTAAAATGAAACATTTCCTTGGATTAAATAGCACCATGTAAATATTTTCCTCAAAATACCCTGGGAGTATGAATGTGACTTTTGTGTGGTTGGTGTATGTTGGTGTAAGTTCCATATACTTTTTTAGGGTGTAGGATTTTTTTCACATGTATTCTGTTTCACATTGAGGCTTTTATTTTGAATCTTCATGCTGTCATTTCTCTGGCATTTGTAATACCTTTTGACTTAATTGAAATTGGAGCTGACTTTTTAATGAAAGAAGTTTTCCAATAAGCATATTTTTGAAAAAGTTAATTTTTCACAGCACCTGCGTGTCTTGGTTAAGTGTCTGCATTTGGCTCAGGTCAAGATCCCAGAGTCCTGGGAATGAGCCCAGGGTTGGGCTCATTGCTCAGCGGGGAGCCTGCTTCTCCCTCTCCCTCTGCCTTTCCCCCTGCTCATGCTCTCTCTCTCTCGCTCTCGCTCTCTCTCTGTATCTCTCTCTCCCTGTCAAATAAATAAAATCATGTAAAGAAAAAAAAAGTTAATTTTTCTAATATTTGTCCTGTGCTACTTTTTCCTGATGATGAGGCATTACTTGAAATATACTAAAACAGATGGAAGTATAGCAAATAAGATTTTAGTTTAGGAGAACATAACCATTAACAACTTAGGAAAATTAATCATATTTATTGTAGTAAGAAAAAAATGGATAGCATTAAACACATTTGTTTTTAGGCTTCTAATAAAAGGAATATAAACAAAACATGTTGTTCTAAATAGTAGACTAAATGGAGAAGTAAGACCTAATATAAAAATTATCAGGGTCACAACCCAAAGACACCCCCAGGTTGAAAGTAACGAGGTGGAAAACCATTTACCAAGCTAATGGACACCAAAAGAAAGCTGGTGTGGCAATCCTTACATCAGACAAATTAGATTTTAAACCAAAGACTGTAATAAGAGATGAGGAAGGACACTATATCCTACTTAAAGGGTCTATCCAACAAGAAGATCTAACAATTGTAAATATCTATGGCCGAACATGGGAGCAGCCAATTATATAAGGCAATTAATAACAAAAGCAAAGAAACACATGGACAACAATACAATAATAGTGGGGGACTTTAACACCCCCCTCACTGAAATGGACAGATCATCTAAGCAAAAAATCAACAAGGAAATAAAGACTTTAAATGATACACTGGACCAAATGCACTTCAAAGACATATTCAGAACATTCCACCCCAAAGCAACGGAATACACATTCTTCTCAAGTGCCCATGGAACATTCTCCAGAATCGATCACATCCTAGATCATAAATCTCAACTGGTACCAAAAGATTGGGATCATTCCCTGCATATTTTCAAACCACAATGCTTTGAAACTAGAACTCAATCACAAGAGGGAAGTCAGAAAGAACTCAAATACATGGAGGCTAAAGAGCATTCTACTGAAGAATGAATGGGTCAACCAGGAAATTAAAGAAGAATTAAAAAAATACATGGAAACCAATGAAAATGAAAACACACTGTTTAAAATCTTTGGGATGCAGCAAAAGCAATCCTAAGAGGCAAGTGTATAGCAATACAAGCCTTTCTCAAGAAACAAGAAAGGTCTCAAGTACACAACCTAACCCTATACCTAAAGGAGCTGGAGAAAAAACAGCAAATAAAACCTAAACCCAGCAGGAGAAGAGAAATTATAAAGATCAGAGCAGAAATCAATGAAATAGAAACTAAAAGAACAGTAGAACAGATCAATGAAACTAGGAGCTGGTTCTTTGAAAGAATTAACAAGATTGATAAACCCCTAGCCAGACTCATCAAAAAGAAAAGAGAAATGACCCAAATCAACAAAATCATGAATGAAAGAGGAGAGATCACAACCAATACCAAAGAAATACAAACAATCATAACATATTATGAGCAACTCTATGCCAGCAAATTAGATAACCTGGAAGAAATGGATGCATTCCTAGAGATGTATCAACTACCAGAACTGAACCAGGAGGATATTGAAAACCTGAACAGACCTATAACCACTAAGGAAATTGAAGCAGTCATCAAAAATCTCCCAACAAACAAAAGCCCAGGGCCAGATGGCTTCCCAGGGGAATTCTACTAAACATTTCAAGAAGAATTAATACCTATTCTTCTGAAACTGTTCCAAAAAATAGAAATGGAAGGAAAACTTCCAAACTCATTTTATGAAGCCACCATTACCTTGATCCCCAAACCAGACAAAGACCCCATGAAAAAGGAGAATTACAGACCAATATCCTTGATGAACATGGATGCAAAAATTCTCACCAAAATACTAGCCAATAGGATCCAACAGTACATTAAAAGGATTATTCATCATGACCAAGTGGGATTTATCCCTGGGCTGCAAGGTTGGTTCAACATCCGCAAATCAATCAACGTGATACAATACGTTAACAAAAGAAAGAACAAGAATCATATGATCCTCTCAATAGATGCAGAAAAAGCTTTTGACAAAGTACAGCATCCTTTCTTGATCAAAACTCTTCAGAGTATAGGGATCGAGGGTACATACGTCAATATCATAAAAGCCATCTATGAAAAACCCACAGCAAATATCATTCTCAATGGGGAAAAACTGAGAGCCTTCCCCCTAAGGTCAGGAACGCGGCAGGGATGTCCACTATCACCACTGCTGTTCAACATAGTATTAGAAGTCCTAGTCACAGCAATCAGACAACAAAAAGAAATCAAAGGCATCCAAATCGGCAAAGAAGAAGTCAAACTCTCACTCTTTGCAGATGATATGATACTTTATATGGAAAATCCCAAAGACTCCACCCCAAAACTGCTAGAACTCATACAGGAATTCAGTAAAGTGGCAGGATATAAAATCAATGCACAGAAGTCAGTGGCATTCCTATACACCAACAACAAGACAGAAGAAAGAGAAATTAAGGAGTCGATCCCTTTTACAATTCCACCCAAAACCATAAGATACCTAGGAATCAATCTAACCAAAGAGGCAAAGGATCTGTACTCAGAAAACTATAAAATACTCATGAAAGAAATTGAGGAAGACACAAAGAAATGGAAAAACGTTCCAAGCTCATGGATTGGAAGAACAAATATTGTGAAGATGTCAGTGCTACCTAGAGCAATCTACACATTCAATGCAATCCC
This sequence comes from Neomonachus schauinslandi, assembly GCF_002201575.2. Classification (NCBI taxonomy): domain Eukaryota; kingdom Metazoa; phylum Chordata; class Mammalia; order Carnivora; family Phocidae; genus Neomonachus; species Neomonachus schauinslandi. Next base: position 11,995,500 of record NC_058404.1, read on the forward strand.
CATCAAAATACCATCCACTTTTTTCAAAGAAATGGAACAAATAATCCTAAAATTTGTATGGAACCAGAAAAGACCCCGCATAGTCAGAGGAATGTTGAAAAAGAAGAGCAAAGCTGGCGGCATCACAATTCCGGACTTCCAGCTCTATTACAAAGCTGTCATCATCAAGACATTATGATACTGGCACAAAAACAGACACATAGATCAATGGAACAGAATAGAGAGCCCAGAAATGGACCCTCCACTCTACGGTCAACTAATCTTTGACAAAGCAGGAAAGAATGTCCAATGGAACAAAGCAGTCTCTTCAACAAATGGTGTTGGGAAAATTGGACAGCCACATGCAGAAAATGAAACTGGACCATTTCCTTACACCACACACAAAAATAGACTCCAAATGGTTGAAAGACCTCAATGTGAGACAGGAGTCCATCCAAATCCTAAAGGAGAACACAGGCAGCAACTTCTTTGACCTTAACCGCAGCAACTTCTTCCTAGAAACATTGCCAAAGGTGAGGGAAGCAAGGGCAAAAATGAACTATTGGGACTTCATCAAGATAAAAAGCTTTTGCACAGAAAAGGAAACAGTCAACAGAACCAAAGACAACCGACAGAATGGGAGAAGATCTTTGCAAATGACATATCAGATAAAGGGCTAGTATCCAAAATCTATAAAGAACTCATCAAACTCAACACCCAAAGAACAAAGAATCCAATCAAGAAATGGGCAGAAGACACGAACAGACATTTTTCCCAAGAAGACATCCAAATGGCCAACAGACCCATGAAGAAGTGATCAACATCACTCTGCATCAGGGAAATCCAAATCAAAACCTCAATGAGATACCACCTCACACCAGTCAGAATGGCTAAAATTAACAAGTCAGGAAAGGACAGATGTTGGCGGGGATGCGGAGAAAGGGGAACCCGCCTACACTGTTGGTGGGTATGCAAGCTTGTGCAACCACTCTGGAAAACAGTATGGAGGTTCCTCAAAAAGTTGAAGATAGAGCTACCATATGACTCAGAAATTGCTCTACTGGGTATTTACCCCAAAGATACAAATGTAGGGATCCGAAGGGGTACGTGCACCCTGATGTTTATAGCAGCAATGTCCACAATAGCCAAACTGTGGAAAGAGAGAAGATGTCCATCGACAGATGAATGGATAAAGAAGAAGTGGTATATATACACAATGGAATATTATGCAGCCATCAAAAGGAATGAGATCTTGCCATTTGCAACGACGTGGATGGAACTGGAGGATGTTATGCTGAGCGAAATAAGTCAATCAGAGAAAGACATGTATCATATGACCTCACTGATATGAGGAATTCTTAATCTCAGGAAACAAACTGAGAGTTGCTGGAGTGGGGGTTGGGGTGGGAGGGATGGGGTGGCTGGGTGATAGACTTTGGGGAGGGTATGTGCTATGGTGAGTGCTGTGAATTGTGCAAGACTTTTGAATCACAGATCTGTACCTCTGAAACAAATAATACATTATATGTTAAGAAAAAAAAAGAAGAAGATAGCAGGAGGGGAAGAATGAAGGGGGGAAGTCAGAGGGGGAGATGAACCATGAGAGAGGGTGGACTCTGAAAAACAAACTGAGGGTTCTAGGGGGGAGGGGAGTGGGAGGATGCGTTAGCCTGGTGATGGGTATTAAAGAGGGCACGTTCTGCATGGCCACTGGGTGTTATGCACAAACAATGAATAATGGAACACTACATCAAAAACTAATGATGTAATGTATGGTGATTAACATAATAATAAAATATTAAAATGCATGGGGAAAAATAAAATTTAAAGGAAGTACATCAAAATATTAAAAAAAAATTATCAGGGTCACAGGTTTAAGTTGAAGTGTATCAAAGATTGTATCAAAGACCTTTAACTCCCAAGAATTGACATTTTTTTAAGAAATTGAAATCTTAGTTGGTTAGAATCTTATTTTAGAATAGTAGACTAAATGGTTATAAAGTTTCTTTTTCGGAAAAGAATGTAAAATTGACTTTAGAACAGCATATAGTTAATAATGGTGGATAAAATCACTTCATTATGTATATTCAAATTGTCATTTAAAATATAGACATGAATATAACTAAACCAGTACAAGGAATAGAATTCCAAAATAAGTGTTAATAAAAGTGCTCTGTAAATGTGCTATCAATTCGGTATTTCAGACTGATTTGAAGGTTAATATTTCAGGTAAATTTGTAGCGCAGTTCTATTGTTTCCTGAGTGAGGTAGTATGAACCAGTTCTAAACTCCTGTTTTGAGTACAACAAAATCACTAGCTTTAAATCTCTCAAGATGAACTGCCCTCTTTGATCAAATGATTGGCATCACTTAAGTTGATGTGAAATAGAATAAAATAGGAATGGCTGGGTTTGTCCCGTTCAGCAATAGGTACTTTCCTTAAACTATTTACCTTTATAGTCCAAAAGTATTATGAAAACAATTAAAATGTCCTCTTTTATAAATCTATCAAAAGGAATGGGAGACATCATTCTTGATTTACACTATTTTGCCTGCACAAAAAACAGCTTTATATCTTCATGATACATTCATGATAGCAGTTGGTCTATAAGCTATTTTTTTGGTGGATCACAAGTCACAATGATGTGATAGGTTTTGTTCTTTCTGAACTGTTGACTAGGTAGCAGTAATCTAGAATATTTTGGGTTTTTAAAAACAGACACACTTGGGGCGCCTGGGTGGCTCAGTTGGTTAAACGACTGCCTTCGGCTCAGGTCATGATCTCAGGGTCCTGGAATCGAGCCCCACATCGGGCTCCCTGCTCGTCGGGAAGCCTGCTTCTCTCTTTCCCACTCCCCCTGCTTGTGTTCCCTCTCTCGCTGTCTCTCTGTCAAATAAATAAAATCTTTAAAAAATAATAAAAAAATAAATAAAAACAGACACATTGCCCAAAGAAATCTAGATTCAGCAAATTTCTGGTTTGACACCAAATACTTCTTTGTACGGCTGAAAACTTAAAGGAACTAACACGGTCTATTTGGCTGTCGTTCACCTGATAGCTCAAATTTAAAGCACTTGAGGGCATGATTAAGTAGTTAATTCTACAGGAACTGCTCTCTCATTCTGGGAAAGTGTGGGGAGAAGATATTTAGGATACTTTGCTTTCTTTTTCTTCCCTTTTTTTTAAGATGCTCCAGAGATGATACTCCTTAATTTTAAGCCACTTTATTCTGTGGAAATAAGTTTAAGACAATTGCCCTTACTCTAATGTATGTACAATTGGACAAATATTTTAGATATATTTCTTGTGGTCCTTTTCTTTTTTTCTAAATATCAAGTTGCACTACTTAGATCTCCCTATGTTATTAGTGAAAAATATGCTGGACAGGGACCTTAGCATATTTGAATTAAGTTTTCCGCTAGGTAGTGACCTCGAGTTTAGCATTCATGCAGACAAAGCATATTTGTTACACCTGGATTCTTCTGCCCTTGTGCTTAGAAAAAATTACTTCATTAACACTTCAATGGAGCACTAAAGTAGTCATAAACTAGAAAACAAATGCAAAGTCTTTCAGATATTCTGAATGTTCTTAATATTCCCATTTCTCCAGTCTATTTTTTGAATAATTGCCAGATATGTATAGATTTTTTATTTTTAAGCAAAGTATAAAACAATCCTATTACATACCCAGGGTATATTGTTTTGAGAATCAGTTAAATACTTTGAGTTATAACCTGACAAATTTTCACTCTGTGCTGTCTATTATAGCTGAACTTTTCTGTGTGAAATCACACCTTCAATTGAAAATTATAATTTAATATATTAAATGTCATACAGGTAGCAGTCACCTCGCAGACAACTCCGTGTTTTGGGGACTGTTAGGGCCATCATGGTCTGAGAACTCAGGACCGAGGACTTGAAGACTCAGAAAATTTCTTTAGTTTTGCTTAGCTGAATGGTCAAGAGAACCTTTCCCAACTAATCAGCTTGACAGCTTCACCTTATGAGAAAAATCTGTCACCTTGGGCATCTCCGGACTTGCCCCGTGTGCTCTATTAATATGTATGGCATGCATGAGCAGGGAAGGATTTTAAACTCATTATAGAGTTCTTTATCATTTTTGGATATCTTGAATCAATTCACTCCAAGAGCAATTTACTATCATTTTAAGGAGATTTCAGATACTTGTGGAGAGTTACCCCTGAGACTTGGGGTACCTTCTCCTTTGCTCTCAGTGCTCAGGCTTACAGACCTAGACTTGATGTTTCTTTTCTTCTAGTCACTTCCACTTGTAGAGCACGGTGCTTGAGGGTGCAGCTTTAGAACAAGATTGCCTGAGTCCCAGGCCTCCTACCATTCTCTGGTGGACCTTTGCAAGTCACTGAAATTGTGTTTCAGTTTCATCTGTAAGATGGTGTTGTGGAGACCAAATGGGCTACTACAAAGTGTCTAAAATGATTCACACACAGTAAGCCCTGAACATTTGATCAATCTTATTACTGTGGTACTTCAGGGTTCATGTCTGGGCACATAGTGCTAAGGCTGTGCTTCTTGTTTTGCTGGACACACTGCCATAAAATACTTTCTCATCTGGTTAATCCCACAGCCATCTCTCCAAAGACGCTAAGCTAGTATTGTTGAGGTCTCCGGCAAGATTCCATAAATGGAGTCTGTCTTGCCCACGTAGCTTTCAATTTGAGAAATAAAACAAAAGTGTGGCAGATTGAGGCCAAAACATATTTGTTATTAACTGGTAAGGAATTGTCTGACCCTAGTGGAGTACTGAATTCTCTCCCTGCAGGAAAAATTGTTTCTACGGAGGAGAGAGATGGAGCTCAGAGGAACTCATATAGTTCATAGTTCTCAAATGTACCAATCTGACAGTTCTCCCTCCACTGTGTTGGAATAATGGGGCAGAGGAAAGTCTGAATTTTTTGTTAATCAGTATGCACCTGCACCTGGATGGAAAATCTATGAGGAATGGGAAACAAGATCTCCACCTTGACCATGTTGTATGAGGTGGGAGAGTGCTACCTAGTCCACAGTCATAAAATACTTAGACCAGCTACAATTTTGCCAGCAAGGCAGATTTTCATTTGGGTGGATTCTGACAAAGGGTTTATCCACATTTTATCTATATTGATCATAATCCTAAGTATAGCAAAGCCTTAGTTTCCACAAAAGTCTGCACAGAAATGTGTACTTCTCGACTGTTCAAGATGAGTGATTTTAGGGCAGTTAGCCAATATTTATCCTCTGTGAATTTGAAATTCATTGTGTGACATTGGTGACTCTCTATTCTGCTTTACTATCCTATTGGTCTTCAGTCTACTCAGGTCTTAAATGTTCTGTCCCTTCACCTTGGGTGCTCTGAGGAACACCTGTGTCTTCGCTAGTTTTGAAGGTGAATTGTTTTATCTTCTAAATAAAGGAGGCACATACTGGTGGTGAGGTACCTCACATGAAATTTTAGTGCACACGTGGAGTTTAAGGTGCTAGGTGGCAAGTAAAGAAGAAAATAGCTGATGTTCTTTCGGTAGTAATCACTCCCTCCCAAATAGGTGGTAAGTCAATGCTCTTGAAAGGTGGGATGGTATCTGTACCACTAACTTGAATGCTTTTATTTGTTTTGTTTTTTATTTATTTTTTTTTATAAATGAAGCAAGGTCTGCAAAGACAATGGAGCTGTATCTGACCACTAAGCTCCAATAGATAATATAGATATTGATTTTTGTGAGCTCTCTTTATTACTCTAGGAATGAGGAATCAATGTCTTCAGTGATTGTATGTATGATAAGAAAAAGTAGGAAACGAGAAGTTTCTGTGAACAGAGGAGAAATTCTCTGGCAACATTTCAAAGCTATGGTAGACTACACAAAATCTATACTTGTACTATGTGAAGGTCAAGTAAAGAAGTGTAGATGAATTTTGTCATCAGTTATAAACCTAACTGTACCATATAAAACTATGAAAAACTGAAATTGTCTTTAGTCTTGGTTGGACAACTACCGACGAATAATGATAGTATTACTTTAACCAACTCCTTAGCATATAAGCTCTGTCTTTGAATTATATACGTATTGACCATGTGTATGTTTGTTATCTACATAGAATGGGAATCCTGGAATTCAACACATGTATTTCATATTATAATTCCCTGAGCATATATCTCAGTTGCTTGATAAATGGTTGTTCATATTCATGATACCTTGGGGTGGGATTGGAAAAATGGGGAACCATAGTGGGTATTTTCATGTTATGACAATGACTAAAATGTAATGAGATATTTTCCAGGTTCTGGGCACAGTTCTTTACAAGCATTATTCATTTAATCAATACAACTACACTATGCTCTACTGGGCATGAAAAATCTGATGTTCAGTAACTGAATAAGTTACATAGAAAATGATGTGCCATTATAAATCTCAAGAATTGTGCCTGGATGTTTCCCTCTATCTGGAATGTTCTTCCCTAGATATTTCTTTGCCTTGTTTCTCATCAAGATCTGTTCTCCTCCAGTCTCAGACCTGCCTCAGTGTCCTATCTAAGTTGGCAACTCTTCCCCTACTCTATTTTCCTTATGAGTTTTATTCATCTTTGTTGAGTACATTTAATATTCTATACATTTGATTTCTTTTACTTCTGCTCCCCAAACTTGAATAAAACAGGGTTTTATTTTTCCACTTAGGATAACTTACATTTCTTGAACACATTTGGGGAAATAGTGACTAACTAAAATAATTAGATTAATAATTAAATTAATAATTGAGTTAATAATTGAATTAATGAATTTAGCATACATGGGCTGAGTCACTTAAACCATAATGAAGTATTAAAAATGTTTAGCACATTTAGAGCACATTGAGTGAATGAATCAAACAATGAAATCTTGTGTATGGTTTTCTCCACTAAGGTTCTGTATTCTTTTTTTGTTGTTGTTGTTGAATTGTATTTTTTTCCCTCACAGTGAATGTGTCTGTCAAACTGTTGAACTACAGAACTATCTGGAGAACATATTCAGACATAGTGGCGTATTCTTAAGAGAACAAAGAAACCCTCCAAGGCAGAGGAAGTTTGTGGATTTTGTACTGACTTCTCAGTAGTTCAGATGAATGTGGAGAAAGCTTGACTGCATCTAAGTTAACATATTTAAACTGTTTTTTATTCTGACTTCCAATGTAGGCTGGTAACAAGTTAATGATTTGTGTTTGGAAGTTGATTCTGACAACATCTGCACAGGCTCATTGCCTTGGGGAAGACATAAACTGAAACCATGTCGGTAAATCCACATTACAAATGAATTTAGAGGCTTCACCCCCTTTTTAATAGTATTTTTTTAACTTTATTGGCCATATACGTCTATGTGACTTTCTCTCAAATGCACACGCATACAGAGTAGTAGATCATGTCAGGGTAAAGTGAACTTACAATTTACCCCCTGAGCATAATTTTAAATGACATTTTTCATGCTTTTCACCTAATGAGTGTGTGACAATATAGAATCTGAAATAGTTTTTCTTTTAACCAGTTAAAAAATTTCCCATATTGTTGCCCATAGCTAGAATGAAAGCTATGTGATATGAAGTATTTTCTACACTTATTTTGCTGAAATAAAATTCCCTAAAGGTGTAGTTGCAGAGTAGATACACACAACTAGATAAGAATGAAACAATAGAAATACATTGTTATTCTATATTGATAATAGTTCTTCACTAGATTTTCAACACAAGAAAATCTCATAGTATACATTCAGAAATTTAGTCAACACTACAGCGACTTCATTTTTTAATAAAATCACATATTTTCAAATTTATTGGCCATTATTTTAGAACTAAGAACTCACTTTTTTTTATTTTTAATCATTGACCTTCTATTAAAAATGAGCTTTAAAAAATGCTCTTCACTGAAGTAGTAATTAATTTGCCTTATGGTTTATAAAACTACTAATTAAAAAGTCTTTGGGAATAATTATAGGTTTCTAACTTCAAACATTTATTAGAGTAATAAATTCTTATTTCAGCAGCCCATAATCAGAAACTAATAGAATTAAGGAATAAACGTGAGAAATGCAGATTTAGGCAATATAGATAATGCTCTCCAACCATCATTAATGCTCAGTTTTTATACTTGATCTTCTGTTAGAATTTTAATTCACAGGCTAGCACTGATTTTTTTTTTTTTGTCAAGTAGCATAATAAATGCTATGAGTTTACAGTGTATTTCACTTGATTATATATGGACTAAAGTGATTTTTTTAGTGCCTATTCTTTTGTATGTGTTAAACTTTGATGCATTTTTCAACCTCAGCCCTTAATTTTCAAATCCTTAGATGTCTAACCTATACATTCAGGGAGACGGGCAATTAAATACATATGGTATAATATCCCTACTAACTGTAAAGACTTTTACAAAAATCTGTAACAGCAAACAGGTTTATTATTGGAATAACCAAATTCTGAAAGGAAGCAATGTGTAATGTCACAGAGATTAACAGACACTCACAAAAACAGCAACCTCTTGGGGTGGTCCTCTTGGAAGAGTCATTATAACTTTGGGGGGTTTCTTTGTTTCTCATCTTTTTCCAAACCCTTGTGTCCAGAGCTGACTTTCAATAGATTGCAGTGGGAGAGCTCTGCTACATACAGTGTCCTGACCAGTCCTTTTCCATTTTGATCTGCCCTATGGACCCCTAATCTTTGTAAAATCAAATTTTAAAAAGGACTCAAATATCCCCTAGAATCTGTATCTGGGCTTTACCCTTAGTTGGGAAGAGGGAAATAATAACAAATAAGAAAGTTGTTGCTAAGACCAAGAATTAATCCTATTAATTAAAACATCTGAACAATACATTAAATTGGGAAGTCGAGACGGTAGAATCCCAACCATAGGGGTAAGGAGTCGCTATAGGAAGCTGGGTGCTCTAAGGTGAAAGGCAGCCTTTCAGAGTGAAATAAATAAATGAGTCAGGTCTTGTTGTGATTGGAAGGCCTGCTGAACTAACCAGTGTGCTAGAAAATTACTACAAACAGGAACAGATGGGCTAGTTGAATCATAGACACAAAAGGCTTATTATGGTGAATGTAGGCAGAACAGAGAAAAGATTAGGGAATCTGGGAACATTCTCAGGGAATCTTGTACACCGAGTTTCAGGTAACTTTAGGGACAACAGTTTTGACTGAAGAATTAAACAGCAGACCGAAAAACATGTTTCTGTTTGTTTGTTTGCTTGCTACTTTTTTTTTTTTCTTCCCCTGTCCCGGGAAAGAATTGCCAATTGTTGGTAAAGATGGGGCAAGTAAGTGTGGGTGAATGGAATGGGTTCAGGGCAAATGAGGGCCAAAGGAGCTGGCTTTCTGGAAATAGGCAGTAGCTACAGAATAAACTGTTCAAATTTTTCATATGCAGGCAGATACATTTAGGATTCTCACATAGTTAGGGGCGCCTGGGTGGCTCAGTCGTTAAGCGTCTGCCTTTGGCTCAGGTCATGACCCCGGGATCCTGGGATCGAGTCCCATATCGGGCTCCCTGCTCAGCCAGGAGCCTTCTTCTCCCTCTCCCACTCCCCCTGCTTGTGTTCCTTCTCTCGCTGTGTATCTCTCCCTGTCAAATCAATAAATAAAATCTTAAAAAAAAAAAAAGGATTCTCACAGAGTTTAAGACAACCTAGTCAGTGCTGTTGGTAGCTATCTGGATGCCATGGATACGTTCAGATGAACATGGTGAAGGGCATTTTCCTCACTGACGGTTTTTGCCTGCAGGGAGGCTGGGGTAGTGTGGGTGAAGACCAGGAGAGCAACAGTAAAACATTCAGGTGTGTCTTTCCCTGAGTCCCTACCCTGCCCAAGTAACTATAACCATTTCACAATACTGAGTAACTTCCCAGTGTTCCCCAAAGCCTGCCAACATGCGAATCATACTGGATCAAGTCACTTACTCACAGATACGTCCCCGGCCCGCATTACAAGAGACGTGTTTTCACATCTGTTTCATACTATGCTCTGCTCTTACATTGGGCCATTGTACTCCTTGCCTCATCTCCCCCTGCCGGTCCAAAATATTTTGGGGGGCCTGTTTCAAACTCTGCCTCCGTGAAGCTTTATCATCTTCAGTGAACTCTTATTTTGTCAGTGGTACTGTATGTATAACAACTCCCATGCTACTTCCAATTTATGCTGTCTGGTATCTTGTGTGTGATTCATGTGTGAATTTTGTCTCCCTAACTAGAAGGTAAAATTTTGATGGAAGGGACTGTGTTTTAGAAATCTTACTTTGCACCATGTCTGCCAGCCACATCATAGACAAAAAAACAAAACAAAACAACAACAACAAAAACATGTGTTGAACATACACATTCAAATTCTTAGATTTTTCACATCTCCATTTGGAATAAAAGATAAAACACTAAGATAAGTGATTGCTAGTTCAATTGTCCTCATAGTTTCCCTACATAGTTTAATATACTCTGTTCTTTTAAGTAAGGAAGATCCTAGGAGGCAGCTATTGTTCTTCTTGGCTGGCTGACCCTCAGGCAGCTACTTAAACTTTCCCAAACTCTGTTCCATCACCTGTAAAATGAAGAAGCTGACCTTACCTTCTGTGATTTTATCACAGTAATTTATGCCTGATTAGATTCAAAAAGGAGCTGCGTCTTTGTGAGTATCTTGCAAAGACATTTCTTCAATCATCTGTTTATTCATGTAGACTTAGAAATTCTCTCTAGTATCCCTTTCCCTGTCCCAGGCGATGGGAACAGAGAGGTGCCCAGTAAGAGACCAGACCCAGCCCTCATAGAGAGGACAGGAAGGAAGTAAGAGGGATGACATGGAGCCAGGTGTGAGTACTGTGGTCCCAGAGTGTGTTTCCTGCAGCAGCACCAGCATCACTTGAAAGCTTGTTAGAAATGCCAAAATGCAGTAGCCCACCCTGGAGTCATCACATCAGAAGTCCTGGAGGTGGATTCTAGCAGCCTGTTTCTAACAGCCCAGTTTCACACTAGAGTTTGAGAACCACTGACATGATGAATGAAAACAAAATGTGATCAACAAACATCTTTTTCTTACTGGTAATTTGAGCACAGATACTTAAATTTTTTGAGTCTCATTTTTCCTTCTTTGTCAAATCAGGAATACTTGAAAGGTTGGGTTTTTTTGGTTTTGTTTTTCCCTGAGAGTCCCATGACACAATACCTGGCAAATAGTGAATATAGGTGTTTATATAGAGTTTCTTGATGAAGCGAAACACTTTAAGTGAGGAAACTGATTTTATTACCCTGTAGGTGTCCGGGTGTCAAATTATTTTCCATTTCACATAAAAATGAAGTCTATCATTATAAGACCAGCAGTTTTTAGGAATGGACCTGGGTTATGATTAAAAATTTCTGACTCTGCATGCATTGATCTGATTGGTTATTGTAAACAGGTTGATACTTATTATTTCCCCACAGTGTAAACACCCCAGTAGACCATATAGGGATATCTTATCTTGCCTTTATGATTGCCCTATAATGGGGTAAAAATTAAGGTGTGAAGTTGAAAGAATTTTCACAAATATAATTTACCTGTGTAATCGGCACCTCATCAAAAAAAAAAAAAAAGGAATATTACTAGCTTCTGGAAATGCTTCCTATTCACTATTATTTCCTTTTGTACTTCCCTCTCTCCAAGTGTAACTACTATGCTTAATTCTAATGCTGTAGGTTAGTTTTGTCAGTTTTGAACCTGATATAAATTGAATCATACAGTTAGTACTTGCTGTGTCTTCTTTTCACTCACTATTGTGTTTGTGAGATTCATGCATGTCTTTTTGTATATAGCAATAGTTACTTCACTTTTGCTCTGCATCCCAATTCAGTTTTCATGAATAGTAAAAGGAACATATGTGGGGAATTTAGTCCAGGAATCATTCTATGAAAGAGAAGGCCAAGGAGGGAGTTTATAACACCTGCAAAACATATTTGAATATCTACTTTCAGATTTCGTTCTGGGTGGACGTTCTTGTTGGTACTCTGCCAGTTTGCTCAGTATCCCTCCACCCAGATGGAATAGCCTCTCTGATATTCCTTAGAGTTTATTCTTATTAACAGTCTTAAACGGGGAAAGCACTCAGCAAAAGCATGGGTCCCATCGGTGTAGTAGAGATTTAACTAAGACTTCACAGAGTTAATCCCCAAACTCAGTTCTGTCCAGTAATTCAAGATCTTCAAGTGAGATACTTAGAAATGGTTTCATATCATTAGGAATAATTGCAACTTGGCAATAATAGTAAAACACTGGTTCTTGCCCTTATTTATCTTGTGCCTTAAAATTTTGAAGTGCAATTAGATGTTTGGAACTAGGATCGGGTGACAGGAAAAGGAAGCCCTTTCCAAGAAACTGGTTCCAGAACCCAGAATTTAAATTTACACTTCTAACACCCACATAACCATGTGTTCTCTCTCTCTTTGTGTTTCATTACAAGCCTTATAAATGATCATTACTGAAAAAGACATCTTGAGGCAAATTGCACAGAACATTTGAATACACTTACCTTCTGTAGAAACAGGATTCAGATTTTAGTAACAACACTTAACTTTTGTGATACCTTAAGGAAAATTTGGATTCTAGCAGCAGTTCCTTTATGTTAACATCACTAGATAATGTTATGCCATAGCAATTTAGATTTAATCAGATGCGCTCACTTGAGTTCAGAGCCAAATGTTTGTCTGGGTTTCTCTGTTGTCCTATCAAATGTTAGCTGATGTCTTTTCTGAGTTGGCAGGACAGGAATGTATACAAATCAGCATCATGGATAAAAATGATGTGTAACTCAATTCAGATATATGACGGATGCATATTCTAAATGATGTTATAATGTACCACAGAAATAGCATGTGTTAAAGTATCCAGTACCTGGAAGAAAAGTACATTTTATAACTTAGAATTAAATATAGGGAGAATCAGCAGTAACAATTTTATTCAAAGATATTCAGTATGGTTTAAGTTATTTAAAATTTTGCATTATGCATCCCCATAGACCTAGAAAGCAATGTTTCCACATTTGTATTATTGCACTGTTGAAGGAAATCAAATTATGAATACATATCTTAATTCATTAGCATATTTTAATTCTTCAGAATAAACAGCAAGTCTTATTTCTCAATTCAGGAGGAAATAACAGGACACAATCAACAAAACTAAAAAGGAAATATACGAAGGAACTGTATCATAACAGTATTTTTGCTAAGTGATCAAATGTAAATAATTATCTCTGCCATGACATTAAATATGTGTCACCACATTTGACTTGACATCTAGCTGCACCCTGAATTGAAAATGACTACATTTGATAAGGTGTAATGGAACATTTTAATGAATGCACTGTAGTTACATTAAATTTTCTCATTATTGAATATCATTATTGTGGAAATCATGAATATTCTCGGATTCACAGTCACATTATATTGATATTAAATTATATATACATATAAAAATAGGTTTCTTGACCATCTATAAGTGTACATTTTTTAGTAACTAAGTTGAACATGGATCTTCAAGGCGTATAGCTAACCTAAAGTGGAAGAATTTATGCATGATTTAATTTCACTTCAAAATATAGATACATAAATGATGTATGTTTCCCACACAAATTTTTAGGAATGCCAAAAAAGGTAATAATTAGAAAAATTAACAAAATACATCCTCACTCCACCAAAATGTTCAGAATATATTTTTGGCTTTCCTTATTAGTCAATTCATTGTTGAAATTTTTGTCAGTTTGTGAATTTGAGGACTTAATTTCTGAATTTCTACTGCTAATTTTCTGTTAATTTCATTACTGCTCTTCATTATATTCTTCATTATATGTTATTTTCCTTCACTCAGATTAATAATGAAAAAAAGCTAGAAATGTAAAGAAAGGAGCAGAGGAGGGATTATTTGATGATCTGTAGAACCTCCTAAAGATTTCCCTTCTGCTTTGTTCAAAGGGATCCATCCACTCTAACTTGCCATACACTCATGCCCACAACTATCATTTCAGACTTCTCTGAAATATACCAGTATGGTTCATATTCATAATAACTCCCATCAAATGTACATATATTAAGAAACAGACATTTTTCTATGAATGTGCTCTGAGTCACAAAGTTAGTAAGTGACAAAATTAAGATTTAAGACAACTTTGCCACCAGTCTCCCTTTTGTTAAGAATGGAAAGTATTATCATGAATCACTGTAGGACTAAAATCAAATTCTGCCACATAAAAGACCTTACGTACTTGTTTAGAAGAGCTTTTTATGACATAAGTGAGAAGCCTTGGGACTTGTTTCCACCACATGTCATCAAGAAAGACCTATAACTTAGCTCTTTCTCCAGTTACCCCCTGCCTTCCACCACTGGAAAGTAAAAGGAAAAAAATAAATACGTAACTGGTGTAACGTGAGTCTACTAATCTGATACTGTTCTAAAATGTCCTTTTGATGAGGATTATAGATGGTTTGAATTTCATACCATGAAATAGCCACTCTTCCTCACTGTGTATGTCTCTCTGTGTGTATATGTCCCATGCTCAGTGTTTAGAAGACTATATAGGAAATATTTTGGAAGAGATTCTTCAATTCATGAAAGGCTCTATGAGAAGGTGTGCGTGGCTCTAACAATGTTAAAATCCCTGGAAGTATTTTATGTCCTGCTAGTAAAGTATAGAAGGCTGAAATTGGACAAAAATTGTAGAACATATGAAACATTGTGTAAATGGCATGGAATGAAATCATTATCAAAATGAAGAATGGGATTGGGATCACTCCAGGTCTTGGCTGGTCCAGGTGCTGTCCTTCTATGGATAGCATCAGCATCCTCTGGGAACTTGTGGAAATCATATTCTCAGGCTTCCACCTCAGACCTATTGCATTTGAACTTTGATTTTAACAATTTCCTTACGTGATGTGCCCTACCCATTAAAGTCTGAGGAGTACTAGTCTACTGAACAGGGTAAAAAATACATATTTAGGTTTATGTAATAAGCTGATTTCTTACTGTTTTTCCATGATATACTGTGTTGATAGTAGTGGAAAGAATTATGTAGCTCTCATCATAAACTATACCCATTTAATGGAAGGGAGACTTTGTAGGTCAATGGATGCCTCAAAGTTAAAAGAAAAGAAAAAGAAGAAAAACAAGTGACCAGTTGATTTGCAGAGTTTCATCTTTTACATAATAATGGTCAGACAGCATGAAAGGGGTGGTAAAATAAGAAAGAAGGCAAAACTCAAAGCTAAAAATACATGGAAAATCATGTGCTCACATGTAGTTTTAAAACAGTCTGATACAGAAAAAAGTAGAATTGGACAGGCTGGCAAACATTGATAGAAACTGGATTTTTATTTGGAGAAAAGTATCAAAAGCAGGATTGGGAAGTAGTTCAGATGTGACAGGTAGGAAAGCATTTTCACTATGAGGTACAAAATGGATTTTATCATTAACAGGACAAATTTGCAAAAAAAATATATAGAGAGGGCACCTGGGTGGCTCAGATGGTTAAGCATCTGCCTTCAGCTCAGGTCATGATCCCAGTATCCTGGGATCTAGTCCCCCAACTGGCTCCCTGCTCAGTGGGGAGCCTGCTTCTCCCTCTCCTGCCCCCCCCCCACTTGTGCTCTCTCTCTGTCAAATAAATAAATAAAATCTTTAAAATATATATATATATAATTATAATTTTTCAAGTATTCATTACAATTTGCACTTCTATATGTAGCTATTGATGTGAATATGATCTGGATCTAAATTTAGATGTGGATATAATTAACACTTGTGTGTTAGGGCACAGGTTTCCTTTGATTTATTACTTGATCTCTAACACAGTGTTCTGTAAGTAGCTGTTAAATCCATGAATTTGAGCTTTTTTTTTTCTTTACTACAAAGTTATCCTTAGGGCCAATGCTATAGGAAATACCCCTAGGGAAAAATAACATATATTATTTGTTTTTAAATGATTTCATGCCTGGGGCGCCTGGGTGGCTCAGATGGTTCAGCGTCTGCCTTCAGCTCTGGTCATGATCCCAGGGTCCTGGGATCGAGCCCCACATCGGGCTCCTGGCTCAGCGAGGAGCCTGCTTCTCCCTCTCCCTCTGCCTCTCTGCCTGCTCATGCTTTCTCTCTCTCTCTCTGTATCTCTGTGTCTCAAATGAATAAATAAAACCTTAAAAAAAATGATTTCATGCCTTTGCTTGAGGGTTAATGCTTACCTTAAAGTATGAAAACAAAGCATTGTATTCAAAATTCAGGTTATCAATGGCTCAACTCCTAGGGATGGAATCAACTTAAGTCATAGGGAGGGAATAGATCTATTCTGTTTGCCATCTACCTGCTAGTACAGTCTGTCAGAAACTATCATATAAGTTAATATTTCTTCAAAAACAGTAACGGTGGGGAGCCTGGGTGGCTCAGTCAGTTAAGCATCTGACTCTTTGTTTCAGCTCAGGGCATGATCTCATGGGTGATGGGATGGAGCCCTGCTGTTGCAGGGGGGGGGAGTCGCCTCAAAGATTCTCTCCCTCTGCCCCTTCCCCCACTCTGTGCTCTCTTTGTCTCTCAAGTAAATAAATAAAATCTTCAAAACAAAAACAAAAAACGATAACAGTGAACACTTACTGAGAACTTACCAGACTAAATGCTGGGGTAAAGAGTTGTCATTTAAACACACAACTAACCTAAGAAGTAGATTCTATGATTAGCACCATTTAGCAGATCAGGAAGTAGCCCCACTATTCAAGAACATGGACAGGTTTCAAGTGCAGGTCTCAGGCATAAGGGATTGTGCCTATAAACATGGCATGATTCTTTCTTCTTTATGAGGAAAGGTTAATAGGGTGTCATTAAAAAAAATAAAAATAAGAATAAAGTAGTTTTAGGACATTATGGCTTATAAGGTCAGTGCCTTGAAATGTTATTAGCAGTAGGAGAGTTATATAAACTATATGAATATTTATAAGTGAACCGTAAATTTTTACTCTGGCATGAAGTAGCACTGATTTTTTAATAATCTTAGTCATTTTAGAAAAAAGAATCTCTTTTTTCCCTTTTATTCTATCAAATTTTCTTGACCAGGACAAGCAACAAAGGTTAAACTCACAGTCTGAAGACATTTCACAAGGAAGAGGGGGGCATTTTTCCAATTTAGAGGAATTTACAAAAGACTGGTAAATTCCCAAGTGGATGAACTAAGCCCATTAAAACTAAACATTTTACATAAGCTGTGAAACTTTTCATTGTGATGGATTCTCATTATGTCCCAGCATGCAAACATTTCTTTTGTACTTTGCAAATGGCAGTAGTCTTGGAAATTTGTGCATATAATGAATGGAACAACTACAATAACAGGTCATTCACCTGCAAAGTGAGTAAAAGTTAGGGGTCTTCTGCAAGGAGATATATTTAAAATTTCTGTCAAGTCAAATGTCTCTGGTGTTTTGTTCTCCAACATAATGGAATTCATTTTTGCAGTCCTTTTAAAGGTACACAGGTGTAGCTATAGCAACATGAGGGGGGGATCCCTTTGTTTCCTAAAGCACCTGGAGCCCTGTAACTAGGCAGAGGCACATTTCCTGAGATATGTTGTGCTGTGCATCTGAAATAAGGCATTGGTTTTCAGTATCGATTTCACTCTCCTTAAATTAGAATATAATGATCATATTTTAATATGGAGAATTTGTCAGATTACCATAGTGCTGTGAAAGGATCTTCTATATTTGGATGCCCTCTCTTACATTTTTTAATACTAAGTGAGCATATACTTGTACCCCGTAAATTAGGTGAGTTTAGAGTCACTGAACCCACGGCAAGGGAGTGCTGCATCCCAGGTGCTGAGCTTGGTGTCTTGTCATTTGATAACTTTGTGCGGATCTAAAATATTTCTCGCAACCAAAGTCCAAAACAAATAAATATTGTGAAGAACTGTTTGATTTTTTTTTCCTTGAAAAATATAATCAAAGGAAAGCTGGATGGGTTGTGGAATTTGTGGACTCAAGGAAGGAGAGATACAGAGATGGTACTTAGAAGTCATAGCACCAGGCCACCCACTTTCCATCCATTTTTGGACAGGAATCTCTGAGCCGCATAGGATGACAGACCTGTGCCCTGGGGATTTGGAGGGAGGAGGAATGAAGTGGGTATCACTAGTATATTCCTTGTCTTTCTGACAAATGGAAAGCCAAGTTTCGTACCATAGTTTGGAAATAATTCACAAGAGCGAGATGGTATTACAGGGGACTCTTGGATTACCTGTTTAACTAGGCATGGGCTTTTCTCTCTACACTTGAGATTTTGTGTCTGCTCTCCAAAGGCATGGGAGTAGTTCTTTTAGCCACTGATAGGCTACATAGACCGATTGTGTGACAATATAAACCTCTTGAAAAATCTCCATTCAAGATCATCTCGCCAATGAACTTTGTCTAGTTTCTATTCTAAAGATAATAAAACTTTAAAATGTTGTATTTGTAATTATCAGTGTAGTTCTAGGTCAATGGAAAGATTTTGAAAGATGAATTACACAGTTCAAGCAGACCTGGATTGAAGTTGCTTCTCTGGTAATATGTATTTTTATCACCTACATATACCTTTATTTGGTTTAATATCCCTTATTTTATAGCCAAATTTTGCCCTTCTCAAAAATATTAAAATGTACAAGTGCATGGTAGAAAATACTACTTATAAATCTACCCATCATGCCTGGGTAATAACTGATATCTATTTAACATTTTAATACAATTCTATAACTTGTTCAACCTTGCACAATTGAAAGCTACATTCTTCAATTTAAATTAGTCACTATGTCATCATGCTAACAATATCTCTTAAGTCCTACTTTCACACTTATATTTTAGAAAAATTGTTTTATGGTTGCTTTTCATTTTGGATATTTAAACGTTTAAGGTGTGAAAACTCGTTTGTACTATTTCAGATTGCGTGTTATATAACATCACATTCATTTTTTCCTACTTTTTTTTTTATTATGTTATGTTAATCACCATACATTACATCATTAGTTTTTGATGTAGTGTTCTATGATTTATTGTTTGCGTATAACACCCAGTGCTCCATGCAGAACGTGTCCTCTTTAATACCCATCACCAGACTAACCCATCCCCCACCCCCACCCCTCTAGAACCCTCAGTTTGTTTTTCAGAGTCCATAGTCTCTCATGGTTCGTCTCCCCCTCCGATTTCCCCCTCTTCATTCTTCCCACATTCATTTTTTAAGGACTTTATTATTTTTTTAGAGCAGTATTAGATTCACAGCAAAACTGAAAGGAAGGGACAGAGATTTCCCCATATCTTCTTCCCTCCCACGCAGTTTGCCCCATTATTCACATCACTTATCACAGTGCCACCTATCTTAAAACTGATGAACTTACACTGACACAGTATCACCTAAAATCCATAGCATTAGGATTCATTCTTGGTGTCATACATTTTATGATGTATAACGTATAATGTATACATTATAATGTGTAATGTATAATGATGTGTATCCATTATTGTATCAGAGTATTTTCACTGCCCTAAAAACCCTCTGTGGTCTGCATGTTCATTCTCCTTTCCCCACAACTACTGGTAGTTTATCGCCATGGTTTTGCCTTTTTCATATAATTACAATATAATGATATATATAACTTGTCATAAAATTAGAATCATATGGTAGATAACCCTTTGAGACATCTTGGTTGCTTCCAAGTTTTATCAAGTACAAGTACTGGGGGTATAAACATATGTGCAGGTTTTTGTGTCCACCACCATTTCTCATCTCCTTTGGGTAAATACCAAGGAGTGTGATTGCTGGATCATATGGACAGAGCATGTGGAGTTTTGTAAGAAACTACCAAACTGTCTTCCAAAGCAGTTAGACCGTCTGGCATCCCCATCAACAAGTATGAGAGTTACTGTTGCTCCACATCCTCACCAATATTTGGTGTTGTCAGTGTTCTAGATTTGGCCATTGTAATAGGTGTATAGTGCTATCCCATTGTTTTAACTTACACTTTCCTGGTGACATATGTGGAATTTTTTCATATGCTTATCTGCTGTCTGTATATCTTTTTTGGTGAGGTGTCTGTTAAGCTATTTCACCCATTTTTAAAATGAGGTTTCCTTGAGTTTTAGAAGTTATTAGTATTTCTTGGATTGTTATTGATTAGATACACTTTTTGTAAATATTTTCTCCCACCCTGTGACTTGTCTTCTCATTCTCTTGGCATTGTCTTTCACGGGGCAGAAGTTTTTAATTTTAATGAAATACAGCTTATTCATTATTTCTTTCATGAGTCATGCTTTTGGAATTCTATCTAAATTACATAATCATACCTGAGGTCTTTGAGGTTTTCTCCAAGTCCTAGAATTTTGTAGTTTTGCATTTTACATTTAGGCCTATGATCCATTTTGATTTAATTTTGATGAAGGTTGTGAAGTCTGTGTCTAGGTTTATTTTTTGCATGTGGATGTCCAGTTGTTCCAGCACCATATGTTGAGACTTTTTTTTGTTTTGCTCCATTATATTGCCTTTGTTCCTTTGTCAAACACCAGTGGACTGTGTTTATGAGGGTCTACTTCTGGGCTCTCTATTCTGCTCTATTGATCTATTCTTTCACCAATAGCATGCTGTCTTGATTACTGCACTCTTAAGCCTTGATATCGGGTAGTGTCAGTCCTGAGCATTGTTCTCCTATGTTTTGTTGGCTGTTCTGAGCCTTTTGCCTTTCTACATAAACTTCCGAATCAGTATGTCAATATCTACAAAATAATTTGCTGGAATCTTGATTGGAACTGCATTGAATCAGTAGATCCGGGTGGGATCTTTTATAACAGATTCAAGAGAATTGTTTTCTCCTTTATTCAACTCTACTTGTCTTTCATTCCACTCAGAAATTTTACTTGGGAAAGAACCAAGTTGATACCAATATCTCCACCGGTCAGCCTGCATAGTAATAAAGCACCAGCCTTCTTTGGCTAGCAGAGAATCATTAAAGAAAACTCTAAACATTATTTCTAGGATCTTTCTGTGCTACCCAAGGTGTTCAGTTTGTCTCCATTCTCTCTTCCACTGCAATTCAATCTGCTTCTCCTGAATCTAAATATTTATACTGTCACTGAGAGAGAATACTCTCCAAAATTTATTTAGCTACTATTACTTTTTTTAAGTTTTTTTTTAAGTAATCTCTACACCCATTGTGGGGCTCAAACTCACAACCCCGAGATCAAGAGTAGCACACTCTACTGACTGAGCTGACCAGGACCCCTTTAGCTACTATCATTACCATTAACTTTAGGAAAAAAATATAAAGAAAAGATTTGGAGTTGGCTGGAAGAATATATACATATATACTTAAAGAGACTGCTTTGTTGTTAATGGAACTTACAAGATTAAAATCTACATATAAGCATCTTTATATCTCACAGGATTTCCTTCCAGTGGATGATTTTAATGCTTACTTGATGTAATCATGTTCTGTACAACTACAAGGTAATGCAAATTATCAGAGTTCATTACTGCAAGTAAGATATGAGCCTGAGATTCAAGTCCACTAAAGAGACTCATTTTTATTGCATTTGTGCCAAATCAGCTATAGTGAAATTATCCATATATCCAATGAACAGCTGTTTTTCTTGCTGCCCAGAAAACATACGGTGAAGTTCTCTCCTTCACAAGGTGCAGGTTAAGTGCATCTCTACCACACCCCCTTCTTGCTTATCAAGTGAGAGCTTCATGTCTCCAGCAGCCTGATGTTAGAAGTGCTCAGCGCTGTAGGAGAGTGGGAGATATGTGATGTTAAACTTCTATGTTTTCTCCTGCCTAAGCCTAGCTGTTATTATCTGTCTGAGCCTGGGATTTTGTGCTCCAGGATTCACTTAGTTATCCAAAGAAGACAATATCAAGCAGAAACTGGGGTTTATGTAACTAAAAGTTAAGATCATGCTGGTAACTTAGGAAAGTACATCAGCCCCAGAAACATATTTTGAACTTAAGAATTCCTGAATAATTTTGCTGCTGGAAGAAATTGGCTCTTGGCTTTCAGATTTTAAAGAGTGCAGTTGCAGATACCAATTAATTCCACATTTGAGTGCCTCTTACATGTAAACCATTATGGTAGATTTTATGAAGAATTCACAAGACGAATCTGCATTGATAACATGGCCAGTACTTTAAGCTCATAACTATTTTTTCCCAGCATTTACTTTGTTTCAGGCATTTTACTTACATGCACTATCTCATTTAAGTTAATGCTCATCATATTATTTTGTGATAGACTCACTTGCATGTATAAGAATTAAAAGGTGACTGAAAAGGTTAAACAGCTTGCCAGGTGTCTTTGCTTGTTATATAAAAGGTATTGAGTGGTATATATGTACACATGATGTCTGTGCTTTTAACTGACACATTGTTCGACTACCTTCAAGGTCTTGACCATTGGGTAGGAAAGGCAAGATGGAAGAGAATAAAATAAGATACAACAAAAGTCATAAAATGGAAAAATAAGCTGGAAACACTGATGTGGGGCATTTTAGTATGAAGTAGAAGATGCTGAAGAAGTCTCTACAGAAATAAAGCCATCTGTTGTGCTTGACTTTGAAGGATGGATAAAATTTCCTTAGCTAAAAAAATTGTGCTTGGTTCAGGTATATGTTGAGTTTAGGGCAGAGGAGAGGGAAGAGTTCAAAGGGTAATATAGTCTGTGACAAGAGTGTGAAAAAAGACATAGGGGAGTAACAATTACACATGGCTCCTTCCTGGAATGGTCAGTAGGCAGGTGTAGAGATGTAGAAGAAGTAGACACATACAGTAATTGCATGCAATAATTTTGGATGTGCTGAGTGTTAAATTTAAGCATAAACAACGGGGTTTTGAAAGGCTCTTTGACAATTTGGTGTGTGTATCTCAATGAGGAGAGTAAATATCAAAAGTAATAAGTGACAAGGTTCTTAATTTCTGGAAACTTTTTTCTCTGGTTTAGAAAATTTCCTGCTGTAGAAATGACCTCATGGGGAAGTGGGAACGGGAAAATCTAAGATCCAGGTAAAGTGGTAGACCCTGGAACAAGAATTGGACACTGTGAATGCTTTTAAAATTAGGAACCCTGGCAATTATGTATGATATTGTTACTGAATATATTATTATTTTAACTTTTAAAACCATAATGTGAGTGGAAAAGTGATTTCTTCTCACAGATCTAACTTCCTTCACTTCCATCTTACTCTCTATAGCTCAAACTATGGCTTTATGTTTGAAGAAGAAAGCTTATTTTCCGAACCACTTTGATGTTTCTCTTTCATAGGTACATTTTATTCAAATAAAATTCAAAGCTAATGGTAGATATAGATTAATTCTGCACTAAGACCTACTTGTTATTATCTGAACCTAAAGTATGATAAATATTTACAGCTGCCCAAAATGTGGCCTAAATTGCAGTTAATGGTGCAACTCTCCTTTGAGTTCTCTTTATTTTATAAGCATTTTTTGTTTTGTATCTGTTGAAAGAGAACAAAAATATTGCTCAATATAGTTGTACTTGCTATATGTAAAAATAAGCAATTTAAATATAATTAGGGTTAAAATTTTGCATTTGAATTTTCTAGGTTTTGAGTTCTTATCTAATAACATTTAGAGTACACATGCATGATCAATATGCTAAAAAAACTTTTGTTGGTAACATTATACTTAGAAATATATATTGATTATATGTTTCTTTAGATATGTGAAAAATAAATAGAATAAAATACTGTTCGTGTATCACTTTATTTATAAAGTTATAAACATTTGTATATTTATAACAATGTGTTATTCTTGGATCCATTATTATATTTGAACTCCTTCAAATGAGCTGGTGATCATTTTTCATTAAACAAAAAAACAGACCTTATTGTAAAGAAACATCATTCATGTTGGTACTTCAGGTGTTTTGATATCCTGTGGGCAGTCATCTTCTGCATCATATTTTTCTTTAGAAAATACATTATGGATCATATGGGAAATTGGAATCCCAAGGGAAAGGGTCCACTAATAGAGGAAAATAAACAGACACAGATTTAGAAACTTTCTTGGATGAATTTAAGGAGGAAAACTTCAGACAATTATTCTTAAAGTTTGGTTCCTGTTAGCATTCCCTCTCAAATGTTACTTCTTGGCTCACTATTCATCCTAGGATGCATCCCTGTTGCATTACTTATGGTTCCCTGAAAGACCTGATGGATGAATTTTCTCAGTAATGCCTCTTCTTGGAGCAGTTATTGCAGACTTCGGTTACAATTCTCTCCCTAACACTGACTCTATTTAATTGACTACATTCTGTCTCTCCCATCAGTCTATAAGCTCTCTTGAGAGCAAGAGATGTGTTGCATCCATAAAACTTGTATCTCTACCACCTTCCACAGTGTCTTAGACATAGTATAGGTTGTAGGCAAGTGTGCTTAAAAAAGAATTAAGACATAACATGAAATACCTCATGAACTTTGAGTTATGGCAAGACCTATGATACTTGTTTCCAAATGAACACATTTGAGAAACATTGCAGAATTCCAACCGTTAACAGGGAGAGACAATTTTGAATGTGTTGTTAATTGTACCCTGTGAGTAACTGTGGTAGGGACTATACCTGATTTGGGTCTTTCTCTCTGTCTCTGTTTCTGTGTGTCTGTCTCTGAGTCTCTGTCTGCCTCTCTATCTCTAATATTGGAAGGTAACTGTTGCTGAAATTCTTCTTGATTTTACTTAAATCACCTGTCTGAGCATGGCAACTGAATAGGCATATTTTGATGGATTGGTTTATTATGGTTAAATTGAGCATGGCACAGTCTAAATTGATCACTAAAGAGACAAAATCCTCAACCATCCATGCCTTGGCTGTTTCAATTCAGTTAGCTACCTATGGCCAAAATAGGGAGACAAAATATATACATATATTTCAAACATTTCTGAGCATTTTCAACACATCTTTGTTACAAAACAGTACATAAAGACACTTTCCATGAGCAGATAAAAATCAAATGTGGCAACTGACAGCATATATTATCCTTTAAAACATTTCAGATTATATTACTTTGCTTTTCATTGTGTTTGTCATAAATCTCCTGGCTGAGGGATTCTTTTTTAAGTTGTTTCTATTTTTACATTAGCATTTCTTGTTGTATGGTGTGCTCTTATTCTTTACCCTTCACTCAGGAATGTTTCTACTTTTAGCCATAACTCTCCCCTTATGAACTATGGTGTTGTTGGTATGACTTATAAAATGAAAATGAAAATATCTAAGAGATACATTTTGCTAAATGTAGCTCAGTTTTCCTTGTTTGAACTAGATCACTATGACAAGCCTATTTTGTTTGCCTTTTTAAAACCAGATTAAATAGATAATGTTTATCTATGTGTGAGGATCTCCATTTTCTAGGTGGTAACATGATAACTCAATTTTTTTTTGAGAACCAGAGAGAATTAAACTTTGGAAACTGTGTTTTATGATACTCTGTGATCTTATATACATTGATAAGGACAGTTAGAAATCATGTATATGCTTTCAAACTTGAAAAAATTATCTTATTATCATAGCACTATGGTATTAATTTTAGAAGATGGGGAAAGCATAATATAAAAAAAAATAAAAGAAAAAAAGCAATTGATAACCTACCCCAACACCCAGGTCTAAAGCATTGCTTATATTTTTTGAACATACTTAGAGTGTTTAATTTGTGTGTGATGAAAATTTTTTCTGGTTTCGTTTGATGGTTCTTTTATAAAATTGGATTGTTCTGTATTTCTAGGGTTTTTGTTGGTTTGGTTTTTTTTTTTTTTTTTTTTTTTTTTTTTTAAGATTTTATCCATTTATTTGTTAGAGGGAGAGAGAGAACACACAAGCAGAGGAAGCAACAGACAGAGGGAGAAGCAGACTCCCTGCTGAGCAAGGAGCCTGACTTGGGGCTTGATCCCAGGATTCTAGGATCACAACAGAGCCAAAGGCAGACACTTAACCTACTGAGCCCCCAGGTGTCCCTGTATTTTTAGTTTTTGTTTTAAGATTTTTTTTATTTGAGAGAGAGAGAGTGCGTGGCAGGGGGAGCAGAGGAAGAGAAGAGAGAGAATCCCAAGCAGACTTGATGCTGGGTGTGGAGCCCTATGCAAGGCTCTATCCCATGACTCCAAGATCATGACCTGAGCCAAAACCAAGAGTTGGTTGCTTAACTGACTAGGCCACCCAGGCACCCTGGTATTTTTAGTTTTTAAGCTCCGTTTTATTTAAGCTGTATTTACACATTTTTCCATTAGTGATAACTCTTCCCCAACCTCATTTTTAATTGCTTCATCATATTGCCTAATGAGTGTACTATAATTTAACCATTGTCTACTATGGAGCTATTAAGTTACTATCAATTTTTCAATATCAACAAAACTTTGGTAATGAACATTCTTGTCATTAAATTTTGCACATTTTTGTGAACACTTAGGATTTCTTACGTGTAGAACTGAAATTGTTCACTATGAGAGGCTCTACACAAATACAGGATCTGTTTCTTTAAATATGTCTTATAAGGTGGTGATAAGGAAACTATTAGG
This sequence comes from Neomonachus schauinslandi, assembly GCF_002201575.2. NCBI lineage: Eukaryota > Metazoa > Chordata > Mammalia > Carnivora > Phocidae > Neomonachus > Neomonachus schauinslandi. Next base: position 12,022,044 of record NC_058404.1, read on the forward strand.
ATCCCATCATACAGAAGATATTACAATTCAGTAGGTTTATTTTACCTGTTAGTATATTTAAAAATATTGAGGACTGTGTTGTAGGCATTCACATAGCATCTGATAAATAAATATACCATGGAAAATCCATATAAGAGAAGTTCCTTGTAATTTACTTCCTCAATAGCCATAAAATACTAATATAAATGTTATTTATTTATGTACTTATTAAGACAGACAGCCTTGGCACCAAGCTAATTATGGTCTGTAGTCACAGGACATGTTTTATGCATATCTTCTGTGTTTAGAAAACGGTGAAACAGGTTTTGCATCTTAATGAAGAGAAGCTTACTATCCCCACCCACCTCACCCCAGCATCTCTGTTTTGGAGGACATGGGATTGTTTTCGCAGTGCCCTAGCATGCTGTGTCCACAAAAACTCTCAAGGATCCTACGTTTTAATATATCTGAAAAAAGCTATTTGGTTAAATAAGTGATCTACAAGTGACCAAAATCAGGTAATTTTCTTACCATTCTGAAATTAGAGTTAAGCAACCATTACACTTTTTAGATATAATATGCCAAAAATAGGAGAAATATAAAATTAAGAAATGAGGTGTTCATTAAAGAGCACAATAAACTGTTACCTTTTCTTGCTATGATGGCCAGAAAACCTAATTAACTCCTGGTAGCAGGGGCCCACAGGCAGGATCCTTTGAGAGAGGATAAACCTCACTGAAGCAAGAGTTGAGACTCATTAGCTTTTAAACTACTATTCAGACCTAATTTCCATTGAATAAGGGCATATTTATGATAAAGAGTAAAAATGTTTACCTTATGTTCATATTCAATTAGCCTAATGGTTTGTTATATCAATATTGTTATTCCTTCAGTTCTTAGGCAGAGACATGGCCATATAGACTTTTCTTTTATTACCTGTAAGTGTTTTCACTTAGGATGAAACTAGTCCCTCTCCTTCAAATGCCCTTGGTGATTGCCTTTATTAAACCGTCATTGACAGGGAACTTAATGACTTGAAAGATACTCAAGTAAATTACAACTTTTAAATCCTATTAATCTCTATACGTGTTTATCTTCTTAAACATTATTCCAATAGATTTCTTACAACCTGATTATGATTCTATTTGTCTTTGACAGAACCTTGTTTTTCCCCAGTAAATTATCCTTTTTTCATTAATGAAACTGAACTTTATAATAAACTCACTACCTCACCTAGTTGTTGTGGTAGAGTCATGAATGAACCTCTTTACCAGCACCACACCCCTTGAACAATGAGGAGTGTTTCCCCCTCCTGCCTGGAGATCATACAGGGAGATAATGTCAACAAGGAGGGGTAGTAGGTGTGAAGAACTTCCCTAGAAAGGCATTGCATTTCTTTTTCTTGAGCTGAGTGCAGCCCAAACAAAGGTACATTCATGTTGGATCAGCAGCAGTTGGCCCTTGCAAAACCAAGTTCTTTCAAAATTCCCAGGTTACCATCAACTGAGCTTACTGGTACATCTGTCTTCTCTCAGTTTATTAGAACATCCTGAGTGCTGTCTCCATTCATGTCCATTTCCAAGTGGTGAAATCATCCTCATATTTTATTTTTATTTTTATTTTTTTTTAAAGATTTTTTATTTATTTATTTGACAGAGAGAGAGATAGCTAGAGCAGGAACACAAGCAGAGGGAGTGGGAGAGGGAGAGGCAGGCTTCCTGCCGAGCAGGGAGCCCGATGTGGGACTCGATCCCAGGACCCCAGGATCATGACCTGAGCTGAAGGCAGACGCTTAACGACTGAGCCACCCAGGTGCCCCTCATATTTTATTTTTAAAGAAAGCAAATCTATTTTTTTTTGACCCTCAGTATACTTTATCTCTCACAAACTTAAGTGTTCTACTAATTGTTCAGTATTGTAAGGGTGGGAATATTTTCCCTTCTTTGCTTCCTGGTTCTCTGGCTGGTTTAATAATTGACATAAGACAGATGAACAGGATATCCAGCTAAGTTCAGGGGACTGGCTGAAACGGAGTCCCCCACTCCTCCACCATCTTGCCCCTCCCCTCGGCTCTTAACTGAGATAACAAATGAACTAAAGTGAGTTCAGTCTAAAAGTTTGAGTACATCTAGTTTACTTGGGGATCCCTGTCAGGAAGGCTCCCAGCTGATATCTGGAGTATATCTGTTATGAGAACAGCTAATATGTTGGAGTATTAAAAAAATGACTCAGAGAGGGAGATGAACCATGAGAGACTCTGGACTCTGGGAACCAAACTGAGAGTTTCAGAGGGGAGGGGGGCGGGGGATACGGTAACAGGGTGATGGGTATTAAGGAGGGCATGTGTTGTGATGAGCACTGGGTGTTATACATAACTAATGAATCATTGAACACTACATCAAAAACTAATGATGTACTATACAGTGGCTAACTGAACATAATAAAAAAAAGGCAAAAAAAACAAACAGATGAACAGGAGAAAAACAAATTTCATGTGTATGGGATTCCTACAAAAATACGAGACCCAAAGACAAGTCGGGCAAAGGGATGGAAGGGGGGCCTGAGGAGCTGGGGCTTCAAAGGGGAACGGAGTGATTTTCAGGAAGGTAAGAGCAGATGTTTGCCCCACCAGGTAGGTAAGCTTTTCAGATCTAAAAAGTTACCCCAGGTCATAGCTGTCTGTGAGTATAGCTCCCCTATCTAAGTTATTTTAGACAGTTAAGGAGAGGTCAGAGTTTTTTTCATGAGCAGGCCAGGTCTGGATTAATTTCAGTTCAAAATGATCTACATGCCAGAGTGACACCTTTTGGGATGGAATATTCTGTTCCCCTTCAATATGAAGAATAGTTAACAAACCCTTTCAGGGTTACATGTGAAGTTGTTTTTAAGATCATGTGCATGCTTTGTGAGCCTCAATATTCGAATACATGTGACTTTGTGAATTTTATGGGAATCCTGTTAGCTTTGCTTAGATATGGATAGACATGCTTAATGTATCCGTTTTTTTCTGATCCATGTTTTTTGTTTGTTTACTTTAGTAGTTGATGTAAAACATATTTTAAATTCCCTGAATATTTAATCGAGAATTTACCTCTTTTTCTTGATTTCTCCTAAGATATTTTCCTTCTTTGGATTTCACATGCCCAACATCTTTGTAGTAAATATCTGCATTTCTTTCTTCTACATTACTACAGCAGATATTGAAGAACCCAAGAACATTTGTGAAACAGAGATTTAGTAAATTCTGCTCGATATGGTTGATTCCCAGCTTGAACTTAACCTGTAGGACACAAACATACCCATATATTTCTAGAAGAAAATTCCTCATCCCCACGACCACCCTGCTCCCAATCTAAACTCTGGACTCCTACAGGTTTTGAAAGAAGTGCTTGTTTAGGAGAAAGAAAAGCAGATTCATAGAGAAGAGTGAATTCTGCAGATAACAAGTTGACTGTCCTTCAGCTCAACCACCAACTGTTCATGACGTTTCTCAGGGAAGAGGGAACTGCAAACAAAACACAAACAAACACAGAAGGGTTTCTCACTGGTGCAATGTGGTAACAGTCTGTTTGGATTGCTGTAACAGTATACCATAGATAGGGTGGATTAAATAACACACACTGATTTCTCACAGTTCGGGAAGCTGTGAAGTCTATGACCAAGGCACTAGCCAAGTGGGTGTCTGGTTGAGGGCCCAAAAATGATAGCTGTCTTCTGGCTTTGATAAGGGCACTGATCCCTCATGCCGGCTCTCCCCTCAAGACCTAATGACCTCCCAAAGATCCCCACTTCTGTAGACCATCACATGAGGGGGTGGATGTTTAGGATTTCAACACATGCATTCTGGTGAGATATAAACATCTAGTCCATAATATACTGTAAAATGATTTGGGCACAAGGACTATTGCTTTGCTCCCATCTAACAGAGCATAAGGAAGGATGGAGGAGCATCATTTTCCTCATGGTAGGCGAGTTGTCTTACATATATTGAGGGCTCCTGATAATATGATTTGACATATCCAATGTCAGTGCTACCCTCTTCTTGCAACTTTCGGTGAGTGGAAGACAGTGTCCACAGGGGAAGACAACTGTGGTACTTATGGGAATCTCAGGTGAAGGTGCCCTTGACTTGTATTTCCTAGGGTGGCCATAACAAATTAACACAATTTGGGAGCTTAAAACAACAGAAATTTATTCTCAGAGTTCTCAAGGACAGAAGCCCACAATTAAGGCATCATTATGAGTAGTTTCTTCTTGGGGTTCAGAGGGAGGATCTTTTCTGTGGCCCTGCCTTTGTGTCTGGTGGTTGACAACAACTCTGGGTGTTTCTTAGCTTGTAAGTGCAGCACATCAAACTCTTCCTCCACTGTGGCCTGGTGTTCTCATGAGTGTGCGTGTCTCTCTGACTTTATTTGCTGTTATAGTGACCCCAGGCTTTGGATTAAGGGCCACTCTAATCTAAAATGAACTCAACTTGATTATATGGGCAAAGACCCTATTTCCAGATAAGGTCACATTCACAAGTACTAGGAGTCAGAACATCCATACACAATGGGGAAAAGAGTTTTGCTAACACTGAGGTTAGCAATGTCTGCTATGGCAAACACAACTGTGGGGACAAATGGTATAGACTGAATGTAGTAGCTGTAAGAGAGCTTTCTTTCTCTTTATTTTAAAACATGGGTCTTTAGGAAAGATTCTGATGAAGATTTGAGGGGAGCACACATACTATGTTGAAGTATTTGAGATTACTGGTTTTGTGAGTCAAAGACGGTTTTAATACTGGCAAGTTTCTCATGATTGAAACTAAACTGAGTTAGAATGACTCTATATTAAGAATGTGGCTATTTTTAAAAATATATTTATCTGGGGCGCCTGGGTGGCTCAGCCATTAAGCTTCTGCCTTCGGCTCAGGTCATGATCTCAGGGTCCTGGGATAGAGCCCCGCATCAGGTTCCCTGCTCTGCAGGAAGCCTGCTTCTCCCTCTCCCGCTCCCCCTGCTTGTGTTCCCTCTCTCGCTGCGTCTCTCTCTGTCAAATAAATAAAATCTTAAAATATATATATATATATATATATATTATCTACTTATTAGAGAGACTGCATGAGGTGGAGGAGGGGAGCAAAGCAGAGGGAGAGGGACATGCAGACTCTGCGCTGAGCATGGAGCCCCATGAGGGTCTCGATCCTAAGACCCTGAGATCTTGATCTGAGCTGAAATCAAGAATTGGACACTAAACCCACCAAGCCACCCAGGCACCCCAAGAATGCGGCTATTTTTATAAACCCTGACTGGCATTGTTACATTGTAAAAAAAAAAAAAAAAAGGATTGAGTTACATGAGAGAAAAGGTTGCTTTTTTACCTTGGAAAAATAGTCCCCGTTTGAACTTAATCTAGTTAGATACTTTTAAGATTTATAAGCACATTTGGTTGTCATGTATATTCAATAGATGTTTCAAAAACAGATTCTATTACACAATATAATCTTGCCTCTCTTGAGCGAGTCAGGCCTAGTGTGAATAAATACTTTCACACTATAGTATTATCTCATAGAAACCAACAGTAAAGCAAGGTGAGTTGAAAAGATTTCAAATCCTGTATAAACCTGTGAATTAACTTCAAGCCTTTTTAGTGATGAGCTAGATATCATTCTGTTTATTTACCCTTAGGATTTGCATAGTGATTTTTTTCTCTCTCTCTCAACATTTACCTAGATTGAGCAGCAAATTTACTTTTGATTGCTTTCCCAATTTTTCAAGTAATTTGTATTCTAATACTATTTTATAGGAATTGGCCGGCCCAACTGCTATCCCCCTAGATTTGCATTGATATTGTTTTGAAATTTGTAATGTCATCTCATAGACTTGATTTGATTAAATTAATTTTAGATCTCACCACACTGCTGTTTCCAGCAGCTTAAAATGTTATCACCAAAAATATTTTCATATGTGAACTTAGGATTGTTCATGAGGAAAAAGTTGATGTATCTAAAACCTGTTTTTGAAAAACACTTTTTTGATATCATTACTTTGGTTTATCAGTTTAGTGAACAGACCCTCATGCAAAATTCATTGAAAGGCAATTGACGAGGTAACTGACTAAAAGAAGATTTATCCTGATACTCAGATCTGATTCTTGTTTTTGATTGTGCGTACTCCTGAGACTTGCTTAAAACTTCCCACGATTTGATCCAGAAATCAAAATTAAGCAAACAATAAAGATCTGGTAGAAAGCAATATCCATGATATTCTGTAAGAACATGCTATTCTATATGTTAAACATTATAGAGTTCAATCATACTTAAGGCTTTTTTTTTTTTGCTCTTAAGTTTTTACTGAAAATTGAGACTGTCAGTGATCCATTGACATTTAGGTGTGCCTCAGGGGAGGGAGGGACAACAAAAAAATAAATGTTTTGTTTAGAGTGTTTGATAACCTGCTGCTCACTATGTGCATTAAATAAATTTATATTTCATTTCCCTTCTGTTGTACATTCTGGCAGCTTAAAATGTGTTACCAGGAGCAACTGGATATGGATACCAGGAGTTTCATTAGGATATGCCTGGAGGCAACATAGACTAATAATGATAAATATGAAAAGTTATGTAATTCTGACCTCGTCAGACTACTGTGGACAAATGCATCTTTAGCCGTGGGTTTGGTTTGTTTTCATCTGATGCTGCACTCTACACAGGATAGGACTGTTTCTGGTGGAAAATTTAGATAATACCCAACTGGAAATTAAGTCAAATTAAATAACTACCTGTACATTTTAATGAAAAATTAAACAAGCAGTATACTTCTGACTTAGAGTTTTTACCCTTAGGATAGATTATGGAGTAAATGGCATTAACTTACACTTATCTGCTGTCTTCACTGTGGCAACTACAGAATTATTTAAGTGTGTATATGCTGTGGGCATTAATATGCTGGTCAGTAATCCCAAATCACTGGGACTGTTTCATCAGATCCTTAGTTTTGAAAGTGTGTCTGTTGGTATTCTGAGGGGAAATTCCATGAAATCTTTTTGGCGTATTCAGAGTACCACATGCAACAGACAGATTAAAGGGGAATATCAGAGGGGTGCCTGGCTGGCTCAGTCTATAGGGCATGCAACTCTTGATCTTGAGTTCAAACCCTACCTTCGGAATAGGGCTTACTTAAAAAAAAAAGTGGGAGTGGGGGCCAGGGAACAGAGACTGAAGAGTGGATATGTCACCCTCTAGGGTGAACACATAGTAATTCAGTAGCAATAAGATGTTATGCCTTTGTTGGGCGCCTGGGTGGCTCAGTTGGTTAAGTGACTGACTGCCTTCGGCTCAGGTCATGATCCTGGAGTCCCGGGATCGAGTCCCACATCGGGCTCCCTGCTCAGCAGGGAGTCTGCTTCTCCCTCTGACCGTCCTCCCTCTCATGCTCTCTGTCTCTCATTCTCTCTCTCGCAAATAAGTAAAACCTTAAAAAAAAAAAAAGAAAAAAGATGTTATGCCTTTGTCATATGAAAATGCCTTCATTAACAATACTGAAAACCAAATCAACTGGTAATTATTACTCCAGAGGCAACAGCCTGTTGTCCAGGCTTGAAGTGCCTAAGAGGGTTGTCTGGCATCTGAGACTCTGGGTCAATCTGGCAAAAAGCTAATGGGCTTCTGGAATGTAATGTTGCCATACCATGGGCAGTGGATTTCCATGAATTTTTGTTCTGATCATGTGAAGATGTCTACAACTGTTACTTAAAAATGCAAATAGTTTAGACATTACAAGCATGAAACACATCTTTTAAAAACTAACATTACTTTCCTAGTCCTTTGTACATGTCCTTGTACTTAACATGAACAATTGATTATTTTACATTTTATTTCCCAGTGGTCGCTGAACAACTATAGAGTTATATAATGCTTTAGCAATCACATTCTCAAACAGATTTGAGTTTTCGGAGAACAGTTTTAATCAAGAAAAAAAATTTTTTTTTGTAATTTTGCAGTTTTAGCAGAATAACTATAACATCCTTGTTGAGTAGGGACTGTCTTCCAGTTCAAACCCTGGATCTACACTGTATTTGTTGAGACCTTAGACAATTCACTTACCTTCTATGAGATCTAATTGTACTCCTCTCTAAAATGAGGTTATTAATAATAAACTACTTCAAGGAGATGTGGGATTTGAATTACATGGTCACAATTGTCTGTCAGTCCATCTTGTAACAAGACTGTGGATATCCTGAAGATGATTGGCTCTCTTACTACTTCACAGTTAACATCTAACTATTAATCAGAAGTATAAAGGCGGCTCACTGATAATTAATACATTCTCCCATTTCACTAAATTATGGCACACAGCTGAGCAATTAATAGTTTTCGAAGCAATGGCGTATTTTAACACTTTGTATAAAGTGAGGAAAGCATTTCACCTAATGCTAAAGACCAATTAATGGTATACAGGAAGACTTATGTGGGAAACTAATGTTTTCTCTTAGTGTTGGTTATTAAAACAACTTCTTTATAAAATCTATGGAATATCTTTCCCTGAATACCTTCTGTCTTTAAAGTTTGCCTCCGAAGTCCAAACTATCTTCCAGATATTGTTTTTTTATAAAATGCTTTAACACTTTGCCAACTTTCTCTATAAAATACCAAGATGATTTCCCCAATGATTGACAAATATACATTGTTGTTTGCTCTTGTTTTTGTGTGAAGTACTCTTTCTTCTTTCCTCAGTCTAGCTGATACCTACTCATGTTTCATGGCTGTATTCAAATTCCAACTCCCTCTTCCATCAGTACTTAATACCTGTTTCCCACAGTTTGTCACATAAACTGATGTAGAAGGATCTATCTTATATTATCTTGTACTGTTGTATGTAATGATTTGATAAAAGACATCTTTATTATCACCCTAAGTTCCTCACATATTTCTGTGCATCTACTAAGAAGGCAATTTCATTCTGTATGTAGGGACCATACTACAGAAGGAAATGTGTTCTGGGAACTAGGGACATGAACAGTTAATAGTGTTTGAAGTAAAAATGGGTGGCAGTCCCTAAGATATATTAGAGGGATATGAATTGATAAACAGGAAAATCTGGCCAGTAGATGATTGGTATATTTTGGGTGGATTTCATTGGTTAAGATAGGAACTGATCATTAGTTCTAGGAAGCAGACAAATTGGAATCATCATATATACAACTGCTAATGTGATTTCTTAAATGTGAATATCTCTTTTTAATTTTTTATTATTTTTAATTTTTTTAAGATTTATTCTTTATTTTGAGAGAGAGAGAGAGCATAAGCCGGAGGTGAGGGGAGCAGCAGAGGAAGAGGGAGAAGCAGACTCCTCACTGAACAGGGAGCCCAACATGGGGGCTCGATCCCTGGAAAACCTGGGATCATGACCTGAGCCTAAGGCAGATGCTTAACCAACTGAGCCAGCCAGGGGCCCCCAAATATCTCTTTTTTTAAAGAAATTATCTTAGTAGATAATGGGTTAAATAACTTACTGTTAAATATAGGGCATGGGAGGTATAAGGAGTGGATCAGTGGGGGTGAAAAGTTAAATTATGTTTTTCTCAGTGATGCTCATTGATTCTACATTTTCAAAAGGAAATTATAGGAAAAATATGTGTCTTACTTTGTTTTCATAAATAATTAAGGAGCACATGTACCAATGATCCTTGATTAACACCATGAAAATCTTTGGCTTTTTCTTAAAGGTATCAGAAATAGATTTCCTACTGACACATATTTACTGAGGATAAAAACATGAATTTTCTTTTGTTTACATTTATAATTTGACTCTGAAAGGCAGATTTTTTTGACTAGCTTCATTATACCTTATTTGAAAAAGACAGTTGCAATGCCATCTGGCTTGAAAACCGGAGAACAATGTTCTTAAGTTGTTTTTTAGAAGTGAAGATTATCAACGTCACGTCTTGAATATAAAGGTTAGAAATAAATACAATCACTAAAAATGTAATAGTTGAGTGAAGGTTAGGAAAGTGTGAGATTGGTGGTCTAAATTTTATGATTTTACCTTTGAAATATACAACTCCTAAAGTAAGCCTGTCTGATTTGCTAAATCAGTGTTTGCAGTCAAAGACTTTGGCCTTTGACAACATCAAACATCCAAATGCCTAGCATGTATTTTACTGTTGCCATTACAACAAAAAAACAGCCTGCCTCTCCTTGTCAATTTTCTACTTCTTTTTACATTTTATCTGTCGAACTAAATGTATTTCTATAAAGTATATCAAACTCTTTTGGAAATGGTGAAACACAAACCCGCAAGATGGTAGATAAATGAACAGGTAAATATGTGGAGGAGAGGGTGACACAGTCAGTCAGGAACGTGAATGCTTGCTGCCGTTTGAGAATTATTATCAAAGGTTATTCAGGAGTTGCAGTTTACTGTGGTAGTGTACCCTATAAGTTATGATACTTGGAACTGTTGATACAGCTTCTATTTTTTTTAAGTCTCTTTTCTTTCAAGAACCTTCTGAAAATGTTAATGGCAAGAGCAGACTCTTGTATAAGGTGTATACCCTGTTGCGAAAATGTCCTAGATTATAAATTTGAGTAGTATCAATAATATTAGGACACCTGAGGAGCTGTTCTATGGGCCTTTTAAATCCTACTTTGGTAGGGATTGTCACTACCAGAACACATTCAGGTGTTTTGTTCTAATTTTCTTCTGTCAGCACACTTTTGTTATGAATTCATGTATGTATTACATATTGGGGAAAATAGTCCTGGATGACTGCCCCAAGAAGCATGTATGAAGAGAGGCTTATTTTTTGTCAAGAGCCTAAGAGATGTCAGAAACAAGTTCTATCAAGGTTTCAGAGTTAAAGAAATTACAAACTTGTAAGTATAATACAAATATAAAATATGTAAAATTAAAATCTAATATTTTAAATTTCTATCGTTTATATTCTCAACAATAAAAATATGTGTATAATGGGTCGGAGCAATGAAGATACAGGCTTGGCCTAGAAATGTAGATAAATAAAACATGTAGACACGCTTAAACACATTAATGTTTTTAAACTAATAAAGCTATATAGTTTTATGGGCACCTGGGTGGCTCGGTGGGTTAAGCATCCAACTGTTTGTTTTGGCTCAGATCATGATCTTGGGGTTGTGAGATCGAGCCCCAAGATGGGCTCTATGCTAAGTGCGGAGTCTGCTTGAGATTCTCTTCCTCTCCCTCTCTCTCTGCCCCACCCCTGCTCATGTGCACACGTGCTCTCTTTTTCTCTCTCTCAAACAAATAAATAAATGTTAAAAAAACTATAGTTTTATGTAGATATTTTATCATCCCTATTCCTTATTTTATCCATTATGAAAAACATTTTTTAATTTGAAGTACTAGTTACATTCTAATATTCTCTTTTAGTAAATTATAGTCCTTAAGGTCTTGTTAATAAATTGAAATAATGACATGACCAAATGATCCCTGAGGAAAGTTGGAGTATTATTAAGAATGGAAGGATAGCAAATTGTTCCTACTTTATCCATTTATTTTGCTTTATTTTTACGGAAGTTAACAGTAACAGGGAAGCTAGAATTCCCCTCTTAAAGGTACTTGTTGCCATCCCTCCACTTCATCGCGTTGCCAACCATGCAGCCCAGTCAAAGGGAAACGGTATGGAAGTAAATGATACAGCAGAAATTGCAGTGACTACAGATCAGTGCTTTCTTGGCTGGAATGATTTCCATTCCCTTTGCCACACTGCTAGGGTGCAAAGCTGACTGTTCTAATCATTTTCTTTTTTCTTTTAAGATGCATTTATTTTAGAGAGAGAGAGAGAGAGAGAGAGAGCAAGAGCGTGGGGGGAGGGGCAGAGGGAGAAGGAGAGAGAGAATCTCAAGGAGACTCCGACTGAGCGTGAAGCCCCATTTGGGGCTCGATCTCACGACCCTGAGGTCATGACCTGAACTGAAATCAAGAGTTGGGATGCTTACCTGGCTGTGCCACCCAGGTGCCCCAATCATTTTTTTTTAATATGCTTAATTGCTTTTGGTTTCCCAATAGGATAAATTCTAAATTTCTTAATATGCCTCATATGCCCACGAAGATCTAGCTTCTGCTTACATCCAAGTTCTGCTCCTTGATCCTCTCCTGTTCAGTGTATTCCAGCCAGACTCATAGACTTTTATTTCTACCCCACATTATCTCTTGCCTCCAGACATTTGCATATGTCCTTTCCTCTGCTGGGAGTCATTTTTATTTCCACTCAGTTATTGTCTTCAGCTGCTTTCACTTGCTCATCATTCAGATGTCCATTTCTGATATCTTCTCTTCTTTCAAAAGCCTCATTTCCTAGCATGCTTGTTTTCTTACTCTGTGCTCTGTGATGATGGAGCCATGAGACTACTGGCCTGAATTCCCTCCAGGCCTCCAAATCAATGTGTATTCGGCCTCATCTTTAATTTTCAGTCCCGAGCGGATTGCCTTTGAACATCATATACACATAGTCAACCTTTGCTGAATAAATGAAAACCACCCCATCCTTCGGAAAAATGCTAAAGTCTATAATGATACAGCCAGGCAAATTTAGGTAGTTAATTCACTTAATCAACCAATCACTGGTTAATTATACAGTTTCTTTCAATGAGTATTCCTTGAATAAATTTTACTGTTTCTGACACATAGTTGGTCACTGGTAAAGGACTGATCACCTGGCCCTTTGATTAATGAAAGGGGAAAGTACGTAGGAACATCTTAAAAGTTTTAGGCTTCCTAGATGTAGTAGGAAAATTACATATTGAATGTAATATAAATTCATGTTTAAGTTATGACTACGAAGTGTTAATAAAAATACTCTTAAGTAGTACATATTCAAATGGAAAAGCTGGAATATTGACTGCTGTGTTGCATTTTACCAGCTAAATACAAATACATCCTTAAAATTCTATTTTATTTTTCACAGGCCAAATGTAATAGTTCATTCACATAATGCTCATCAAATATTAATATAATTATATTTATGAAGGAGAAAAGAATCACAAATGTGGTTCTGAGTGAAACTAGATCTTTTAGTTAATGTTCATAATCTTCCAGTGCAGATGGATCATTTGTGCGCAGGTTGTGGAATTTGATCTTTCAGGGAAACGTGGACTCTAGAGCATTCAATTGCTCTAATTACTGTAGGAGATCTTTGTCTTAGCTTAATAATCCAATTTTAGAAAGTCATGGAAATACTCCATAAAAAGCAAAACAGCAACAGGAAGAAATAGTTTAACAGGAATAAGCTATGACTAGAATTGTGGTTTTTGGAATAATACATTAGGTCTGTAATCAATTATGGATGAAATGTCTGGTCCGTATTTTTCCACATCATCTCCCAGCATGGCATCCCTCCTGCCGGAATTGATTATGGAAGGAGCACCTCTTCTGTCATAACTGTCTGGACCCAGAAGAGTATGATACGTGCAGAACAGCAATTAGCATCAGAAAGCAATCATCCTGAGGCTGTGTTTTCTAGGGTTCATCTAGAAAAAAAATTATCCTCCAACTGACTGTGTGTGTATGTGTGTGAGTAGGTCCACACACCACTCTTTATTTACAGTCTGTTGAATTGGAAACCTGACATTTTCTGCTTGTGTTGGAAAGCAGAACAAATCATTCTAGTTAAACGCCTGTAACTAAGAATGTGGCATCCCAGTGACAGAGAAAAACATTTAGACTGGAAGTATTTTTTTTTTTTTTTTTAAGATCAACAACCTATTTTAACATATATAGACTTACCAGCTGATTTTCTAGTTAATGCATACCTACTGTGATTGTTTGTATTGCTTTTCTTTAAACATAGTTATACTTTGAAAGTTTACTTCTAATTTCACCTTATGCTTAAATGATAGATCTATTTTGGTGAAATAACAAGAGAAATTGAATCTTTCCAGAACGAATTTTACATATCGGGTGTTTTGATACTACTAGGGCTAATATTTTATTAATTAAATATCTAGGGGGAATAGACCTAAAAATGTAATTTCGATCCATTAAATAGTTAATAAAATTTTTTAGAGTTTGGAGACGATTCAAAAAAAAAGTATTTAATTGAACTCCTTGACAATTAGGATTTATGCAATTGTGCATAATTCACACATGCCTAATTTGTACAAAAATTAGAAAGACTTATTCTTGGTTGAGTCAAAGATTTATACCAAAATGTAGTAAAGTTCAAGAAAATCCTTCCTTATGGTTTTGATATTTGCATTTTTCAAACTACTTGTGGCAAGAAGTAGACCCACATGGTATAGTTGATATTGATAAGTGTAAATGATGAAAATAGGTATTGAAAGAAATTTGCACTGGCAAAATACAACCCCAGATGCATTTGCAGCTTATTTAGCTGAAAACCATGTAACATTCAGAAGGCAAAATCCTTATTCTCCAAGAACCTATAATCTGGAAGAGGGCTGGTAAGAGACAGTACATCTTATTGCAACCTAAGTCATCCATGTCTCCTGGGAGTCACGAAAGCCAACTGTGACAGAAATTCAGAAACAGGGCAGGTTCCTTCTGGTTAGGAGACCAGGAAAAGTTCATGAAGGCTGGTGGTTCCTCTCTCATACTTTTCAGTAATGAAGGTTCTAGCAATTTCTGCATTCCACCTACCGCACAGACACTCATTGGAATAACTCCAACAATTGGTGTTTCTAATAGACGTTCTGTTTCATTATCTGGGGCTTCCTCTACAACCATGTGAACACCAAGAGAGAGAGGGGAAAAAAAAAAAAGAGAACCATGGGTTTTTTACCTATTTGTTTCCAGTACAGAGCCTGGCATATCAATATGCAACAGATATTTGTTTGGCTTTAGTAAACAGTAAGTGCCAGTAAAGATAATTTAGCAAAGAATAAGATTTATCTCTTATCAGTGTTACCTGTTCTTCAACATAATTAAGGCAGTGGCTGAGGCTAATAGTGCTTAAAAATTGGTAATTTGTTTTTTTGAGGTTTTATTTTTTTGGCTTAAACAACAGATTTATTAGTAATTTGTATTTTATATTTAAAAATGCAACTTTCACCAAGCATTTGCGGGGGAAAAATAAGTCACATATGAATATACTAATTCATTTCAACCAACAAGGAAAAATAATCAAAAAACATTCTAACCATTTCCCCCTAAATTTGGAGGTGGCTTTAAACAAGGTATTGTTTCCTAGCTGTTTTCATGATGATATGCTAACGTGTCTTCTAATCTTAAGTGGCTGTTAGCACAAACATAATTAATAGGCACTTGTTACTGAAATCATGAAATAGAAGTAACTGTTTGATTTACCATGTACCTATTAGTCCTCAATTTTCTTTAATGACATGGATAACCTTGCAGGAGTGTCTTAGCACAGACGAATTGTTTAAATGTGTCTGAAGAACCAGGGTCCGAATTACCCATTTTTGGTTGGCTTTGCCACCTCGTTCGTGAGCTACTTTTTTTTTTTTTTTTTTTAAAGATTTTATTTATTTATTTGAGAGAGAGAATGAGACAGAGAGAGAGAGCACGAGATGGGGGAGGGTCAGAGGGAGAAGCAGGCTCCCCGCCAAGCAGGGAGCCCGATGCGGGACTCGATCCCGGGACTCCAGGATCATGACCTGAGCCGAAGGCAGTCGCTTAACCAACTGAGCCACCCAGGCGCCCCCGTGAGCTACTTTTTGATTGTTGTTGTAACAAATGACTCCAAACAAGGGATTCCAACACCACAAATTTATTATCTTACACTCTATTGGTCAGAAGTATAAAGTGAATCAGTGAGACTACATTTCTTCTGGAGGTTCTAAGGGAAAACTCATTTCTTTGCCAATGCGGCTTCTACAAGAAGCTCTTGTTTCTAGGCTCCTGACCCTACAGTGCTGTACGTCTGCTTCCATGGTGATACCTTGTCTGACTCTTACCTTCCATGCGTCTCTCTCATAAGGATCCTTGTGATTGTGCTGTGCCTACCTGGATATTCAGAAGAATCTTCCCATTTCAAGGTTCTACATTTAATCACATCTGTAGAATCCCTTTGGCCACGTAAGGAAATGTCCTGACAGGATCCATGGATAAGAATGTGGACATTTTTCAGGAACTGTATTCAGCCCATCCCAGTTGATTACATTTTAGGTTTATAGATTAATTTAGGAAAGATATTTCTCCCAGTTGAAGGCAACTTAGATGTCTCTCCTATTAACAGTTGGTCTGTGAGGTCTCTTAGTGAAGGGGGTGGGCATCGATGAAAGAGGTAGGAATGGGGCCAGAACTGCATCTCTGGAAAACCCATAGCTGTCAAGTGTGTTTAATTTTATTTGGAATGGAAGAATAAAATCCACTCGTTAGATCTTTATATGGTCACATTTGCTCTCAAGTTATAAACTCTTTGTGGAACAAATGACCAAATTAACCTAGAGCTAATTTTTTTAAGCAGGCCCCACTGAAATGAGTGAGTTGTCAAGTTTTTTTTTTTGCTCCTCTTTTCCAGGGGCTGTCAGAAGTTATGAATATAAATTAATATATATTCTCCACGATCAGTTTGTTTTGAAAGGCAATAAATAGGCTAAAACTGTTGGCAATAACTCTTAAAAACCAAAAATGCTTATTTTGTCTAAAAAATGTTTACTTTGTCAAGATCTGTAGATTTCCTTGTTATTTACATTTGACATATGATTTCGTGAACTTTGTGGATATTTGAGTTCTAGCTGTATATTGATGATACAGATGTATCTTTCTGTGTATTTTTTTATAACTTCTCATGAAGTATTAAAGATTTATTTATTTGTTTATTTGAGAGAGAGAGAGAGAGCATGCACAAGGGAGCACAAGGGCAGAGGGAGAGCAAGAGAAATTTTAGCATACTCCTCGCTGGGCTCATAGCCCAATGTGGATCTCAATCCCACAACCCTGAGATCAAGACCCAAGTTGAAACCAAGAGTTGGATGCTCAACCTACTGCACCACCCGAGGGCCCTTCATTAAGTCTTTTTAATGTACTGTAGTAAAAGATACATTAAGGATATTTCTTTCCATAGTTAATCTCCATCCTCTGAATCAAAGAAGAAAACTTAAATATCCCACTTGTCTTTAACTTCAGAATAGAAATAGAAAATTTCTAATCTAATGTTTGAAATCTGACAGAAGTAGGATTTAAATAGTACTACATTTACTGTTTATAGAGAACTACATGAATCTTATTCTAACATTTCAAATTAATGTAACTTCATTCCACAGACATTTACTTTTTTAGATAGTCAAGCTATTTTCCAGGACCTTTTATGATATACAATAAAAAAACTTATCAGGAAAAAATCCCCCCCCCCATGTTTTCAAATCTAAGGTTAAATTAGCATTATGTATGTTGAAAGTATGTGTTCCTTTTAATGGCTGGTTTTATTAAATGTGCACCGCTTCCTTCAAAGCCTGAAATTGTCAAAGATACTTCTGGGAGTGTTCATGTGATGTGATTATCTTGTGTTAAAAATACAGAAATAGCTTTTTCAAAGAATAGTGATGAGTTTTGTGAAATAACTTGTATTTGCCTTAATCAAAATGTGAAATGTTCTCCACTTGATCCTTTTAAATTGTTTCTATGACATTTGCCACAGTGGTCATTAAATTAGATAGTAATAGCTCAATGCGTTTTGGATCCTTTCCGTTTTTCAGGAATAGAGAGATTGTATTGGCTACTTTTCTGCTTTATGAGCCTCTGCAGGAACAAATGTGCTCATAAAATGTACATTAAGAGTTCTGCAATTATGTTCCTATTTCCTTGAGCACCCCAGCCTCTTAATAGGCTTTTTTTAGGTGTTTCTGGTCTATAGTCCTTTAATTTCTACAACATTCCTCATAAGCTTCCATCATGATTTAAGTGAAATTCTGTTACAAGGTGCAGTAGAATTATAACCAAGTGCACTGACTAAATATAATTCCTCGCAGGAACTTATTTCACCACATTGGAATACAAATCAATTTGCATTTGACATGTTAACTTTTTTTAGTTTTAAAAAAACACTTGAAGAGGTAGGCATTAATATAAACAGACACATATACATAAACGTACTAACCTCTGCAATGATATATTTTAATGACAAAGTAATTGATTCCTAAAATAATTGAGACCAATCCTTTCATTTTGCATATTGTTCAAGCTAGATATTTAATTACTTTAAGCAAGGTGAGCACAAATATAGCACTAGAATTCTGATCTCTTTATTCCTGGTTAAGTGCACTTTCTGGTAAGACATATTTCCTTTTTGACAGTGTGCAGCGAAGAATATAAAAGTTCTAGGCTGATAGCACAGGATGCACTTAGGCTGGAGACCCCATTAACTCTTGCCAGTGCAGGGCATGATGCTTCACCAAGCTCCCGCTAGAGTTGTCATTGTGACCTGCCCCTTCCTTGACACATTGTAGCCTCTGCCTCCTACAGTAAGAGTCCAGGCAGAATGTGATTTTTAATGATATAAATGATCGTTGGCCAGATAACACACAGGTAACGGATACAGTAACATGCATCAAATTGATTATGACTGCATTCTTGTTTTCTTCATTCATGACTGTTTGTTAATTTCTGTTTTAAAGGTATGATTACTTCCAGATCTGGGGCTTGGTTCTCGAGACTACTATTCCTACCAATGTGAATGGTTTTTCACCAGATTCTTCTGACATTTGCCTTCTTGGAGGATTTTATTCTTTAATTTCTTTTGGTAATTTTTAGGTGTATGATTTTTTTTTCCTTTTAGTTCCTAGCTTTGTCTTACATGTATGCACTTTAGGCTGAAACTACAATATTTTATAGCATTGGCAAACTTTTTAAAAGGGACTGAATGAACGTTCACTAATTCATCAGTAGCGGAAACAGGGCTAATAAAATAGCTCAAGGTTGATGTAATATTGGAAATCAGGTAGAGGTGGGGTTTAAATCTCAGGTCTGCCACACAGTTACAGCTATGTGCTACTGAAGAAAGTGACATAGCCCCTTGTAAGTTTTTTCCTCTCTGTAAAAAGGAAACAATAACACCTATCTTGCAAGAGGATGGTAGGAGTGAATGAGACCATCCTTACCAAATATTCTGGAATACAAGGTATTCTCATTACCGAATGCCTATTATTTTACATTCATTCATTTGAAAATTATCAAATTAAATGCAAGGAGGTATGAGACTTCCTTGGTCAACATGCTTAAAGGCAGCTTGAGCTGAATTGAAGATTTAAAGGAAATATTTTTAATCCCCTCTTGCTCAAAACCTTCAAAATCATTAATTTTCAGAAAACTTCAGCATTTTCTCAAAGAACATAACTTTTTTTTCATCTTATCTTGATATAATTTATATATATATACACACACACATACACACATACATGTATGTGTATATATATGTATGTGTGCGTTCATGTGTGTATCTTACTAGTTCTCAAAGATTCTTCCCCATAGATTGTGAGGACATGGTTAATGTGTATTTGTGCAGTTAGTGAGATCTTCAAAAAAACCCCAACCATTCCTCTAGGACTTCTTCATATCCTGATTTTAAAATATTCAAAGCATTATCATCTGCATGTGTTACTTACTTGTGAATGTGTTTATTATCCACCTTTTCCCCCTAATGCATGGTGCATGGAGATCAGAGTGTTTTAGGTTTATTTTAACAACAGTGTCCCCAGTGCCTGAGGAAGATGCCTAGGACATTGTAGAAGTTCAATTAGTCTATATTAGCTGGATGGATAGATGGATGCATTTTGACTATTATATAATCCTCTATAGACTTTTTAAAGACTAGTTGACAAGCATTAATCTTTCTGGAATACATTAGATAAAACAAAATTTCCCCAAACCAAAAAAATTCTTGAGATTTTATTTTTAACACATTGTTAGTCATTTGTTTGTATCTTTCTAGAATAAAAATTAGGTTGTTAAATATAAGTAGAAAAGTTAGCCCAATTAGTAAAGAGTCAATACATGTTAACTGTTAGTCATTGATAAGCTCATTTGTGAACATGCTTCACATTGTTTCTTCAAATCTAGAAATAAATTTTTAAAAGTCATTGGTAGATCTTCTATCAAATAGGTAAGAGAAAATAGGTTTTTATCATAACAAGGTAAAGAGCTAAGAACTGCCTCAAATTTCATGTGTGTCTAATACTTTCATTAGACCATGGACAGCTTTGCTTTTAAATCTAGCAGAAGCTATTTCAGCTCTATGATTACTAATAAATATGATATGTCACTTCTCATTTTGCAAGGTACAGCATTATTATATACATTTTATAAAAACAGCCATCAATAATGATGAATTTAGATGCATCCCAAAGGAGTTAATTAAAATGACAGCAGAATTTCACTTACAATCTTGCAATAAACGAGCTGCAAATACTCACTCTGAGCTTGAACATGTTACCCTTTAAGTGCCCAGTGTACAACACAACAGAAATTAAACTGAAGTAAATAATAATTTTAAAAAATATTAAGAGGGTAACTGCCATCTGTTCTCATCAGGGGTGTTAATGTACACAGAAAGCATCTTATTATAAAATTGCAATGCTGCCGATACAGTGGTAATTTCTTTGTAGCTCTGAAAGATTAACTGGACAAAATGATTTAAATGTAACACTAGCTACAGTTGAAATTGTACAACTACAAACTGGGCTGAAAGGAATGAACTGTGTACAAATCTCCAATTTCCAGGCTTCGTGTTTATAATGATTCAGTTGATGGCTTCAAATCCAGCCCTTAACCTATATTAACCTGATGTATATTTTTTAAAACACGTGCTTAGCTCGAAGTTTTTAGGATGGTGATAGTAATTTTGAGCTATAAATAATACTAGGTAAGTTTCAGGGCACCTGGGTGGCTCAGTTGGTTGAGCAACTGCCTTCAGCTCAGGTCATGATCCTGGAGTCCCGGAATCGAGTCCCGCATCGGGCTCCCTGCTCGGCGGGGAGTCTGCTCCTCCCTCTGACCCTCCACCCTCTCATGTGCTCTCTCCTCTCATCCTCTCTCTCAAATAAATAAATAAAATCTTTAAAAAAAAAAGTCTCTCTTAAAAAAAAAACTAGGTACGTTTCAGATATTCTGTTTAATATTTGAAGATAAAAACTATCAATTTTTAAGTTCACGAAAGATGTTGTTATTGGGTGTGTTTTTGTAGTGCATAATGAATGAATCCTTATGGAACAATGTGAGGGTGCCGTTAAATGTGTTTCTTCCATTCCAGGAAAATTTCCCTACCAATATGTGACCTGGGATTATTTTACCATTTAATATTAAATGTGATAGAATACTGGATTCTTCAGTGACCTTGTTAAAAATTACTAAAATTTGAAAACTTTTTAAATGAAAACATCATTTTATCATTTAAAGTATTAAATCTGCTGACATTCATAACCATTTTCATTAAGAGATTTATTGTTCCTCTAATGCCATTCTCATTAACTTGTATAAGGCTTGCTTATAGAACTTAACTAAAATGTATTAACTAAAATGTAACAAGATTCTCAGGCTTTCAAAAATATAATTTACAGAAGAGCAAAAGATAAGACAATACTCAATATCATACTGAAATGAATCATCATTGATAACTGCTTCCTGCTCTCTCCCCTTAGCTTTTTATCTTTTCTCCTCCTAATGTACTTGCAGAGGAGTAATTGGAAATGAATTTTGTTCTGTACTCCTGTCTTCCTGATAAACTAGGTACAGATTGAAGGAAGGGAAAACATTGTGCAGAACTAAAACTTCCTTCTCAGGCAGAGTGTGAATGTTTGGGAGGGCCTGTTGGCTGTTTTTAGCTGATACTGTTACTAATATGTTAATTACTCTGGTTAATATTGAGTTGGTCTCAGCAACTGAAACTGTCTTGATTCTCCCCTGGTCAAGTAGTCAGTGTCTTTTGCCAGATGAAGATACTAAAATTGGAAATTTTCTGGAGTAGTACCTGTTGTAGCTGAAGGTCAGATCCATCTCTCTGGATGCTTTACTTGCTCGACTTCATTCATCCATTCACGGAGCATTTATTGGCAGACATTGTTTTAGGTGACCTGAATAGCAATGTAAATAGGAAAAGATTCTTGTCTGAAATAAGCACTGAGTCCAACATATACCCTAGTCATTACAACCCTATCATGAGGGCTTTAGTGTTCCCTATGTACATGGAGGATGGAAACTCACAGAAGGAGTGCTTTGTTGCCTGGAGAGATCATTAAAGCCCTTTGGGACTCTGAGCATGGAATACAGGTTGAGCATTTGAATGTAGAAATAAGACATTCTTACCTGAGTAAGCAGTATGGGTAAAGAGAGGATGACATAGGGGGCGCCTGGGTGGCTCAGTTGGTTAGGCGTCTGCCTTCAGCTCGGGTCATGGTCCCGGGGTCCTGGGATCGAGTCCCACATCGGGCTCCCTGCTCAGCAGGAGGCCTGCTTCTCCCTCTCCCACTCCCCCTGCTTGTGTTTCCTCTCTCGCTGTGTCTCTCTCTGTCAAATAAATAAATAAAATCTTAAAAAAAAAAAAAAAAGAGGATGACATAAAATGTGGCCTATTCAGGGATTCCGGTGACTGGAGAGTCGGTGACATAGGAAATGTATGTTCTTTTCTCTTTCTCTTCTTTTAAGTGTTTCCTTTTGAACTCCTATTTTTTTTTTTTTAAGATTTTATTTATTTATTTGACAGAGAGAGACACAGCGAGAGAGGGAACACAAGCAGGGGGAGTGAGAGGGGGGAGAAGGAGGCTTCCTGCGGAGCAGGAATTCCAATGCAGGGGCTTGATCCCAGGACCCTGGGCTCTGGACCTGAGCCGAAGGCAGATGCTTAACGACTGAGCCACCCAGGCGCCCCTCCTTCTATTCTTATTTTCGACCTATACAGTTGGTCTGTAGCTAGCCTTGCTGGCTTCGCTCAGACTCCAGTATATTGTCCACACACATTTATTGCTGAGAAGACAGGAACTTCTGACATTGAACAGTGCTGCTACCTTGAGGAGGGTCTTCGGTTCTGTGCTCGTTTTCCACCACTGACAGATTAGAAAGCTATCTCACTCTCAGAAATATAGGAAATATTGAAACAAATAAGAATTGTTGGGGGAAATGCTAATGTATGATTAAAATTTGCAAGAGAGAATTGCCTCTTTATACTGCTTTCATACGTAATCTTTGGCTCTTTAACGGATTTATACGCTTTCCTTGTTGCAGAGTTCACTGAGGTAAGCACTAATTTCTAAGGGTGCAATTTACTTAGTAATGGCAACGGTAGAAATGATGATCCTGTCAGGGATTTGGAGAGAAAAATGGATACCTTGAGACAAGGCAATTGGGTAATTCTCATGCTTGCAAAGAAAAATATTGCCATAATGCATCGTAGCAGAGTTTAATTCCTAACTGATTTTCTTGACCTGTTTTACTGGGTGTATAGTAGCTATTGTGTGTGTTTGGAGTCCTCATGGACATGATTCTCTATGGGTTTTGCACACCATGGATGTAATCCAAGGCTGCTCTGACGTCAGTTGGACATGCACACGCAGATGACCACAATGCAGAATTGATTCTTACTATCTTAGGAGGAAAAAAATAACTACTCAAAAGATTCAAACAGAGAAGGAAGATTGACTGGTCTCTATAAAGTAGCTTATGCAGAGAGCTTCAATATATAGCAAATGGTAGCATGCTTTCAAAAGATATCAACATATAAATATATAGGGGAAAAATGGTTGCCTGTATTCTCTAACAGAAACATATATTGTAGTGCTGCTTAGTGGGTTTTGTTTTGTTTTGTCTTGTTCTAAAAGAGAAAACGTAGACTAAAACATTTGTGATGGACAAGGTGAAGGATCCAGAGTTTCAAAAACACAACTTTAGAGCAGAGGTTTGCAAATTATGGCCCATAGGCCAAATGTGGCCACTGCCACTAAAAGTGGTTTTTGCATTTGTAAAGCATCGGAAAAAAAAAAAATATTTGTGACCTGTGAAAATAAGAAATTCAGATTGTCTTGTCTATACCTAAAGTTTTATTGGAACAGAGCCACATAAATTTTTCACATATGGTCTATGACTGCGTTTGTAGTGACAACAGCAGAGATGAGGAGTTGTGACGGAGACAATATAGACTGCAGATCCTCAAATATTTACGGTGTGGCCTTTACAGAAAAAGCTCTACAACCCCCGCTTTAGAAAAAGGGGATGACCGTCAGTAATAGGATCATCTCAAGTGAATCAGTATGCAAAGACTTTTATATAATTTGTTCTAATAAGTTTCAATTCCAGAGCAGAGAATAAAGGGATCTGAAAGCAAACAAGAAGAAAAAGATAGTTCTTCCATTACTTCTTTGCTAATCAGTGTCTTATTTTTTTTTTTTCCTGAGCCTGAAAGTTGTCAGTTCATACTTTACAGAAACAAGTACCTCAGAGGAGTCAAGTCCAGCATATGGATTTACGAAAGGGTGGGCAGTTAGAATGCAGCTCCAGGAAAAATAAGCAACTAGCAGATGGTTAATATTAAGAGCAGTAAGAAGGGATGAATAGAGCTGTATGCATCACCTCTTTCCTAATGTTATTACCTGGAAAGTCAAGTACCATATACTTCAGAAATCAGAGTTGCAATTCACAACTCTGAAGCAGGTGTTATATCCTTTATGAGCAGACAATAAAAATAAAACAAGCTGTCCTCTGTGTAACAGAACTAAAGCTAAGGATGATAGATCCACTTTTTCCAAACTGAATTGCAATATAATTGCCATGTTGAAGGGGAAAATGTAGTTCTCGACACTGAATACAAAGTGGAGAGCAAAAGTCCCAAAGAAATCCACTGGACAATGTATAACCTCCCTTCAGGATCTGCTGACTAAAATGTCAAATGGCTGAAATCCACATAAGTAAATGGAAATGGTTATCTTACTGAATCTACACATTATAATCAGAAGGATATTATTTAGGTGAGGTGGTTATAGGGGAAAAAAACTATCATACTTAACTTATGTTGTAGAACCTTTTGTTAACAGAAGAACAAATTATATTTTTCCTACAGTTTTCTTATATGCTAAATAAAAATTAAAAAATGGCTTTTATAGGAAATGCATAGATTATCATTCTTGGAAAAGAATTTTTTTTTAGGGAAAAGATTCTATTTTTTTTTTTTTGACAAGCCTACTGCTCCCCTTGAAAAGAAAGGGGTGTTGATAAGAAGAGTCTCCCAATTTACTTTTAATAGTTCTCCCTGGGAAATGATGCCCTACTTCTTTTTACATTCTCCCTCACTTTTCACATTCAGGAGCTTCTTGGAAATAGAATTCTCTGATGGCTGAATATCCAGTGTATATCAGAATATACACTCCCTCTTTCCATATCCAGGGTCCTCTGAGCACAATATATTTTACAGGAGTGTGAGAGAAGCCTCTCTTACCTATTGCTGTAGTGAAACATGGCTGAGTCCCCAAGTTTCTGTCTGCAGTCTTGGGAGCCTCGTGCCTTCCTGTCGGTCACCCGGGACTCCCCACACAACCACCTCCTTACTGTTGTTGACGGCCATCTTCATGTCTGAGTGTGAGCAACAATATAAACAAAACAAGCAAATGGGAACATCTTCAAAGATCCCACTTTGGTCACAGGTTCCTTAACTAATACCATATCATTTTCCAGTTAGACACCAAGTTAGCATTTTAGCTAGCCTTTTCTATCATCCAATCACCTTGTTTCGCATATTTTTATTCAACCTAAGATGTAAAGCTAGAGGGATGCATGGTGTTTCTACCATTTCTGTGGGAAGGCTTACTGGAGACAATCTGTGAGCCTGTGTGAGGGGTAAAAAGAGCAGTTTATGTCACCTGATGCTTTTATTTCCCCTTTTACACTTTTAAAAGCTATTTACTGTTTCTGCTTAATGCTGGCTTCAGGAGTGGGGATGTGGAGCTGTTTAATATGCTGTTTTTGAAATTATGCACATAGAGAAAAGTCAGTATTTTTCCTTAGAATTTGTTTTATTTGGGGGTTAGAGGTGTAGGAAGTAGATGGTGAACACTCAGGGATGGAGACTAAATGCTCTTCTCAAGGCACCTCTCCCGACATTGCTCCTCTCAGCACGTACTGGTCAAAATGTCATTTTGTTAAAGCATTTTGAAAGCAAGAATTATTTCTACCTTATGGTAATACATCATTAAATCTTAGACAAAATTACATTTTTATATCTGGGAACTTAGGTGTAAGCTGGTATGTTGGTTGCATCTTCTAAATAACAAGTTCCTTTATAAGGTAATTAGAAAAATTAAGGATATTAATTACAGTAATTAGGAAATTCCAAATACCACATCATAGTTCTTTTGTATGCCCCCCCAAAGGTGAAAACTTAATATTTCGGAGAGTAGCACAGAAACGTTGAGTGATATAACTATGTCAATAATGACATTGTTACTGTTTCTTACTTAGCTGATATTGGTGCTCTACCTCTTTATTCAGACCTCTCCCACCCAGTCTGCAGACTAAATATCTCATCATGTGTGGCATCAAATTATGAAGATGTAGATAAGAATAACCACACCTGTATCCATCCTGATGCTTGAGGAATAGAACATTTTCTCTGTCTTGAAGGCTCCTTTGCTCTCTGATTCCATTCTGAGTCCCCTGCGAGAGCGTCTAAATTTTGTGATAATTTTAATTATCTGAATATTACTTGTGGTTTTAGTATATATGTATATAGCCATAAAAAATTTGCTTATTTGTTAGTCAGTAAATATACCTTTGTTCAGCAGATGCATGTGATCATTCATGTTGATGTGTGCAGCTGAGAGTCACTGACTTCTTCAAGGCCCCGCTTTATGATTCCAACAGGTTTTATCTGTTTGCTTGTCCACAAATATATTTTCATGGCATTTTTTTTTTTCTGCTGCTGCTGTGAATTTGGTGTATATATGAAAAGGATTCTTGAGGACATAAGCAAAGAAATGGAATTTCTGGGCATAAGATATGTATACTTTCAACCTTGCTGGATGATTCAGGATTATTAACCCATGTGCCAATTGCAAACTTTTTAAATTATGCCTTAAATTTTACAGGGCAATTGTGGTTTTGTGTTGTTTTTTTTTTATTTGTGTTGGTTTTTACTCTTCCTTGAATAAGTTTTAGTGAATCAAGTTGTTTATGAATTCAACCATTTGTCTGTTTTCATTGGCATATAGTTATTCATATACAACTCTTTTCTTAATATCTATGTAAATGCAATTGTATTCCCTTTTCATTATCCCCTTGATTTTCTTTTAATTGCTGGAAGTTTAGTTCTTTATTATTGTCCTAGTATCTTTGGGATTTTTGTAGTGGCCTTTCTCTGATATCCTAAGAGATTATTAGGTCATTCATGGTCAGGATATCTTATTTTTTAACAGAAGCGTTATGCCTGTTTTCCTTTAAAAAATACCTGAGTAGCTACGTCTATGTTTGGAATTATAGTATATTTGTTACCACAGAGTATTCAGTATTTTAGTTTCCACATTATGATTCTGACTTATGAGTTACTTTTAAATTTTATTTTTAAATTTTTAAATTTTTCATTTTCATATACGTGTCTCTCTGGTTATTTGTTGATTTCTAACTTAATAGAAGAGCAGTTAGAAACATACCTACATGATACCATCTCTTGGAAATTGGTTGGGAATTCCTTGGTGGCCTAACATGGGGACTATTTTGGTAAATATTCTGTTTGTGCTTGCTAAAATCTATGTATTCTTCAGTTGTTGAGGACAATATGCTATACACGATCAATGAAGGAAGCTTAGTCTATTGAAAATCATCTCCTGCCTCACTGACTTCTTTGTCTGATTTATCAATTATTGAGTGACATTTTTTTTTTACAATCTACTGAACTAATGGTAAAACTGTCAATTTCTCCTTGAAAGTCTGTCATTTTGTGGTTTATATATATGTTGAAGACATAATATTACAGCATTTATCTAGTATCTTTTTAGTTCATTAAACATTTTATCATTATCAATACCTTTTGTATTTAGTAATTTTCTTTTCTTGCTACATGTTTTGTCTGAAATGAATGTATCCACAAAACTTTCTTTTAGTTAACAAGTTTTCACTCTTTTTTCTTTATGTGCCATGTTTTAGGCTGGTTACTAGAAATGTATAACCGTAGATATCTAAATGAAATATGATCATATTTGCCCTTTGATGAAGAATTAATTCCATTTCATTAATTGCACTCATCTTTCTATTTGAATTTATTTTCATCCTTTTGGTGTTTCACTCTGTCCTGCTCACCAATTAATTCTTATAGCTCAGACTTTTTTTATAAAAAGAGTTTCTTTAGTAAGGTTCAATTACTAATAAATCCTCACATTTCTTGCCTGAGAATTTCTTTTTTACCCTAATTTTTTAAAGATATCATAATATACATTCTAGGTTAATAGATTTTCCCCAGTATTTTAAATAGGTGCTTTTTAAGTTTTGTGAATACCTTAAATTCAGTGAAATTTTAGCGATTTTCAAATCTGTTTTCCTGCCTCTGTGATTGTTGCTGAGATATCACAGCAGGTATAGTTTCTCCCACTTTCATTTGTGACCATCCAAGAACTAGTTTAGAACTTTTTTTTTTTTTATCTTGAATGTTTTGATCCACAAATGTAGTGTGAATTCCGGCTCCAAATCCATGTAGGAGTTAGCTTGGTTCAGCAGTTCTCAGTTTTGATCTTTTTTTTTTTTAATTTCAATTTAGTTAGCATATAGTGTATTATTAGTTTCAGAGGTAGAGTTTAGTGATTCATTAGTTGCATATAACACCCAGTGCTCATCACATCCATGCCCTCCTTAATGCCTTATTACCCTGTTATCCCATCCTCCCACTCACCTCCTCTCCAGCAACCCTCACTTTGTTTCTATAGTTAAGATTCTCTTATGGTTTGACTCCCTCTCTGATTTCATTTTATTTTATTTTTCCCTCCCTTCCCTTATGATCCTTTGTTTTGTTTCTTAAATTCCACATATGAGGGAAATCATATGATGTTTCACTTAGTATCATACCTTCTAGTTCCATCTACATGGTTGCAAATGGGAAGATTTCATTCTTTTTGATGGCTGAGTAATATTCCAGTGTGTGTATGTATGTATGTATGTATGTATATATATACGTATTTTATTTATTCTCAGAATCTTTATCTGTTTTAATTTAAAAAAATCTATCCTAGGTCAACCCCAGGTTTCTTGATCTCAGGCTATTTACATTTTGACTATATGATTTATAGGTGGAAACTGTCAGTAGCATCCTTAGCTCCTATCCAGTAGATACCAGTAACAGAGTGGTACCTGCCCTGAGTGGTAACAACCACTAATGTCACCAGATATTGTCATCTGTCTCCTAGAGGGAGGAGGAATTTGCTCTCAGTTGAGAACCATTGATCAAGACCAGAAAAACATGATCCCTACTGACTCTACTTTGCAAGTCTATGTGTATCCGTGTATTGTTTTCTAATTATTTCTTTTCACTTCTTTCCTTCTTTTAATCACATTAAAAAAGGAAGTTACATATTTTGTTTATCAAGAAAAAAACTCTTTAGATGTAAGCTAACAATACTGTAAAGAAGTTCCAGTAATGTGTTTATAGGACTCCAAATATATAAAAGACAAAAGTCAATATTTAAGAAATGAAATATTTCGGTAAATTGTTACAGTTTGAAGAAATACTTATGGAGTAGCTATTATGTAACTGATACTAATATTCTTAGACACATCTTTTAAAATGTATTAAACCTGGTATTAGTATTGCTTGTCAATGGAGTCGATTGTATTGTCACTATGGTAACTGCAAAATACTTGGAACTTTGGAAGCAGGTGTGTGTATAAGATAAAGGTAAATAAGGAATCAACTCAGCTACACATCTGAAGATCCTGACCATCTATTACATGCCTAGGATTGCCAGATAGACAAAAGTAAACAAAACAAATCCTTGCCTTTTGTATAACTTAGATTCTACTGAGAAGACCCAGTCAATACATTAATATGTTGCAGTATGTTAGATGATGAAATATACATTGAAGAAAAATTATATTGTGTTAGGGAGAGGGAGAGTCCTAGGGGGTGGTGCTCTTTACAGAAGGACTTGAGTGCTTGCTAGTCAGTGATACTTAAGAAGGAAACAAAAATTTGAGGAGGCAAATCATGAAGATAGCTGGGGAAAAGATCTTTTACTTGATACTCCTACTCCATCATTTAGTAAAAAATAAGATAAATTTTAAAAAGATTTTTTGAGTCTTTCCCAAACTGAAAAGATGAAAATATTTGTACAAAAACACAAGCACATGCTTGCAATGAAAAATAATTACCCCACTGTAGCTTAGGTCAAATAGAGAATTTGTGAATACATATTACCAGTTAAGCCACAAAGTTTATGAGTAGGATTTTGAACAGCTCTTATTTCACAACTCCTCTGGGCCATAAGATTTCTTTAGAGACTAGTTGGAATACAGCCTAATTTTGTAACTAAAAACAAGTTGTGTACTCAAGATAACAAAACTTGATAGTACTTCATCTTTGTCTCTCTAGCGTAGCAAACATTTGATGAGTTTTGGCCTTCCGGATCCCATTTCCTACTATGCTAGGAAATACAACCACCATCATGTTTGTGTAAATGTTTCCTCCTGGCTATATCCCTCAACAACACACATATATGCTTAAAAGAAGTTGATTGCTTCAGCAACGTGGGTGGGGCCTAGAGACGAACCTAGTTATTTAGTAATGATTAATTCAGAAGTGAACATAACATCTAAATTGGTCCAATCATAGTGAAACTCAGCAATTTTGTTAGATTTTTCATGGAAGACGCATCTGTAGAAGTACTGGCAGACTTCTTGTGGTCATGAGAGGATAGCGTTCCAAGAATGCAGTCACCACCACATGGATTAATTAAGCCACTGCTCCCTGTTGTAACAGATAAACTCAATCTATAGGGGTTAATATAATAGAAAAATTTTTTTCACTTATATAAATTCCAGTTGGTAGGAATACTGGTAATGTGTGGCTCCATGAACCTAGATTGGCAAAACACCCATATTAAACATCTGTATCCTGAGGTTGACAGCTAGCTTACATATGGGGCAGAAAGAGGTAAGGTGATAGTACTTGAAGGTTTTTAAAGAGCCATGCTCGCAAGTTGTTATCTTCACATTCATTCTATTGGCTAGAATGTAGTCCATGGCCACATTACATGCAAAGAGGATTGTGTAATATAATTTAGCTGTGTGTTCAGGGGGGGAAAGTAAGTAAGTTTGGTGGAGAGTTGACCAGTCTATGTCATGTAAAGATGCAAAACTGAAAGATGTATATTGGTATCATCATTTGAGCTCCGATCAAGTCATGCCTAAAGCCAGAAGAATCCTATTCAATTAATCTAATCAATTATCTTTTTAATTAAGGCAATATGTTTGACTTAAGTAGATCTCAGTCACTTGTAACATAAAAATTCCTAATTGAAACACATAGCAACATAATATCAGATAGAATAATAGGTTGTTAATAAATGTTGGTAGAACAAAAGAATATATGCTCCTCCATTCCCTATGCCTCCCAAATCATAATTGTCTGGAATGTTAATTATTTTAACTCATTGTTTTTTTTTTTTTTTCCTAACTGCCAGGATCATTCAATTTCTAAAGAAGAAAAAGGGACACATTTTGTTAAAACTAATTAGATACAGCAATTTTCTTTCACTAATTTGTATTCAATTGGTATTATTTAGAAATGGGAGGGGGCATTATATGGTTAGACAAAAAAAAGTGTGACTGTATTCTCTAAGTGTAGCATCTAGGGAGACAGGTCTTGTGTGGTGAGCCTACTTGGATGGGACATTACACAAGTCATTCCAGAGATTCATTTCTAACATAAGAAACAGAAATTAGAATCCAAAGAAAGTTTGTTTAAAATTTGTAAAGACAGTGCTCGCTTCGGCAGCACATATACTAAAATTTGTAAAGATAGGGGGGTGCTTGGGTGGCTAAGTCAGTTAAGTGTCCGATTCTTGGTTTTGGCTTAGGTCGTGATCTCAGGGTCCTGAGATTCAGCCCCAAGTCTGGCTCGGTGCTGAGTGTGGAGACTGCTTGGAATTCTCTCTCTCCCTCTCCCTTTGCCCCTCCCCTGCTCACATGAGTGTGCTCTCTCTTTCAAAAAACAAATTGTAAAGATAAATATTGTGTCCCTGCATTAAAATATTGAA
Source organism: Neomonachus schauinslandi (assembly GCF_002201575.2). Lineage (NCBI taxonomy): Eukaryota > Metazoa > Chordata > Mammalia > Carnivora > Phocidae > Neomonachus > Neomonachus schauinslandi. Next base: position 12,054,175 of record NC_058404.1, read on the forward strand.
ATCGCATAATGAATCTGAATGAGAGCGGGGTTGTACTTGGATATTGATGTCAATAACTAAAGGCATAGATAACAATGGGAATGGGTCAAGATATGCATTGGAAGTGGTCATTGAAGTAGGCCATAAGTGAAAGAAGTGTTATTCTTTTTTTTGTGGTGTGGGTGGGTATGGCTGCCTACAAGCAAATTCCATATTAGGCTATGAACACTCAAATTTTTATAGTCACTGAAAATTTGTGTGTAGAGGAAAATAATGTGTAGTGATTTTATTTTCCAGATGTTGCTTCAGGGATATAGTGATTTATGACTGAGTGTGTACCTTAGAGCATGCAGAGGAAATTAAAAGTATCTATCCTTGTAACTTCTGTCAACTCTTGTAATTTCTGGTAAAACTGCCCTGGCTTATGTTGGTGGTAGGAGTTTCGGTATCTTGTTTACATTATGTTACCAAAGGGCTCATAAATGAAAGCCAATCAGCTCTTGGCAGCTTCTCTACACATTGCATAGAATGATGAGGATCTGTGACTTCAGTTGAAATGTAGAAAAATTATCCCCATTCAGTTGTTAGGAACAAAGACATATAATGTCAAGTGGTTTGTTACTCATTAAAGGAAACTCTTAAATTTTCATCAAGCACCAGTCTTTGAAGTGTACCAAATTAAGGGATTAATGCTAGAGAAAGGGTATGCTTTTGGAACCAGAAAATCTTACTTAGCCCTGGAACCTGCTGACCCTGCATAATAGAATGTTTCATATGACCTTTTGCCATCTACCGAAACTCATGGAGCTTCTTCAGTCTTCTTATATGTGGATAACCTCAGCTCACTTGCATGACACTTAAACATGATCAAGTATACATCAAATGGCGAGTACAGTGCTTAGCATATGGTGGGTGCTTAATACGTGGTGGCTGTTATTCAGAATAATTCTGCCCCTGGAAGGAGCTCAGAGATGGCTTAGGTGGTAGCTATGTGTTTTTGTTGAGGACAAAGAATAGAAGCCTGTCATTGTTTTTCTCTGTTAAGAATGCTAAGACACTTGCACCAAATTCTGCTTGAGATTCATTTAATAAATGGCTCAGTTTAGTGCAATTAAGTGACCCAAATGGTATATTTTGAGAAAAAAGATGCTCTTGAGTACTGCCATGTACTTTGCTTTTTGAACTCACAGATATAAATGCAATCACCTATTAACAACCATCTTTTTTTTCCTCCTTTGTCAGTGGGAGTAGAAAATGTCATGAACGGTTTTGTCAAGTAATCCACAAAATTACCCTTGAAATCTGTACCTCATCTTGTATGGTCCCTTTTCATGGTACTAAATAACTGACAAACCTTCATTTCTTTTATTGATAAGGATTGTCAATTACTCTTCTATATTCAGTAATCCTTACTTGAATTTTTTTGATAAGATACTCCTTTTTTTTTTTAAACTGATATGGTTTTCTTAACTCTATAGTACATATCAGAAAAACAGAAGATAATTGGAGAATTAGAAAAGGTAATTCCTTTGTGCTTTTTTAAAGGATAAACATTCTAAAGAACAAATAATGGAAATTATTTATGTTTACAATTTTACTCTAGCATTAGTTTAAAATAGGGAGATAACTACAAAGGTATATGAAATGACAATGTCTTCTATCTTCCATTTTTCTTTTCTATTTCAAGTACACATCTTTGCACATCAAACATTTCAAAAGCCTGTCAAGTTCCAACCAGAATTATACATTTCTCAGCATGTATTCTATACCTAAGATAATTTTGTGCTTAGCCCTCAAATTACCATTTCAGTTAAATGCAAATGGACACATGCATGCAATTTTATTTAAATGTATTACCTTTCTTTGCCCACTGCATTGTCAAGGCGCCACTCTGTTCTGTTTCCATTCCGCTGCATTCAGGAACTAATACTTGTAGTTATAGTGAATAAGAAGTTGTGATTTAACTCATAGAGGCAGACTTCTTTCAATATTCTTTCTTTTCTGCTGTAAAACCCTGAATGATGCCATCATTTTTGTTTCTATCATTTACATTTTTTTTCATTACCCATAAGCAATTCCAAATGTAATACACGTTTTGGATTAAGGAGCATCCATGGTTCTTTCACAGTCAAAAATGTCAAAATTTTTATACTTTGGGTTTTTACATTCTCTGTCAGTGAAAGGAGGTGAATATATTTTCTGGAAAACTCATTCTTTACGATATATTCAGTTTTTTTCAAGCTGTCTAGTTCAATTTTTTCTTTCCTTCTCTAAAGAATGTTATGGACCATTTAAACAATCATAATTTAAGGTTGAAGGGTGGGGAAATTTTAATAGCTCCATCTCCCCTATAGCTTCTGACGTTTAGAAAAATGTGTAAATTTCCTCACTTTTGTGCAAATGTTTCCTGCTTATACAACTTCTTACTTTTAACCCAGAATTGTAAAATCAAGAGAAGTAGGGGTTAATAATGCTATCATCTCCCTAAAAGGACTATTTAAAATACCACAGCTAATCAGTAGCCAAGTCAGGAGCTGAGCTAAAACTCAGACTTTGACTTCAAACATGTTTCTTTTTCCACTCTACCAGACAGATTTTTGAAATTTCTACATTGGAGTTATTTTAAGCAATGAAATTAAGTTATGCATTTTTTTCTCTCCAAAATATTTTACAATTGTTAATGCATTGAAGAGCCAGTGGTCTGGTTAACACAGTATTGTCTTGTTATATCAGGGTATTTATTAAAACTCTGATCTTAGAGAGCTTAGTGGGGGTTTTGCTGGAAAAAGCGGAAGATTCTTTTGTGTAGTGATTTTATTAAATTAAATAACAAAATTGTTATTTAATATTTCATTATATTTAGACAGTATATGTATATCTTCTGTTATGTTTAACCCCAGCTGCAGAATGCTTAAAAGGCAATCCAGGTCTAGAGAGCAGCTCATTGTTGAATGTTGTCTATTCTAACGTAATCCTACCTTCTGATTTTGCTCTAATGATTAAGTCATTTAATTTCTTCTGGAATCTCTTTATTGATCCTGTGAAAATAACAGCATTTCTCACCTCTCTAATGTAGGCAATTTTAATAAATTATTAATATTTATTGAGTATTTTAAACTTACTGCCTTAAAACATGTACACTAATAGATAACGGTATGAGGGTGAGGAAAAAAAAAAATGTTTAAAAGATGACCTCACCTGTGTTACAGTGTTGACCTCTGTACAAATCAGATAATGGCTCATGGCTTTTTCCACGAAACCATAGTTAATATATGTTTTTCCAACCCACTGGTACTAACAATCTCCTCTCCTTTTCAAGGAAAGCCATCAATAAGCTTTAGAGGCAATTCATCATTATCTCTTCTACTCTTTGTGAACAGTCAGTAGGAATATATTTCAGGGCTTCTAGGGCTATATCCATTTCCTACTTTCCTCTGAAATTGTCTCTTGCAGTTAAATAGGAGGAAATAAGCTAGCTAAGTGCTCAGCTTATGTGTACTCCATTAAAAATGAAATTTTATCCAACTCCTGATTATCCAGGCTGTGTAGAGGGAAATTCAAAATCAAGATAGCCAGAGTCAGAGGTAATTGAAAAAAAAAAAATGATAATCACATACTATGTACAAAGTGATTTTGTATTATACATAATTTGTTAATGAAAATTTTGAAGTAAAATTTTTCTGTATAGTTTTCTTATATAACATAATGTAAGGATTGTACCAGAAAAATAAAGATGTGTACAGCATATAAAAATATTTTCACATTTGCAAGGAGTTTTGTATTGGTATTTAGAGGGAAGTACTCTTAGATGGCACCAAAACTTAGAGCCATTCACATTAAAAAAAAAATACTATGCTTTATCTGTGCTGAGATATGAATATGTGTACACCTAAAGCAATCAATAGGACACTTGAATTCATTAAGTATTTATTGAATGATTGCCATGGGCTGATCACTATGTTCAAAGATCAATGGAAAACAATTTGATCTTGGAGTACCCAACATGTCAATAATTGTATAGGACTAAATACTAACTTCTATAAGAGCTATTAAAGCATACCTGAATCAGGAAAGGAATCAGACAGACTTTGAAGAATGGCTAGGTTCTATTCATAATAGAACACATGGTATGCTCTAGACATAGCAAGATGTTTTATTTAATTTGAAGGGAAAGATATGGGAGAAAGAGATTATAGTGGATAATGAGGATGGAAAAGATAAAATGAGGTCAGATTTTAAGCAACCTGAATATCATCAGAAATTTGGACTTTAGCTCTCAGGAAATGAGACCTCCAGGGATTACAAGCTGTAGTGTACATCAATGATTCTCAAGGAGGTAGACGAGGGTAGGGACAATATTGCCTCGCAGGATTCACTTGGTAATATATAGAGATATATCTGGTTGTCACAACTGGGGATGTTCTCATAGGCATCTAGTGGGTAGAGACCTGGGCTGGTGCTAAGCATCCTATAATACACAGGGCAGATCATGCAAAAGAATTACCTGGTCAAAAATATCCATAGTTCTTTGATTAAGAAATCCTGATGTAGTCTATGGGGGTAGTTAGAAAGAAAAGTCCACAGTGGACTGCTCATTTAGGAGACAGTTGCTATAGTTGAATCATAAAAGAATGAAAACTAGAACTAAAGGCATTTTACAGGAGGCACATTGGATAAATACTTAAGAATAATCTATGTAACTTTGTGGCTTATTGCAAATAGAGTTTCAGATGGGAAGAACACTCAAAAATGAGGTTTTCAAATGTCAGTGACTCTGGGGATAAGTGTGTATAACATAGGTTACATCAGTTTAACTTACAATATATTGAGTTTGGGATTTATTTGTGGCTCATCAGATGGAGGTATACCACAGGCAATTAGACGTACAGACTTGAGACTCAGGGAAACAGTTTGTTTATTCCAAGATCAAACATTGAGTGCTCTAATCCTTCAACAATAAAAAAGAATTCCCAGGTGCCCACATTGAATATACTATACTCCTCAGTCATAAAGATAGATCAGTGAAGTATATAGGTGGTATTGATCATTTTTTCATAGGAATTGAGTAACATCTTTTAAATAACATGAGATGTCAATGATGTGGTAAAATAGACCATTTCATACACTTATGATGGAGTATTATCTAGTATAAATTTTTTCAAAGATATTATTTTATTTTACATTTTTTTGAAAGAGAGAGAGATCGTGAGGTGGGGGGAGGGGCAGAGGGGGAGAGAGAGAGAGAGAATCTCAAGCAGACTCGTCCACACCTAGCACAGAGCCCGACGTGGGGCTCTATCTCAGCACCCCAAGATCATGACCAGAGCAAAACCCAAGAGTCGGACACTCAACCAACCAAGCCACCCAGGTGTCCACTAATACAACTTTTTTAAACGGTAATTTGTCAGTGTGTTCAGGATCCTTCTATCTTTTGGCTAAGTCATTCATTTCTAGGAAATAAACAGAGATGAATAAAAAAATTATGTGAAAGCATACTTATCACAGCATTATTTATAAAAGTGAATAGTTACAAGCAATATATATGCCCCTAATCTGCTGTATTGTGAAATTAATGATAATTTTGTAGGAGTGGCCAATGGCATGGGAAAATATCTGTCAATTAAGGCTAAATGGAAAATGTGTGTGTGTGAATATATATGTATTTCAGTTATTTATGCTTGTCTTAGGTAGATACACATTTAAATGAAAAATAATTTTTAAAGTGATTATCTTAAGATAAAAAGTGTTGCAAGTATCCCAATTTTCCCTGTCATATAAAGGATGATCGGAGACACTCTCACTGCAAAACATAAAAACCTTGTATGAAAAGGTGTATTGTTCAGTCTCTGTTCTGAAGGCAGCCAGAAGCCATTGAAAGACTGTAAATGGAGGGATAATAACTCACATACACACACCATTCCCACACATTTGTTTAGCTTTAGAGTTAAAATCTAATACATATGGTTCTATCATATATACATTATAACATATATCTTATATATTCATATACTGACTTAAACTGAGATACAACAAGTTTAATGGAAACAAAGGACACAGGTTTAAAAAAAGGCACAGAAGGAATTAGAAAATACCAAATCCATAAAAGATATCAGGTAGGCATAAGGGTACACAGTTAACCTTTGAACAACACCAGTTTGAATTATGCAGGTCCACCTATATACAGATTTTTTTTTCAGTAAATACAGGGTAATACTATAATTTCATTTTCTCTTCCGAACATCTTCTTTAACTTACTTTATTGTAAGAATACAAATATAATACAAATAACATACAGAATGTGTGTATTTATGTTATTGGTAAGGCTTTATTCAGGTCAACAGTAGGCTATTAGTAAGTTCAGTTTTCAGGGAGTCCGTTATACACAGATGCTCAACTATGTGGGAGGTGGGTACCCCTAATCCTCACACTACTGAATAGTCAACCATACAGATATTTGGAACAGTGGAGGAAAATGCCAAGGTTGCAAGTAAATTTCCTTTGTTGGATCCAGTCCAGGTTCTCTGTGCCTAAAACACAAACAACTTTAAGTTCAAGGGGAGACAGGGGGATGGGGAAAGAGAGAGAGAGAGAGACTGATACACTACTTTCCTTTAAATTCACAGATCATTAAACTTACATGGATAATCACTTCCTTACAATCATGCTGTTGTTCTAGCATTTTCTTTTCCCACACTCTGAGAGGACAAACTTTATTCTTTCTCTTAAAATCTTTCGTATAGCCTCCTATCCGTATCTCTCCAGAGCACCCTTTCCTCACATGTAGTGGAGAAATGGAAGTTACTGGGCAGCTGTCTTCTCAGGGTTCACTGTAACTGTAAACGTACTTGCTTCTATACCAATCTGTTCCATTTTCTTCCAGTTAAAATTCCTCTCAGATGTTCTGGACCCAATTTCCTCAACCTTATTTAAGGAATTCTCTTCCCTTGGTTATCTGCCTGTTACTTTGTCTTGAGAGTATATTCTAGATTTGCTGTCTCTTGCCACTACCATCAACTCCTCCATCCACCTCAAACTGAATTCTTCATGCAACAGTCCCCTGGAATTTTTCTCATTAGGAACAGTGATGGATTCTGCATCATTCTGTGTGTCCTGATCAGACTTGCATAGATTTCCCAGCAGGTTTCAACACAATCACTTCTTTCTTCTTGAAACTTCCAAAGATTCACATCATCCTTTTGATTTTGCTGGCAACTTGCATTAGTGTCCTTCTCTGTTTTCCTTTACCCATTTTTGGTACGTTGAAATCTTGAAGAATGTGACATTAACCACTTTGACATCTTTTTATCAATTCATATTTTTTCTTGGGTTATTTTATTGCCCATGGTTTTAACTGCCATCTACTTCTCCACAATTCCTGATTTTATAAGGCCAGATTAGACCTCTCTTCTGATTTTTAGATGTGTATATGCAACTCCATTTCCTCAGATGTCTTTTTTTTTTTAAGATTTTTATATTTATTTTAGAGAGAGAGAGTGTGCTGGAGGGAGCAGTAGAGAGAGGGAAAGAGAATCTCAAGCTGACTCTCTGCTGAGCATGGAGCTCAACATGGGGCTTGATCTGAAGACCCTGGGATCCTGATATGACCTGAAATCAAGAGTCTGCTGCTTAACCAACTCAGCCACCCAGGCACCCCATTTCATCAGATGTGTTAAAGGCATTTCACATATAATATATCCAAGCCAGAACCCTTCAATCCCTCTAAACTGGTTTCTCGCCCATCATAATGAATAGAATCATGCATCCAAACACTAGTACAAGGCCATTATTTTGAGCCCCTTTAGGATAACTGCCCATATTGTATCTATATGTAGTATATATGTAGTTCCTATTTTGAAAACGTCCTCGACCCAGCCCCTATTGTCTGTCTTTACTGATCTTAGTTTAATGCAGTATTGCTTCTTTCCTGAATTCTTGCAGTATCCTCCCAACAAATCTTCCTGTTTCAATCATCTCTTTCCCCTGCTGTAACCTGAGTTTTAGTATCTACCCAGAAGCTGGAATCACCTTTGAAAAAGATGATACTTAAATCCCTTTCCCAGCTTCCTACTGAAGTTAGCATTGTGTCCGATCTGTTTTCCAGTCTAACATGCCCTGCTGGGTCCCTGACCTCCCTCTCTAACTTCATGTTCTCTCTCTCCCATCACATTGGCTTGCATGCTGCACTCTAGGATACGTGAAGGGAGCTCTCTTCTGCTTCAAGGCTGTTCCGTGTCCCTAGAACTTGTCCCCCTGGTTCTTTACGTGACTGCCTTCCTTTCCATCCTTCCAGTTTTTTTCTAAATACTATCTCCTCAGAAATATTTGCCTTGACCAATATACTTCCAAAGCATTTTTTTTTCATTTCAATGCAGTATTTTTCATACCATTTATAGTTATAAATTAAATATTTATTACTTATTTATTGCCTTTTTTGACCTTGAGAATATTGTTTTCCTAGGGCAGGTACTTTGTCTTGTGAAAAATTGTATGTATGGTACCTAAAATAGTACCTAATATAAATGAGGTATAAGTCCCCCCCCCAATAAACAATGAAATAGTGCTGATAAAATAACCGAATAGGACATACTAATTAGAACATTAAGTGTTATATACTGAATTTGATAATGTTATCTTTAGTAGACCAAATGGTACAAGTATTTTGGGCATCTGCCAAATAAATGAGGGCGCGAGACCTAAATATTTAAAAACCTGGATCAGATTTGAAGTGGTTCAAAATATTAGAATATCCCAGGGAAATTTCCTAGATATTGACTCTATATATATTATTAAATCATACTGGAAATGTGTTTATATTTTGAGGATAAAATTATAATCCCTGGTCTTGAACACTGCACTGATTTTAACAGAATTTCATTTAGACCATGAAGAAAGTGTGGCTTCTCCCTGTGTGATTTAAAGTTAAATAGTTTGCATTGAGAGCTCACTCGTAGTATGTCTTCTGGGTAGCAGCTGTGGCTGTGGTTTGTAGGGGCAACTGCTGCTCATATTTCTATCTCTTCACCTTAGAAGCTCTACTCTATTTTTGTGGCCAGTGACCGATGGCCACTTAGATTACTGCGTGCTGCCTGATGCTGCCATCTCTTAGCAGTAAATAGCGTATGCTGTCTTGTTTAAAGTTGTATTTCAACGTTATGTTTCTCCTCCACACTTCAGATGAACTTATGTTTACTCCCTACACTGCCATCCTTGAGTTAGAGTTTTAGAGTAGAATCATGCCAATGAGGAGGAGGAGGAGGAGGAGGAAGAAGAATGTGGTGACATTGATGCTGATTATGATAGTGATAAATCAAGAATGTCTTACTTAGATTCTCTGCCCATCGTAAACCATGGATATGGTGATTTTTGGATGACTTTAATTAACACATGCTTAATTAATCAAAGTGAGGGCTAGATGCCTTCCTATTTCCTTAAGGGTGTTTTTTAAAGAAGGATCAGAACACATCTAGTTCTCAAATTCTGTTTTTCTTCAATCCTCAGCCTTCTCTCCAAGGTGCTTTGTTTTAACTTGCTTTCCAAAGGACCGTGCGAATAGAAAAGAATGCCTTATTTTCTTTCTTTTTTAAAATTTAATTTTATTATGTTATGTTAGTCACCATACAATACATCATTAGTTTTTGATGTAGTGATCCATGATTCATTGTTTTTGTATAACACCCAGTGCTCCATGCAGTACGTGCCCTCCTTAATACCCATCGCTGTGCTAACCTATCCCCCTCACCCCCCTCCCCTCTAAAACCCTCAGTGTGTTTCTCAGAGTCCATAGTCTCTCATGGTTCATCTCCCCCTCCAATTTCCCACCCTTCATTTTTCCCTTCCTTCTCCCAATGTTCTCCATGCTATTCCTTATGTTCCACAAATAAGTGAAACCATATGATAATTGACTTTCTCTGCTTGACTTATTTCATTTAGCATAATCTCCTCCAGTCCCATCCATGTTGATGTAAAAGTTGAGTATTCATCCTTTCTGATGGCTGAGTAATATTCCATTGTATATATGGACCACATATTCTTTATCCATTCATCTGTTGAAGGGCATCTTGGCTCTTTCCACAGTTTGACTATGGTGGACATTGCTGCTATGAACAAGAATGCCTTATTTTCAACAAGAGCATGCATTTTCCATTCACTAATTGTGAATTAACTTAAATGTTAAACACTATGACTAAAACTGGCAACACCATGTTAAATGCTTGTTCAACAATTATACTGTCCAGTACTTTTAAGTTTTAACTTATGCATGTTAATGAGTTGTCAACATATAAACTATATATTTTATTTTTTCATCTTCAGTAATTACCCAAATGTGCTTAATCCTTTTTTTTCTTATTTAAAGAAATTCTATTTACTCATGTTTCTCAACAAAAATTCTTATCTAGCTTAATATTGTAAGATAAACAAAAATAATTACATACAAGTTTCTACTTGGTTTGTTAGCATTTTTAAGAAAATTCAATTATAGGGAATTGATTCACCCTTGGTACATCACACATTCTCATCATAGAAATTTATCTGTTTATCTGTCTGTAATAAATTGAACAGTCATGAATCCTCCCCCCCAGCCAAATAACTTTCAGTTACTTATATGTTTCTACCTTTTGCTGTGTCTTTGCTTCATTTAACAAATGTTAAAATAAGTATTTTATACCAGGAGAAGTCCCATAAATTTCATTAGATTCAATTTCAGAAATTTCCATATTTCTGAAAATGTAATTTAAAACATAAATGTTGATACAGCTTTCTTTTCCTTTTCTAGGAATTAACTAAAACCCTTAGAAATTATTTTGTTTTTTTTAATTTGTCTCAACTGTCATTGTGTTCTTAGTGTATTAGCCCTGGCCAGTAGCATTTTCTAGGTTGCTTCTAAGAGAGAGGTAGAAAAGATGACAATTATTGAATTAATTTTATTTGTATGACACGTAATACGACTTAATTTGTGGATTTAACACATAAGGTCCTGAATGTTATTTAGCTATGAATTGTTTTGTGTGGGTATATTACATAAATACTGTACTTCTATAAAACTATGAATTATACTATGCCAATTACTATTGTGAGATGCTGAATTCCATGTAAGTATCTTCATCATTTGTGGATATGCAAGTATTCTCTTAATACCTCCTTAAATTATTTTCTGTTGAAGTATAATTAACATAATGTTCTCCACATTTAAATGAACAGTTTCCTCTGAGTCCTTGTATGTATAGCATATTTACCCAAATTGACATTTGTTTGAGTGACTTAAAATTTTATATTTTGAATCATAAATAAGACTCACAAGGAGTAAATGTCATTTATTATAACCCTCGTGTTCAAACTGAGAAAAAAAATTGAAAAATGATATAATCAACATATTTTCATGAACATACTTTGAGATTAGTGGCAGAATAATGATAAAATAATCTTGTATCAGAGATGTAATCATAGGAGTTTCCTATTTGAGTAGTTCACCTTAAATTCTCTTATTTTACAGATGCTTAAGTCTGAAAAGGTGAAATGACTTGGTCAAGACCACAGTACTTACTAGCAAGAGACCAAGGGTGGGAAACATAGTATCCAGCAGTTTCATATGGTCATAAAACATGCAAGTTGGACAAGATTTTCAGGAATCTTCCATCTTGATCTAAGGGATTAAGCAATTTTGTGATCTATAATCTTTCACTTCTTAAGGTGTATATTACTATGAAAAGAACAAAGACCTTGAAATCAGGTCAGTTAGAATATCAGCTCTGGCACTTATAATATATAATATACATAATACAATATAACAAATTTCTAGATACATCTTTTCAGGGTTTTCTTTCTTCATCAGTAACATAGATTTTGTGCCTGAGAGATAATACAAAAGGCATAAAACTGAGAATATTGTTAAGAATCAAGAGATTTTTTAGAAAATGTTAATTATCCCATTATGGTGTTTTTCCGGGCAGCTAGTCTTTGCATTTACAAGTTGGGGCTTTAAGCAGATAGAGAAGACAAGGGAGAAGTTTGACTAAAGTAAAGGCATAGTTAATTTTGTTCCCAAAATGTGTGCTGAGGAAATGATCAGATTTTCTAAGGTCACAAATACTCAAGAGTACTAGTGATTTTTATAAATGAACAGTAACAAAGGAGTTACTTAGACAAGGGGGTGGTAGGGGCCAGTTGGGAGTAGAGCAAATTAGTAATTCATAATTCTCCTCACTTAACTGAGTTCTAAAGTCTGAAGTTCTTGTATGGAAGGCATTTTGATTAGCAACTCAATGTTTTTTTGGAAGAAAGATGCTTTGTCTACATAACATTTTTTATGATACAGTTAAAGTGGTAAACAAGATACTGAGTTTTCATGTATCTTAAGATCTGTTTCCCCAGATTTGATGTAAAACCACATTTTATGCTGAGAAATATGAGAACATAACATTTATAATATAGATATAATATAATATTACATAATTTCCTTTATTGCATTTAAGACTACTCCATCCAGTAATTTGAAACATCCACAAAATACTGGTTCCTGCACTTCTAACACCAATAGCGTGGCGAGCTAGAAAGTCCAGTCCTGATCATTGCCTGAATGTATGTGTAGCTGGGAGTGCTGTTTACTCTAGATAGAGTAAACAGAAATGTGGTCCTGGAATTGCACTTATTTGAAGGATTTTTGCAATGAATATTGTTAGAATTAGGAACAAGCGTGTGGTGGTTATAACTTACAGTGTTAAACACAGACTGAAAAAGGGTACTCTAGAAATGGTTATTGAACAGTAGAAAATGTATTCCAAATCTGTGATCTTAATTATACTACTGACTATTTCAAAATCAAATTATACCAAGATCTGCTCAAATCTATATAGAGAGAGCCTGGAATAATGAATTGTTTTGTATTAGCCTCTTACTCATGTCTTTCAAAGAAAAAAGAAGAAAATAACACTTTTGGCATCTGAAGTTTCCCAAGATTGAAAGCATCAGCTTTTTTAGGGGAGGGAAAAAAAAAAATATCTTCCAGAAAAGTTCTATTTTTTCAAGATATCATTAGACAAACTATCAAATATGTAGACTGCCCACATAGTGCTTGGCATCTGTAAGACAGTGAATAAATTTAATCAATTCAGGCAATCATTAGGATGTTTTGTCTAGATGGTGAATCCAAACATCTGTGCATTTGAACATTTGAATGTTACTAAAATATCTGGAGAACCAATTTAATTTTTACAATGTTGGTAAGGATGTTTTTCTGTTTCACACAAGACTGACATTGTCATGTTTATTCAGCCCGTTTAATAATCTTTCATTATTTCATACTTCCAAATGGTTTAAAGATTGTACATTTGTCCTAATTTATAATTCATTTAGAACACTGTTGATATGATTTTTTGTAACCAGATTGTTGATCTATTGAAGCAGTAGTCACATCAGAAATGTTTTAGTGTATAAGTCAGGAAAATTTGATGCAGTCAAGAAATATTCAGATCAAGTGTTATTCATGTAACACATTAGAGCATGATTTATATAACACAACTATAGAGTAATTAACTGCCTTCTTGGAACTCTGACCTTAAGTGAATGCACATTTCATCCCTGTGTAGTCAGTACCCTGAAAAATTCTATATTTTTGCACAGATCATGGAAATAATGGTAGTAGTCAAAAGTTCCAATATAACTTCTGTGAAGAGCAATAGGCTCTGTTATTTTTTATGTACCAGTTAGGTCTTATTGTAGTAATATGTCTGAATACTTAAGTAAATAAATACTTTGAAAATAATTTTTGAGCAGTATGCCAGGTCCAGTGATATGTTTATGTCAGGAGTTGAATACTGAGTTAAGTCCGGGGAGAAATAAAGTGTTCTAGCTTAATACTTTTGGTTTTTCATTTGAAGGGACATGAGTAGTGGTTGGCATCTGGCCCGCACAATAGACCTAGGGAACATATTGGGCAAACAGGATAGTCATTAATCAAGAACATCATATGCCTTCATATTTGAGATGAAGAATTTCCATTTACTTGACAAGAAAGCCCTTCACCATATGTTATTCAAAAAAAGCTTGTGTCCTCTAGACTCTTCCTTCTCATGTCTAAAGATGGCATTATCATTTTCAAAATGGAACTATGGTAGTTATCATTTTCAAAATAGTCTATTGTAGTTAAGCTTTTCATCCTAAAGTAACCAACTGTCTGGTTTTACATGGGATACAGAAGTTGGCTGGGGTGCAGGCATTTTAGTGCCAAGCCTGGGAAATCTCCAGATAAGTGAAAACACGCTGGTCAGTGAAAATATACAAGAAATTCACTTTCTCAAGCTTTTTGGTAATTTACCAGTAGGTTAGTAGCCTAAAAAAGAAGAGGAAAACTGTCACTTTCACTTATAATAGCAAGTTCTGCATGTTGTTGGTCTCTATATTTTTAAAATTCGTTTCTAATCAGTAAAATCTCAGATACCAATACCCACCACAGAAGTTAAAAGAGTTTTTAAAAGAGTTTTCCTTAAAAACAACAACAACAAGAAAACAAACTCTTGTTCAGAAGCAAGCCTGGTTTTGATGCCATTGCCTAGGCCCTGCTAGTTATGCTCTCTTTAAGGAGAAGAGGTTTCCTACTCCTTTCTCTGAAAAAATTCAAGATCCCCTTTATTTCTATGCAAGCAGATTTCCAACCCTTCATCTTAGACTCCTTGAACAAAATAGGGAGAAAGTCAGAAGTCTTAGTAGGAGGTGCATCCTGGCTATGAACACCTTGAATTTATTGCATCTTGCTTAGAAGGAAGGGGAGTATCTTTGCCCTATCATCCTTTGGTACTTACCAGGTTGCCAGTAGTCACCATGCCCTGTCTCCTAAAACAGAAAGTGTTGTTAATACAAAAAAGGTATATTGGGGTGCCTGGGTGGCTCAGTCAGTTGATCATCCTGGTTTTGGCTCAGTTCCATCTCAAGGTTGTGAGATTGAGCCCTGCATCAGGCTCCCTGTTCAGCGGGGAGTCTACTTGAGATTCTCTCTCTCCCTCTCCCCGCTCACTCTCTCTCTCTCAAATCTTAAAAAAAAAAAAAATACAAAAGAGGTATGCCTGCTAATTGACATGCCTATAATTTTGGGGTCTAATCAGCTTACTCTGAATCTCTTTAAATTTTTTGGTGTTAAAGCTGTCCACAATCCCCATTTGTTGGTTACACTATTCCAAAACAAAAACAAAAGCAAAACTAGTTTCTCCAACCTCTCACACACAAATGACCTTAAATATTGGAAGCAAAATTAAAAATAGATTCTCTTCTAGAAGACACTGGGATATTTTGGCATAAATATTTATCCCTGTAACATAAAACAAATCAGAAATGGAAATCTCATCCAAGTTAAATAATCTCAGATTTTATTTTCATTTCTATACATTTACAATATTTGGGTATAATTAAATTCTACTTCCCAATTTATACTTTGCTGGCAAGCTCACTACCTGCTGGCTGGGTTCTCGTTGTATTCCATCGTAGATAAGATGAGTGCCAAGAATCTCAAGCCTTCTTTTTTTTTAATCTTGTGTTTTTTAAAGTTTGGATGAGGTATAAGATAGGGTCAAAATTCCTCACTGATATGAGGAATTTTTTTTTAAAGATTGTATTTATTTATTTGACAGAGAGATAGACAGAAGAGCACAAGCAGAGGGAATGGCAGAGGGAGAGGGAGAAGCAGGCTCTGCACTGAGCAGGGAGCCTGATGTGGGACTCGATCCCAGGACCCTGGGATCGTGACCTGAGCCGAAGGCAGACGCTTAACCATCTGAGCCACTCAGGTGCCTGATACGAGGAATTTTTAATCTCAGGAAACAAACTGAGGGTTGCTGGAGTGGTGGGGGGTGGGAGGGATGGGGTGGCTGGGTGATAGACATTGGGGAGGCTATGTGCTATGGTGAGTGCTGTGAAGTGTGCAAGACTGTTGAATCACAGATCTGTCCCTCTGAAGCAAATAATACATTACATGTTAAAAAAAAAAAGAAGAAGAAAAAAATAGCAGGAGGGGAAGAATGAAGGGGATGGAAATCGGAGGGGGAGACAAACCATGAGAGACTATGGACTCTGAAAAACAAACTGAGGGTTCTAGAGGAGAGGGGGGTGGGAGGATGGGTTAGCCTGATGATGGGTATTAAAGAGGGCACGTACTGCATGGAGCACTGGGTGTTATAGGAAAACAATGAATCCTGGAACACTACATCAAAAACTAATGATGTAATGTATGGTGATAAACATAACATAATAAAAAAAAATTAAAAAAAAAAAGATAGGGTCAAAATTCTACCTTGCATCTATTGGTTAAGACCGAATTCTAAAAGTGACCACGTTTTATTTTTTAATGATACTTCATCTCTGGACTATATTTCATTGAATAGAAAACATACCTGAAATAGGAAGTATTGTGATACTGTCATTAGACATCATCATCAACATTACCGAAGACTGTTTCCTGGGGCAGGGTGTGGAGGAATCATTATGGTAAACTTGGTGAGTAAAAAGGAATCAAGAGAAGACCTAAGACTCATCAAATATTCTTTTTGAGAAGGTATGAATATGCATCAAACTAGAAATAAGCATGCAAATTAATACATATTAGCTGCCCATTGAGTGGCTGGTGAGTGCTAACAAAGGTCAGGATGATGAACATTCACTGAGTAATACAGTGCATGGGGAAGGGCTTGAGAACCATGAGTTGACATGAGCTCTTGGGTTTTTCCCCAAATTCAACCTGAGAGATGCCAGAACTGGAAATAAAGGTGAATATAGTAGCAAATATAGAAAAAGTGTGAGTGAGAAAAGACTTTAGAAAAATACACTGTTACCTAAATGAATGGTGATATGAAACACCGTTCCTATAACAATCTGGATTTTTCAATGCAACACCAGTATGGCAGAAGATGAGGAGACTGTTCTCATGTGCGATAAGGGAGAAGTGAAAGCATAAAATGATTATAGTCTGGCTCAGTGTTTAAGGATGTTTATTTTGATAAGACATTTAGTTATAGGGGAAATTTGAAAATTTAATGGATTTCAATCACTTAGGTATAGAATAAACTAAGCTATTACTGTTAAGCCAACCGAAGGTAATTTGATCTGTTCAATTCTAATGAAGAAAGCTTAATAAGTATAAATCATAGAATACCATAGAAATAAGTTAAATAGATTAACAAATAGAGCAAATGTAAACTAAACTCAATTTTTAAAACAGTGTTATTCAGGTGTAATTTACATAGAATGAAATCCATCCATTTTAAGTTTGAAGTTCATGAATTACAGTAAATTTGTGTAAAATTCAAGTTTAAAGTACCTTCACCACTAAAAATCCCCCTTGTGCCTTTTTGCAGTTAGTTCCCACACCAACCCTCTGTTCTCGGAAACTGCTGATCTGATTTTATCTTTGTAATTTTTTTTCTAAAAATTCAAATAAAGGAGATCATACAATATGAATTTCAGCGGCAAATAAGGAACATGTGTCACTCCTCTGTGTTTCCTCTACTCTGTGAATACTCCTTCTGAGATTGGAGAAGCAGGTTTCAATTCAATGATTACAGAAGCATAAGGAAGTTAGCCCTACCATGTAGGCGCACTGACTTCTGTGTGTTTGTTCTGAAGAAACCCAAACATGTAATTTTAATTTTTAATCTAATTTCTGAATATTCTAGTAGTTTCCATCAAAGTTCATTTTTAGCAATCTATAAATTTCTTGTTAAATATGAGAAATGAAGATTAGGTCCATCTCTTACAGTAGAGCCTTTGTGTGGCTATACCCGTGGGACACCAGAAGTCTCAATGAAATTAAAATGTGAAGTTCTATGTAATGCCAAACTTTATTTTTGTACTACATATAAGTGCTATTTATTTGTCTTACAGAATTTATTTTAAAAGCTAGGCACAAACTAGTCGCCAAAACGTTAAAGAATGTAGCAGAGAAAAGTAGTTCTATCAACCCTTGATAAAAGATTGGATTGATAAACTCTTTTTTGTGTGTGTATGTGTGTGATTCCATAGACTTTTATATCAGTTTCTGAGATATGATTCTTTATTTTTTATTTTATTTATTTTTTTCCTCTTTCTTTTTTTATTATGTTATGTTAATCCCCATACATTACATCATTAGTTTTTGATGTAGTGTTCCAGGATTCAATGTTTGCGTAAAACACCCAGTGCTCCATTCAGTATGTGCCCTCTTTAATACCCAACACCAGGCTAACCCATCCTCTCACCACCCTCCCCTCTAAAACCCTCAGTTTGTTTTCAGAGTCCATCGTCTCTCATGGTTCGTCTACCCCTCCAATTTCCCCCGCTTCAATTCTAACTTCCTACTATCTTCCTTTTTTTTTTTTAAGATATAATGTATTATTTGTTTCAGAGGTACAGGTCGGTGATTCAACAGTCTTACACAATTCACAGCGCTCACCATAGCACATACCCTCCCCAGTGTCTATCACCCAGTCACCCCATCCCTCCCACCCCACCCCCCACTCCAGCAACCCTCAGTTTGTTTCCTGAGATTAAGAATCCCTCATATCAGTGAGGTCATATGATACATGTCTTTCTCTGATAGACTTATTTCGCTCAGCATAAAACCCTCCAGTTCCATCCACGTCGTTGAGAATGGCAAGATCTCATTCCTTTTGATGGCTGCATAATATTCCATTGTGTATATATACATCACATCTTTATCCATTCATCTGTCAATGGACATCTTGGCTCTTTCCACAGTTTGGCTATTGTGGACATTGCTGCTATAAACATCAGGGTGCACGTACCCTTTCGGATCACTACATTTGTATCTTTGGGGTAAATACCCAGTAGAGCAATTGCTGGATCATATGGTAGTTCTATTTTCAACTTTTTGAGGAACCTCCATACAGTTTTCCAGAGTGGCTGCACCAGCTTGCATTCCCACCAACATTGTAGGAGGGTTCCCCTTTCTCCGCATCCCCGCCGGCATCTGTCCTTTCCTGACTTGTTAATTTTAGCCATTCTGACTGGTGTGAGGTGGTATTTCATTGAGGTTTTGATTTGGATTTCCCTGATGCCGAGTGATGTTGAGCACTTCTTCATGTGTCTGTTGGCCATTTGGATGTCTTCTTTGGAAAAATGTCTGTTCATGTCTTCTGCCCATTTCTTGATTGGATTCTTTGTTCTTTGGGTATTGAGTTTGATGAGTTCTTTATAGATTTTGGATACTAGCCCTTTATCTGATAGGTCATTTGCAAAGATCTTCTCCCATTCTGTCGGTTGTCTTTTGGTTTTGTTGACTGTTTCCTTTGCTGTGCAAAAGCTTTTTATCTTGATGAAGTCCCAATAGTTCATTCTTGCCCTTGCTTCCCTTGCCTTTGGCGATGTTTCTAGGAAGAAGTTGCTGCGGCTGAGGTCAAAGAAGTTGCTGCCTGTGTTCTCCTTTAGGATTTTGATGGACTCCTGTCTCACATTGAGGTCTTTCAACCATTTGGAGTCTATTTTTGTGTGTGGTGTAAGGAAATGGTCCAGTTTCATTCTTCTGCATGTGGCTGTCCAATTTTCCCAACACCATTTGTTGAAGAGACTGTCTTTTTTCCATTGGACATTCTTTCCTGCTTTTTCGAAGATTAGCTGACCGTAGAGTGGAGGGTCCATTTCTGGGCTCTCTATTCTGTTCCATTGATCTATGTGCCTGTGTTTGTGCCAGTACCATACTGTCTTGATGATGACAGCTTTGTAATAGAGCTGCAAGTCCGGAATTGTGATGCCGCCAGCTTTGCTCTTCTTTTTCAACATTCCTCTGGCTATGCGGGGTCTTTTCTGGTTCCATACCAATTTTAGGATTATTTGTTCCATTTCTTTGAAAAAAGTGGATGGTAT
>NC_058404.1:12074002-12099203 GCF_002201575.2 Neomonachus schauinslandi
AATTTCTTTCATGAGTATTTTATAGTTTTCTGAGTACAGATCCTTTGCCTCTTTGGTTAGATTTATTCCCAGGTATCTTATGGTTTTGGGTGGAATTGTAAAAGGGATCGACTCCTTAATTTCTCTTTCTTCTGTCTTGTTGTTGGTGTATAGGAATGCCACAGACTTCTGTGCATTGATTTTATATCCTGCCACTTTACTGAATTCCTGTATGAGTTCTAGCAGTTTTGGGGTGGAGTCTTTAGGGTTTTCCATATAAAGTATCATATCTGCAAAGAGTGAGAGTTTGAATTCTTCTTTGCCAATTCGGATGCCTTTTATTTCTTTTTGTTGTCTGATTGCTGTGGCTAGGACTTCTAATACTGTGTTGAATAGCAGTGGTGATAGTGGACGTCCCTGCCGCGTTCCTGACCTTAGGGGGAAAGCTCTCAGTTTTTCCCCATTGAGAATGATATTCGCTGTAGGTTTTTCATAGATGGCTTTTATGATATTGAGGTATGTACCCTCTATCCCTATACTCTGAAGAGTTTTGATCAAGAAAGGGTGCTGTACTTTGTCAAATGCTTTTTCTGCATCTGTTGAGAGGATCATATGATTCTTGTTCTTTCTTTTCTTAACATATTGTATCACGTTGATTGATTTGCGGATGTCGAACCAAACTTGCAGCCCAGGGATAAATCCCACTTGGTCGTGGTGAATAATCCTCTTAATGTACTGTTGGATCCTATTGGCTAGTATTTTGGTGAGCATTTTTGCATCCATGTTCATCAAGGATATTGGTCTGTAATTCTTTTTCATGGGGTCTTTGTCTGGTTTGAGGATCAAGGTAATGGTGGCCTCATAAAACGAGTTTGGAAGTTTTCCTTCCATTTCTATTTTTTGGAACAGTTTCAGAAGAATAGATATTATTTCTTCTTTAAATGTTTGGTAGAATTCTCCTGGGAAGCCATCTGGCCCTGGGCTTTTGTTTGTTGGGAGATTTTTGATGACTCCTTCAATTTCCTTAGTTGTTATAGGTCTGTACAGGTTTTCAATTTCTTCCTGGTTCAGTTTTGGAATTTGCTGGCATATAGTTGCTCATAATATGTTCTTATGATTGTATTTCTTTGGTTTTGGTTGTGATCTCTCCTCTTTCATTCATGATTTTGTTGATTTGGGTCATTTCTCTTTTCTTTTTGATAAGTCTGGCCAGGGGTTTATCAATCTTGTTAATTCATTCAAAGAACCAGCTCCTAGTTTTGTTGATCTGTTCTACTGTTCTTTTAGTTTCTATTTCATTGATTTCTGCGCTGATCTTTATTATTTCTCTTCTCCTGCTGGGTTTAGGCTTTATTTGCTGTTCTTTCTCCAGCCCCTTTATGTGTAGGGTTAGGTTGTGTACTTGAGATCTTTCTTGTTTCTTGAGAAAGGCTTATATTGCTATATACTTGCCTCTTAGGACTGCTTTTGCTGCATCCCAAAGATTCTGAATAGTTGTGTTTTCATTTTCATTGGTTTCCATGAATTTTTTGAATTCTTCTTTAATTTCCTGGTTGACCCATTCATTCTTCAGTAGGATGCTCTTTAGCCTCCATGTATTTGAGTTCTTTCTGACTTTCGTCTTGTGATTGAGTTCTAGTTTCAAAGCATTGTGGTCTGAAAATAGGCAGGGAATGATCCCAATCTTTTTGTACCGATTGAGACCTGATTTATGACCTAGGATGTGATCAATTCTGGAGAATGTTCCATGGGTACTAGAGAAGAATGTGTTTCCCTTTGCTTTGGGATGGAATGTTCTGAATATGTCTGTGAAGTCCATTTGGTTTAGTGTGTCCTTTAAAGTCTTTATTTCCTTGTTGATCTTTTGCTTAGACGATCTGTCCATTTCAGTGAGGGGGGTGTTAAAGTCCCCCACTATTATTGTATTGTTGTCAATGTGTTTCTTTGCTTTTATTATTAATTGCTTTATATAATTGGCTGCTCCCATGTTGGGGGCATAGATATTTACAATTGTTAGATCTTCTTGTTGGATAGACCCTTTAAGTAGGATATAGTGTCCTTCCTCATCTCTTATTACAGTCTTTGGTTTAAAATCTGATTTGTCTGATGTAACGATTGCCACCCCAGCTTTCTTTTGGTGTCCATTAGCATGGGAAATGGTTTTCCACCCCCTCACTTTCAATCTGGGGCTGTCTTTGGGTCTAAAATGAGTCTCTTGCAGACAGCATATCGATGGGTC
Organism: Neomonachus schauinslandi; assembly: GCF_002201575.2. NCBI lineage: Eukaryota > Metazoa > Chordata > Mammalia > Carnivora > Phocidae > Neomonachus > Neomonachus schauinslandi. Next base: position 12,076,221 of record NC_058404.1, read on the forward strand.
TTGTTTTTTATTTTTTTTTATTTTTATTTTTTTTTTTTATTTTTTATTTTTTTTTGGTATTTTTAATGACTGAAACCAAACAAATCTAAAACCGCAGCTTCTGGAAGAACCACTTGTTCTTGCCGGTCTTGTACCTCTCCTCGAACTTGACCTTGGCCTCTCGTCGGGCCTTTCGTTTAAGAGCAGGGTCTCTGAAGACATCCTTGTTCACAACAGTCTTGTCCAAGGGGATATCCACAGAGTACCTTGTGGGCATGAGGTGATTGTAATTATAAACTTTCACAAAAGACTTGATCTTTGACCTCTTGGCGATTTTCTTCTTGCCCATGGCAGCTGTCACTTTGCGGGGATAGCGGTCAATTCCAGCCACCAGAGCATGGCTGTAGGGACGGTCTGAGGTGCCATCATCAATGTTCTTCACGATGACCGCTTTGCGTCCGGAGTAGCGTCCGGCCAGGACCAGCACCACCTTCCCGGGTTTCATGAACTTGCCCATCTCGACACCAGCCACTGGAGCCTACAGCAGAAAGGAAGAAAGGCGGGTCTTGTTTTTTAATCCAAGCTGATAGCCTGTGTCTTTTGATTGGGCATTTAGCCCATTTACATTCAGGGTAACTATTGAAAGATAGGAATTTAGTGCCATTGTATTGCCTGTAAGGTGACTGTTACCGTATATTGTCTGTGTTCTTTTCTGGTCTATGTTGCTTTTAGGCTCTTTCTTTGATTAGAGGACCCCTTTCAAGATTTCTTGAAGGGCTGGTTTCGTGTTTGCAGATTCCTTCAGTTTTTGTTTGTCTTGGAAGGTTTTTATCTCTCCTTCAATTTTCAATGACAGCGTAGCTGGATATAGTATTCTTGGCTGCATATTTTTCTCATTTAGTGCTCTGAATATATCCTGCCAGTCCTTTCTGGCCTGCCAGGTCTCTGTGGATAGGTCTGTTGCCAATCTAATGTTTCTACCATTGTAGGTTACAGGTCGGGGTGTTGACCTATTTTTATTGATTTTGAGAGGGGTTTTCTGTGCCTCCTGGATTTTGATGCCTGTTTCCTTCTCCAAATTAGGGAATTTCTCTGCTATAATTTGCTCCAATATACCTTCTGCCCCTCTCTCTCTTTCTTCTTCTTCTGGGATCCCAATTATTCTAATGTTGTTTCGTCTCATGGTATCGCTTAGCTCTCGAATTCTGCCCTCGTGATCCCGTAGTTGTTTATCTCTCTTTTTCTCAGCTTCTTTATTTTCCATCATTTGGTCTTCTATATCACTGATTCTCTCTTCTGCCTCATTTATCCTAGCAGTTAGTGCCCCCATATTTGATTGCACCCCATTAATAGCCTTTTTGATTTAGACTTGGTTAGATTTTAGTTCTTTTATTTCTCCAGAAAGCATTTCTCTAATAACTTCCATGCTTTTTTCAAGCCCAGCTAGTATCTTTAAAGTGATGATTCTGAACTCTAGACCCGACATCGTACTAATGTCCGTATTGAGTAGGTCCCTGGCAGTCAGTACTACCTCTTGTTCTTTTTGTTGAGGTGATTTTTCCCGTCCTGTCATTTTGTGCAGAGGAGAATAGATTAATGAGAGAACAAAATGCTAACAGGGTAAGAACGTCCCCCAAAATATACTCTAAACAAATCGGAAAAGACCTGAAGCCAGGGGAAAAAGAAAGGGAAAGAAAGAAAAAAGAAAAAAAAAAAAAGAAAAAGAAAATGATAAAAACAGAAAAAATACCAGAACAAAATAAAACAAAAAAACAATATGATCAAATATGATCAGGCTGGTACATAGATCAGTGCTACACACTAGATTTTGGGTGTATTTTGGTCTGCTAGAAGATAGTGCCTCCCAAAATTTTAAGGAAAGAAAAACTTATATATGCACAAAAATAAGGGTTGATATGATGAAGGGATGGAATATGACTGTAAAGATGAAAATTATAAAAAAAATTTATAAAAGGAATTGATAAGAAGTTGTTTGAAAAAAGAGAAGAGGATTTAAAAAAAAAAAAAGAAAGTAAAAGAAAAGGGAGAGAATGTGATCAGGCAGGAGAGTAGAACAAAACCATACACTAGAGATTTAGGGTATATTTTTATCTGTTAGAAGAAACTATCTCAAAATTTTAAAGAGAGAACAACTTATATATATATGCCAAAAATAAGGGTAACTACTATTAAGGGATAGAATATGACTCTAAAAATGAAAAATAAAAATGTTTTTTTTTAAAAAAGGGATTGATAAGATGTTGGTTGAAAAAGGGAAAAAGAAAAATTTAAAAAAAAGTTAAAAAAAAATTAACTTTGAAAGACTAAAGAATCGTGGTAAAAAAGCCATGGATTCTATGTGCATTATTCCCCTAGTGCTGGAGTTCTGCCTTTCTCATTGATTGGTAAACTTGGTCTTGGCTGGCTGTTCTCGCTGATCTTCTGGGGGAGGGGCCTGTTGCCATGGTTCCCAAATGTCTTTGCCGGAGGCGGAAGTGCCCCGCCCTTGCCCAGTCCGGGCTACATCAGCTGCTCGTGTTTGCTCTCGGGAGCTTTTGTTCCCTGCAAGCTTTCCGTACAGCTTTGGAGGCCGAGAGTGAAAATTGCGGCCTCCCAATATCTGCACGGAAGAGCCAAGAACTCGGGGCCCTGCTCCTCAGTGAGCCCCCAGAGAAAAGCAGTCACTCCCGTCTCCCCGGTCTCCAGCCGCACTCTGTGCTCACCCGACCTGTGACTGCGTTTCTATCTCTGGTACCCAAATCGTCGTGGAGTCTCCAAACCCAGCAGATCCCTGCGGTGCGCTCCCACGCCGCTCCTCCCCGGGGAGGAAGGGGTGTTTCCCTGGATCTGCCGCTTGTTGGGTCCCTGCTGGAGGAGCAGGGGTCCGACTGTGCCGCAGATCACGGTTTATGGCAACTCCGAGCTGAGAGCCCGCGCCTGGGCCCCGCCTCTGCAGCCGGCTTCCCTGCTCCGTTACCTGGGAGCTCTGCTGCACTGAGGCACCCCCGGTCTTTCTGTGACCCCGAGGGTCCTGAGACCACACTATCCCACAGGGTTCCACCCCCGCTTAGCCACCAGAGCGACGTCCCACAGCGGAGCAGACTTCTAAAAGTTCCGATTTTGTGCTCTGCGGCTCTATCACTTGTCAGACGCGGCCGACAGAGGCCCCCCCCCTCCCCCCCGTCTATCCTCCTGAATATCACCTTGGATTCACTTCTCCGCACGTCCTACCTTCCAGAAAGTGGTCGCTTTTCTGTTCAGAGAGTTGTTGCTATTCCTTTCTTCGATCTCCTGTTGAGTTTGTAGGTGTTCAGAATGGTTTGATCCCTATCCAGCTGAATTCCTGAGACCAGACGAAATCCAGGTCTCCTACTCCTCCGCCATCTTGCTCCCCTCCCCCCCCGCCATGTGTGGCCTCTTAAAATACCTTCATGCACTGTGTTTATCCTCATGATTCTCTGAGATAGTAAGATGCCTGCAGGATGAGATGAAGTGAGGTCAAGAAAATATGCATTGTGATGTAGCATTAGGCTACTATGGACCTCCTGGTAAGTCACGAGGAGGATCTGATTCCACACTGGGATTGAGCACAGGTAACTAAAACAGTAGAAAGCAAGGGTGCCTTGGTGGCTCAGTTGTTAAGCGTCTGCCTTCGGCTCATGTCATGTTCCCAGGGTCCTGGGATGGAGTCCCACATCGGGCTCCCTGCTCAGCGGGGATCCTGCTTCTCCCCTCCCTCTGCCTGCCGCTCCCACTGCTTGTGTTCTCTCTCTCCCTCTCCCTCTCTCTCAAATAAATAAATAAAATCTTTAACAAAAAAATAAAAAATAAAACAGTGGAAAGCAGAACCGTGGATATGGAGTGGAATGAAGGAAACTACTGTATTAAGGCTTTACCTCACCTGGGCAAAGCCTTTGCACAATATTTCAACATGTTCCTATTTAGATTTTGCATTCTAGTAGCTTAGGTCCTTGCCTCTTCCATTATTCCTCTTTATGAAAGGTGCTATTAAGTATCTGATACTTTACACTTTAGTACAAGTTACACTATTTCCTGGTATTTTGTATGATTGATAATTGTATTTTTTTGGCTTCTAATTCACTGGGTGTTGAGTAATCCTAGCCTGTGTGTATAATTAAAATATATCCTTGTTGTCAGTCGTTGGGTTAGTTAAAGCATGTGCTTAAATGGCATATTTCTGATTTTATACATCTACATTATATGCATACCATTCCAACAGTAAAGATAGAGCATTGTTTCCTTCTAGGTGCTTGGTAAGGAATATAACTTAAAAATGCAAAATGTCTGAGGATCTAAAGTAAAACATGGTAACTATAGTTGATAACGATGTTTAATATAACTGAAGTTTGTTAAGAGAGTAGAACTTAAATGTTTGGTAATGGTTGTATTCCTTCACTAGATGGGAGCAATCCTTTCCTAAAATACGCATTTATTACATCACCACAGTGTACACTTCAGATATATTACAAATTTGTATGTCAATTATATATCAGTAAAACTGAAATTAAAAATAAAGAAACCAAAATAAGAATTAGGACTGTTTTCAGAAGCAGGAGGAACCAGGATAGGGAAGCCCAAGAATTGTCAACTAATTAGACCTTTTTGTCTGGAGCATGAAGCCAGTGTAAGTCAAACTAATATGTACTATAAGAGAAGCCATTTAATTATTCCCAGAATGGCAACTGCGGCTGGGAACCCAGGTGTAGATACTAAGCCTGTGGTGTAGAAAAGTGAGTTGATGTGGAAGGACTATTATTAGTTCTGTGGGTTGGGAAACAGGATTCATGTTTTTGTTTTGTATTGTTTTGTTTTCCATTAGTGTTGGCTTACAGTCATTATGAGCTCTGGTAACCACAAATCTGATCTTTCTCTGAGGGCTTTTTTTTTTTTTTTAATTCTGTACATAAGTGAGATCATTCAGTGTTTGTCATTCTCTGACTCTTTTCACTTAGCATAATGCCCTTGAGGTCCATTTGTGTTATTTCAAATGGCAGGATTTCCTTCTTTTTTTATGGCTGGATAATATTCCATTGTTTATATACCACATCTTCTTTATCCTGTTCATCCATTGGTGGACAATTAGGTTGTTTCTGTGTCTTGTGTATTGCAAATAATGCTGCTGTGAACATGAGAGACAGTTATCTCTTCAGTATAGTGTTTTCATTTCCTTTGGATGTATTTCCAGAAGTTGAATTGCTGCATGGTATGTTAGTTCTATCTTTTAATCATTTTAATCTTTCAAGGAACCTTCATACTGTTTTCCATAAGTGGCTATACCAATTTATAAACCCACCAGCAGTGCACAGGGATCCCTCTTCCTCTACATCTTGACCAACATTTGTTATTGCCTTTTTTTTTTTATAATAACCATTTTAATAGACATGAGGTGATATCTCATTGTGGTTTTGATTTGAATTTCCCTAATGATTAGAGATGCTCATGTATCTGTTGTTCATTTGTATATCTTTGGGAAAATGTCTGTTCAGGTCCTTTGCCTATTTAATTGGATTGTTTTGTTGTTTTGTTTTTTCTGTTGAATTATAGGATATATATATATATATATATATATATATATATATATATATATATATACATACATATAGGATATTAGTTCCTAATCAGATATATGGTTTGAAAATATTTTTTCCAATTCAGTAGTTTGTCTTTTCATTTTGTTGATTGTTTCTGTTTCTGTACAGAAGTCATCCACTTCTTTGTGGGTATCAGATTTCATTCCTTAGGAGAACTGGAGCAGTGAAAGGGAATACCATAGTAGGGCTTTGCTGTATGGTGATGAAATCAAATGACTGAAAATTCCTGGGAGTTGTTCCTATGTTGTAGACAATGACCACTCCAAAACTTTGAATTATCAGTAGGGTTAAAATGAGTCTGGACTGGGGATCCCATGGTTTTTGAGAATAATTCCAGGGGAACTTGACAGCTTCCTCTGTGGGAACAGAGATCTCCTGCAGCCCAGAGAAAGAAACTGTTTACTTACAACATAGACTCCTGCCCTCACCAGCACCATCACTTCCCACTGCATTTTGTTTCTCTCAAATTGAACCCATGACAGGTTGTTTTTCCATCTTTTTTTTTTTTTTTTACCTTTTAGTACCTTGTGACTAGGAAAAAAAGAAAACAATTTAAGAGAGTCTCCTAGAATACTATTCAAGAACTGTGTCAGGAAATTGCTTTAACAGCTTTCTCTGGTATCATGTTCTGTGGGGAAAAAAAAGACGCAGATAGTCCCTCCTGAAGCTCCACATTGTAAGAATTTTAGAGATGGTCCCTTGAAAGTCCACTGCACTCATAAGAAAAAGACCTGTGTTCTTGCTCCCATGTTTCTCTGAACGTCCTCCTGCTTGAAATTTAAATGTAACTCAAAAAACTGTAATTTTCAGGCCTTAACTCTATCAATCTCATGACTTTATTGCTAGAACCAAATGAATCAATAGTAACCATCAAACCATCCCATGCATCAAACAAGTAACCCTAGGAAACACAAAATATAGCAGGGATAAATGACAGGCAATGCATGTTTTATAGCCCATCATATAATGCCTTAACTACAGTATCCACTCATTTAAAGATATAACTTTGCTCTAGCAAACAATAAAAGCAACTGGGTATTTATTTGATTGTTGCCAAATGCAGTGATCCCATCACAGTGATTTAAGGAGACACAATTGCAGTCCTTCACCAGCGGGGTTTATTTTTTATAAACTTGAGAGAGTGGTCAGTATTGTTGCAGTGAAAGCATCTTTACACACGACTAAGTAGCTGGGAGCATAAAAACAAATGGGGAAGGAGTGACCAAATAATCATCTGAGGGAAAGTGGTGAATTTGGAGCATATTGAATTTGTGGATTTGGGGGCTAAGCATGAGCTATACCTCCATAATTTGTAAATAAGGGAAATAGGATTTCCTTGTTAAGTGATAACTGTGTGTTTTGTTATTTATGTGTGTTGGATTGTTTATTGCTCTTTACATGAGTCTTCATAGGAAAGGATGCCGAGTAGAGATTTTTGTCTACATAAATCATAGCTACATTGTGTCCTGCACTATCTGTTGCTTGAATAATTTCCTTGGGCGTGTCAGGAAGTTAGGGTTTTATGCTCAGGATTGGAGATCTGAGACAGGTTTTCTAATATTGTCAGTTGTGGAGAGAGAATATTATCCTGGGCTGTAGCCGATGGTGGGTGGAGCTGGGAGGGTACTCTGCTTCCTCACCCCACATTCAGATTGAACATATTCATTTGTTCACTCATTCGGGTATCCATCTCTGCACTGATTCAGCAAACGTGAGTTGAACCCATTCTTTGTGTCAAGTATATTGTTAAGACCCAAAGTCCTACATTCAGAAAGTTCATGTGTAGTGCTTTAGACAGCTCCTGGGCTCTTATTTGCACCACTCTCAGCCTTCCTCAGTCTGGAGGGGTTAGAATGTCTGCTACCATTCTCTTGTTCTAGCCCTCTCTTTTTGTACAAAGCCATCTTTGAGGCTAAAAACGAAGTATACCTTGAAACAAAGTCTTCATAACAGGACCTCTGAATAATTAGTAATTCACAGAATATTGATTTTGACTTTGTTAGAATTTGACTTTTAGAAAAGATTATATCTGGAGTTTTCTTAAAGAAATTCATGTCAAGCATTACAGACCGTAGGCTTTGTAAGCAAAAATACAAGATTAACTTTTTCGCTAAGATTCAAGAATGTCATGTTATTTGGCCAGCATAATTAACTTAATTATTTTCTCATGACAGTAATAGGGTACCAAAGTGATGCAAAGGCATTAAACCCACTTGCCCTCCTCTTGGCACCTTGAATGTCTGTCTCTGGTAAGGAGTCTTTGATGGTGCCACTCTGAGGTGAAGCCAGCTAAGCTAAAAACTGGGAAAGCAGTGTGCACAGATCACTCTGAACATAAGCTTTTTAGGAAATTGTTGGCATCATTGGATTGAAAATAAGTCCCTGGAAAGTAGTTGATGAAAAGGAGAAATTTTGAACTGTTTTAAAAGCAAGCCTATTTCATTTATTTAAACCATCAGAATTCCACTGTGAATAACATTCTATTCAAATGTACCTTTTAGCAATATCTCTGTTAAGGAGATTTTCATTCGTGGTCACATTTTTTAACAGTATCTAGATTGTCGTAAAAACTTACAAAGGGATTTTTCTAGGTTATAAAAATATTTCTTAAAACTTTGTCATTAGCGAATTAAGATGTAGCATAAATTTATCTCTGCTCAAACATTTTATGATATACTTGCTCATTTGTCAAAAATCTACCTTTGTTACTCTTCCTAAAGATAAGTCAGGTTATGTTAGAAATTTAGGGAAATTTTAATTTTTTTTTTCATTTTACATTCCAGAATCCACCTACTTTTTCAAGGATCACCTACTTTTATTTTTTTTGAAGATTTTATTTGTCAGAGAGAGAGAGAGCGCAGTGAGAGAGCACAAGCAGGGCGAGTGGCAGGCAGAGGGAGAAGCAGACTCCCCGCTGAGCAAGGAGCCCGATGCAGGACTCAATCCCAGGACCCTGGGGTCATGACATGAGCTGAAGGCAGTTGCTCAACCAGCTGAGCCACCCAGGCATCCCTAGGATCACCTACATTTAACAATCTATTTTTATATTAAGGTGCCATAAAAAATAAAAACAAAACCAAAAACCTCTTTCATTTGATGTAAGTTTTATATGTCCTGTCTTATATGTAGAGTTTTCCTTTTCAAATGATTTATTCTTCACCAGTACATTCATGGAATCATGGCAGTTTATCAGAGAATGGGTTGAAACCCTTCAATCAGAAATTTGGCCCATATAGAAGTCTACTTCCATATCTGTCACTTGAGCCAACCAGAGAACATTGAAAGGTAACTTTTGGGGAAAAGGGAATTGTGACTTTATCTGAAAACAGAGATAGGAAATAACACTGCATGAATCATTCTGTAGGTAAATCAGATGGAGCAGTGGGCTTTTATTTATTTATTTTACATTGTATTCAGACACATTTATTGAAGGGAATAAAGTAATATACTTTAGAAGTGGGCTTTTAAAATGCCAGTAATAATTTTAATAGTGAAAAATTAGATTCTAATATAAGAAATTAAATTTGAAACTTGGGTAATTAACATGGAAAAAATCAGGGAGGACTAATCAGGTACCTTTTGAGGTTTCTCCTGTTGGACATTGTGATATTTTGTGTGACCTAGGCAATGTGGCTGGCCTTCAGCTGGCACTGAAATCCTGAGATATAACCATGGACATGTCATTCTCATGCCCATGACCTAATTATCTGAGCATCTTCCCGGTTGTGCAGAGACTCAGTCTGAGAATCCTCCTCAACCTTCTCCTCCAGCCAGCCACCACCAGCTGATTTGAACTGGCACCGAAGAAAGAAACTAAGTGCCATCCCTGCTTCACATCTTGCCTGTTATTTTAAGTTAGCCTGACATGTACAGACTTTAAACTTCATTTTGCCTTCCATTATCATAATCTCATATGACTAGAATAATGGAACTATACTCCATGTGGCCTGTTTTATTGTGAGGTCACCAGCATCACCTATAGCCTCTCTAGGTGAACACAAAATCCAGCAGGTACTTAGGCTAGAGCATGTTAGTCAAACGCTTGTTAGTGTGAGGCACTGTACTGAGTGTGTTGAAAGTCATTTTATTCAATCCTCATTGAAGCTGTTGAAGTAAGAGCCATTATTATTCCTATTCTTAACAGATAAGAAAACAGGTTTAGTGAAGTTACATCACTTGCTAAAAATTCCCTGTAAAGTTGAATAACCAGGAGTCCAACCAAGACTGCCTGAAACTGAAGTCTGGGTTTTTAACCAGGATACTAAAAATTGCCTCCCTATAAAGAAAATTCCTTTCTATATGTGACCTTATGTGTTTTAATTATAAGAACAAATTGTGTACAGAAAAAAATTCTAATTCTAACTCCTATCCTGGGCTTAGTTTCTTAGCTATAAAATGAGGTTCCACAAACAGGTTCACGAAGATCTTTCCCTCTAACCAGTTCTGTCTGTATAAAGTCACCTGGCTTCTGAATCAATAAAATTGACAGATATCTCAACAGAAGCAGAACTTGAGTAATCAAAAGTAGGCAAAGTACTGTGAGCATCTTATGGAGAGAAAAAGGGGAAAAACTCAGAAAATAAAAGACTCATTAGGGTGTCATGAATCAAAACATTTTGAACAAAGCTTCAGCTAAGGGTTCTCAATGAATAGAACAAAAGTATTAATGGTATTATTCAAAATAAGGCTAACATATTAATAATGCTATTAAAAGTGTCTGGTCACTGTCTTTAATTTTTTTAACATCTCTGCACTAAATTTATGACATCTAGGACTTAAAAAAAAAACCTCCTTATAATTCATATTTTATTTATAAGCAAAAATTATAAAGTCAAAATTTTATCAGTGTCTGATTTTCAAGAGATGATGGAATAGTATATTTCCATCTATTTATTTGCATTTTTATCAGAAAAGGCATTTGTAAGAGTAAAAATAGTACCCTATAAACAACTTCCAGAAAAAAGTGTACAGAAAGTCCTTTGATGTATTCATTTTTTATACACACATGCATACACATATGTATATAGCACATACGCTTCTATAGATTTTGAGAATAAGAAAAAGCAAAACAATAAATAATATTCAACTTCTAATTTAACCATCTAATTTTATAGGAAATAAAACCAAAGTTAATAGTTCAAGTTATTTTCTTGTGATCTACTTGAAGGCAGAAACAAGATTTGCTGAAAAATATGTATGTGTGTATGTGCATACATATATACATCTGTATATAATGTCTAACTGTATTTAACATGTCTATTTAACTTTGGTTTCATTTTATGTAAAATTAAGAGATTAAATTAGAAGTTCCGTTTGATTTGTTTTAAAACAAGTTTTTATCATTAAAGAAATCTTCAAGGGCGCCTGGGTGGCTCAGTCGGTTAAGCGACTGCCTTCGGCTCAGGTCATGATCCTGGAGTCCCGGGATCGAGTCCCGCATCGGGCTCCCTGCTCAGTGGGGAGCCTGCTTCTCCCTCTGACCCTCTCCCCTCTCAAGCTGTTTCTCTCTCTCTCTCTCTCTCAAATAAATAAATAAAATTAAAAAAAAAAGAAATCTTCAAGAATATCAAATACCAAAGAGTTTCTGGCCAAAGTTGAATAAATACAAAAAAGTAAATACTTAGAAAAGAAGCTTGAGAGATAAGTAGCAGTTTGAGATGAATAGATTATGTTTCTCCTGAATTCTGTTTCATTTAACCTAACATTTTTTTTTTAAAGATTTTATTTATTTATTTATTTGAGAGAGAGAGAGAGAGAAACAGCATGAGAGGGGATAGGGTCAGAGGGAGAAGCAGGCCTCCCACAGAGCAGGGAGCCCGATGTGGGACTCGATCCCAGGACTCCAGGATCATGACCTGAGCCGAAGGCAGTCGCTTAACCAACTGAGCCACCCAGGCGCCCTTAACCTAACATTTTTAAGATCAAGCTAGTATTATGGGCCTGCTTAGGTTTTCCACATTCTCAGAGCCAGACCTGGGCAAAAGAATTAGGAAAGCAATCTCAGCTTTAAATTAAAAAAAAAAAAAGCAAGCAAGTTCCATCTGTTGAGGAACTAACTATTCAAGCTGTAGACACATGATTCCACAAGTCAAAATAACTGTTATCTGAGTTATTTCTAACTGAATTAATAGTCGTGTGACTCAGATACCAACTATAAAGAAATGAACACAAGATAGTCCTTGCTTTTAGAGGCCTCATAGACAAACTTGGAAAATAAAGCAGAACAGAGCTGGGTGAGACAGAAGAGAAAAAGCTAAGAGGACTGTCCTCTGATTAAACATTTATATCAGACCAGAGCATTTATTTTTTGTTTTTAGAATTTCCAACTTCTTCTTTGTTGACAAATTTTTAGATTTCAGTGAAACTAATGCAATTGTTCTCAAACTGTAATATACATTAGAATCTTCTGGAGGCCTTATTAACACTTACATGTAGTCCCCAAGCCAAGTTTCTGATTCTGCAGGTCTAGGAGAGGCCTGAGAATTTGCATTTGTAACAAATTTGTAGGTGATGTTTTAGCTGGCCTGGGGAACACGTTTTGGAAACCATTGTTTTAAAATTCATTTCAAACAAGGGGTTGCAATAATTCTTTACTAAATAATTTCTTTACTGTCATACTACTAGATTTAAGGACTTTTTTATTTTACAATAAACCAGTAGAAAGTTGCAAATTTCCCAAAGTGTTAAAATTCATCATTGCATCATCTTAAAAAACATTAATTCTCAAAGGTATAATAGAGGTGATGATTACCACAGTCCACCCTTCTGTGTTCTTTGTGTTTTGGGGATAAATTCTATCTTAACTTTATTCTTATCATTTTATTATTATTTTTTGCATTGTTAATTATTCATCATATGCCATGCAGAAGAAATAGTGCATTCTGTCAGACCAAAGGTAGAAGAGGTGAAATTTTTCATAGTCTTGTTCAGAACATTTTCAAGTAGAAATATTTCAGAAATTGTCACTAATGATGGAACATTTAACAATACCCCTTATTCATTTCTGTTTCTGAAACCTACCTCTTTAGTTCCTTCCTTGTCCTTTCTTCAGCTCTAGTCTGGACAACATTAAGTCCTTCGAACTTAGCCAAACGATACTTTTTTTTTCTTGAAGATGACCAAAGTGGTAAGTAATCCTTTTGATTTATTGTAGTCTTTAAAACCAACAGTTAAATGGATGAAGCATTATACAGGAGTTTACACTATGACTGGCATTCTTCTAATAATACTTTTAATGAATTATAATGTTGCTTTTGTTATGGAGTAAGCATTATGTTAGATACTGAGGATTCAAAGATAAATAATCCTGTTCTGGAGGAACTCAGTGGGTACTGATGGGTAGGCCAGGGAACAAATCAGTACAATACAAAATACCCAGTGCTGTCTTGCAAAGATAAACAGAGGACTGGATTTGCTCAGTGGGGAGGAATGTTCCATGGGTGCAAATCAGGAAAGGTTTCAAAAAGAGGCTATATTTGCTCTGGCCCATAACAGTGAATAAGAATATGCTGGGCCAAGAAGGAAAACAGATCCTTTAAACAGACAGAAAAATATATACAACCTCATTTAGTGATTGGGAGGGAAAAAAAGTTATGCCAACTGTCAACCTAATTTGGGGGACTTGATAAATATAACTAAAATCCTATGTATCAATAATATGCAGCTATTTTATTAATATTATATTTTTGAAAGAAAATGAAACTAATCTGAAAGAAGTGTACATCAGTATTAATGATCTTGGTAAAGGCCATGGTATGCATTTGCTGGAAGATTCAAACCAAGAGGAAATCTTTCTTCAGGTGAGATAAATCAGAGAAGGCTCCGTAGAGGATCTGAGTCTTCAGTTAGTTCTTGGAGAACATTTCAGGATTTGAGTGTGGGCATAAGTTTAACAACAGAAGAGAGCAGAGTGAATAAAAACCGCCTCAGATTTGTAAGAAGCCAACGTGAAAGGTCATGAATGTTTTCTGAATTTGAATTTCTTTAGAATATCTTTGCAACAGTGTAAACAATATGTTTTTGTATTTAAAATCCTCATATTTTTATATATGCATTAAAATAAGGGATTGCTTGAATTGGCTGTTTATAAAGGGCCCTCCTCACCACAAATCCTTTGACATTTGTATTTATGGTATAACATTTATGATATTGGCAATGGAGAATGACTTACTCCAACTGCTGTTAACCCTTTTTAACTCAAAACCAAAATGAAACAAAAAAATAGAAACAAGTTTCTCCCTCTCATAATCCAAAAATGATGAGCTTTGTTTCTAAACAGCCGTCATAGAAAAAAAATAAACAAGACAGATCCCAAATAATGGTAAAGGAATATTTTTGTGTATGTTCCAAATTTTTAAATCCTTTTCATCTTGGGGATCCTGTGATTGGCTGGATTCCTCGAATCAACTGGCCATAGGACCTGGATGGTTGGAAGGTGAACTTGCCCGCAGGGCCTACTGTGGGCCAACACACTAAGGTTGATAATTCTTGAACAAAGAGATTAATGTCTTTGTAAATCCCTTTGTATTTTCCCGACCACATCGCCTGCATCAACATATAATTAGAAGTTTATTATACTTGGTGTTTGTTCTGTTAAGTCCCTGTCTGCTCAAATGAAGGCTATTTTTAAGTGAAAGAAAATGATTACCAAAATGGAACTTCTCTTCGACTATTTCCCTTTGCTAGTCAAAGGGAATTTACCATTTCCCCGTCTACTTTGGAGGTGGAGATAAAATCAGCAAGACTTATTCTTTTCTAGGATGACTTTCTAATTTTGTCTTTTAGATTTACTACCTGTCTCTGCTTGTTTCAAGCAGCTTAAAGCCCTTTCCTTACATCTGCTTCTCATGGAATCCACATAAGTCAAGATGGTAGGGGATAGCACCAACTATGAAAATAAACAATGCCAATTAAAGTGAAGTAGTGCTCATGCCTTGAAGAAAGTTAATGTGTTAAGCTGAGGGAGAGTTAGGAAGCTCACTTCATAGCCCTTATGTGAGGAAAAAAGATCTACAGTGAGTGATTATATTTCAAAGTGTTGAGCAGTCAGAATAACCGCCTGCACCATTATTTAATTCTACCCTTACATGTTCTTAGATTAACGGGGTCAACAATGTATCCTTATTTGTTGGTGTATTTAAGGAGCATATATCCAATCTGTGTGCACAAAGGCTTACTTGCTTTGGGAATGGAAGGAGTGATGAAATTTATGAAAAAAGAAAAAAAAATCTTATTTTTTTCACCAACTTCGGATCCCTGCAAGACTGCTGTCCAAAAATGTAAAGGTATTGTATTGACCCTTGTGATGACATGACACCAGGAAATATGTGCTAACTTTGACAGTTGTGTCGGGAGACCCTGGGATCCTTTAATAATGACTCCTTCCATCCTTTGACCCTCCTTTTAGTATCTAAAATAGAGAATGCTCTATTCCAAGACTAATAAGCCAGCGGTAGGGAATCAACGTTCAATGGCGTCCCTCTGAGTGCTGCTTCTAAGAGTGGAGAACTTAATTATAATTAGCTTAGCTGCCTTCACCTACCTAGAAAAACCTAGCTTAATAAGTATCAAGATCCAGGCATTCTTTTTTCCTGGTATGTACTGTTCAGTATTTGATATTTGATTCATATGAGAGAGATTCAGGTTCCAATCTGTGCCTGGAATTATGTCCAGGTGCTATATGTACACAGATCCATAAATTCACCCAGCTCCCCTTCCCATGGGGCTTTTGGTCTAGTGTGTATGTTCATTAGGAGTGATCTACAATCAAGGCTTTCAAGGTAGTGTATTAAGACAAAACATTCAGTATGATTGGTCTCTTTTTCAAGGGAAGACACAAAAAACATTCTGGAAAAAAAAAATATAATAGGTGACACCTAGCATACTTTTTGCATCTCCAAAGTTGAGGGTGGGCAGAGTGGGATTTGAACACAAACAGAGCTTCACAAATCTTTAGGTGGCACAGTATGTTTGGGGATTTGAAAACCATGCTTCTTTATATGATAGTATGTAGAGAATATTGTGCAGAGGACCACTCATTGAACACTCAAGCATTCAATTTAGAGCATGTCTTTCAAAACCTTCCACAAATATTTACTGAGTGACTATTACATGCTTGACACTCCCCCAGGTGATGGGGATAACTGAATTTTGGAAGATCTTAAATATATTTTAAAATATAAATGATCTCTGGCAATATTCATTTGGCTAGGAAACCCAAATCATTAAAATAGTCCAAACTCAAAGCAGTCTGTTAATAATCATGCTTTCCTCCAGAGCTTGCTTCTGTCCTTTTTAAATGGCCAAGAACCATGGCAGTAGTTATGAACTCATTCATAATTTATTGGATAAAGGTCAGTTGCATTTTGAGACACATTAATTTAAATTATAGCATTAGGTGTAAATTGGGATCTTTTTCTAAATAAATGATCATTAATATTTTAAACAAAAAATAATCCTAACAAAAGACAAATTCCAAAGCCTTTGCAGAAATACTCATTTCAAATACCTTTTTCACATACCCACAGAATTATAAATATTTGTGTTTAAAATATGGGATGAATTTAAAAACTTTATTTTCATTTTAAGAGCACTTTAAAGATTTTGCAACATACTACATTTGCTTAATTACAGGAAAGTAATGTTTTAAATATAAATCCAATATATTTTTCTTGTGCTTGGTGGCCTGGGTTAACATTTCAGAGAATTTAAAAATTCTTGGGCCATCCAAGTTTTTACACATTGATTGAAGTCATAGTTTAGGACTCAGTATACTAAAGAGTATGTTCCCATCACTTATGCATTTGAAATGTAAAAGGCTTTATTTTGAATGCACTGAGGCATATTAAAAATAAAATGGAAATTTTCATGCTTCAGATAGAGCCAAGGAGATTTGCTCAATGTCATTTTGAATTCTCCCCAAATCTAAGGAGGGAATCCATCAGGTAACATTTGAAACAATTTGAGCACTTGTATTTCTAAAAGAGACACTTAAACAACCAAAAAAATGTTTTTGAGCA
The DNA here is from genome assembly GCF_002201575.2 of Neomonachus schauinslandi. Taxonomy (NCBI): domain Eukaryota; kingdom Metazoa; phylum Chordata; class Mammalia; order Carnivora; family Phocidae; genus Neomonachus; species Neomonachus schauinslandi. The sequence goes on from NC_058404.1 coordinate 12,092,830, forward strand.
AAAAGAAATATATGTGTGTGTGTATGTATATGTATGTATGTGTGTGTGTATGTGTGTGTGTGTATGTGTGTATGTATGTATACAGAGAGAAAGTGTGTGTGTGTGTGTGTGTGTGTGTGTATGTGTGAAGAAGGAAATCCAGGGTAATGATTTTAAAATACAGCAATATTGGGTCTTTTTAAATTTTTTAAAGTAATCACTCAATTATTTTTTTCCACACAAAAAAAATTAACAGCAAGAGCTAAAAACAATTATTTAAAGCATGATGATTATCTGCCTGAAAAGTAATTCAAATCTGCTGTGAAAAGTTTAATGCAACAGATATCTTTTACTCTGTTTTATACATTTATTAACAAAAAAGTATGCTTTTAACTCTGCTGACATCTTTGATTACTCTTTGGTACTAAATTACTTGTCAGCATACAGAGCTAAATATAGATGACTTTCACTTTTGGTAAAAATTTTAACTTAATGTCCTCTTAAAACACATAACAGGCTGGACAGCAGAAGGGATAGGGTGGATGATGTATTTGCTTATCAGAAAAGGCCAAAGTATCTATTTTGGTGGCTCTGACAGCAGTAAATGAAGATCTCCAAGTAAATAAGCTATATGGAAAGACATCTGAGCAAAAATGCCATACTTCCCATTAGTGAGAATAAGAATGGAAAGAAATAATTACATTCTCTCATGCTTTAGCTGTATATATAAAAAAAGAAAATCTTAATATTAACACAATTTACAGTAAAAGATAGGAAAAAAATAAATACTCATGTTCTTATGGTGGTGGTATAAGATTGCAAATTACAGCAGACAACTGTTATCTATATTTAGGGGGGCAAAAAGATAAATGAATTTCCTCTTGGATTTCCTGGCATGTCTGTTTACATATTCCTATCAGCAGTGCTGCCCCAAGGAAGAGGAGGTAAAGTATCTGCTGCTCACGACTTCCCACAAAATTCTGCTAGATTCTTGCTGTGCCTGCGTCCCTCTTCTCATTTCTTAAAGCTGTCATCTTGACCTTGGTCCGGCTACACTGCCTTAATCTGATTTCTCCAAAAAACTGTCTCTTCCCTACCTCAAGATTTTCACAATTGCTTTTATTTGCTTACTTAAATTTACTTCTCATTCCTCAGATTCACCTGCAGGTTCTGAAGTCCCTGGGGAAGGCTTGTTCTGTTCTCTCCTCCTAATACCCACTTCACCGGTGTCTCTCTCTGCCCTGGCCCATCTCCCATGTCCCTCATCCACAGCTTGCTTGACCATCGGAAAGCATCTCCTGTTTGTCCCCCTGTTTATCCATTGTCTCACCCCCATTCTCAAGGCAATTCTTCCTGTCTGCCTACTTTGATCGTTGTACTTCAGTGCAGAGAATGGGGTTACCGCTGGCTCCAAGAAGCCAGGAAGTACTGAGAATTAACAGTTCATCAGTTTGGTGGATCTAAAGCAGTATGTTGCTATCATGTAGCCTAAAAAGGAAGACACTCGCACTGGGCCCTTTTAGACCCTGTTTTTCTCCCCGAAGTGACTCCAGGGAAAGGAAGGATTCTCTTGGAGATTCAGGGACACCACTATCACATCCTCAGTTTTACCCCCACGGCTGTGTATCTGGAAATGGGAGTCTGATGAGGTGGTAAGCAATTCTGGGATTGAAAACTCTAGTGTCTACAAAGGGGCTCAAAGACCACGTGCAGGAGACAGTGGAGAGTAGATCAAAGTCACAACACCTCCCTGGGCCCCGTTTCAATTTACTTTGACGGGAATCTGTTTGAGAGCCAGCCTAAGTGAGGGTGCTACACAGGGCTCTTTCTGTGCACTGAGCAAGAACACCGTGGGGCTGGCAAATGTGGACAGAGGAAATGTAAAACATTTTCCTCTGAGCAGTTTCTTTGTGATTCTAATGATTTTCAGCGTTACTTAGATGACTTCTGAGAAGTTAAAGCTATCCATCTCAAGTCAAAAACTACATTTAGAGATCAATGATGCATAATAGACATGCTGCTTGGCAGGGTGAATTCTCATTCTCAAAAAATCTACAGCCTAAAAAGTCATCCCAGAACATTTAAAAGAGCTTCCAAAAATCCACTATGTGCCCACAATACTATGTTAAGCATGCTCAGAGACATGTTGAACTAAAGCAGAGTAATGCGCATGTTTAAATAAAGTATTTACAATATTCATGCTGGTGAATGTTTTAAGTCTTTTACAAAGATAATTGAAGGCATATTATCACCTGGGCTTTATCTAAACATTTGACCCAAGGACAGAATCTCTTTTGGAGCCAGATCATTAGAGTTTTGAAGGTGCTAAGAGAAAAAAAAAAAAAAAATCTCCCTGCCCTTGATTCCTTAACCTACACCTAGCCAGTCTATCCTTGCTTTACAAAGAGGTAGCTCTTCTAATGAACTTGAAGCAACAACTTGGGGTGATGGAAAATGCCGCACTTTGTACATTATACTCTAGCAGCCTCTCCACAGTGTGCTCACAAGGGTAGCATTAAATTGTTTTCTCTTTTGTGGTAGTAGCAGGTCAGGCTCTGAGGAGGAGAGTCCATGTTCCTTAAGAGCGTGATTTCCTCCATACTCATCCCAACTGTAAATAATCTGACAGTTTCAGAAGCTGCCTCATGGACCCGTATTGGTGCATATCAAGAATAAGAATGTGTGTAGGAAGGCTTTTATAAAATTAAATAATTTTATTAAAGTTTCCGTATTTTAAGATCATATACTTCGTACTGCTTTGCAACACAAAGTTTGCCATTTTATGGCATAGTAGTGAGGAGAGTAGGAGAAGGTAGAAGTATAAGTTTGGTTTTTAAATTTCTTAATTGCCTTCCCACTCAACCCACAAATGGGCAATGCCCATTGAGTTTCAAATGGTATTTTAATTTAGATCCTCTCAGCAAATTCTCCAACATGGAGACTGCTGATTGAGAACTCACTTTTTTACCTTAGAAAATAAATGTATTGTTTCATTTTAAGAATAACTTCTACAGTCTACTTCCCAATACCTGTTTTTAACTCCACCTTACCCCCCCCCTTTTTTTTTAAGATTTTATTTTATTTTGTTTTGACAGAGAGAGACACAGCAAGGGAGGGAACACAAGCAGGGGGAGTGGGAGAGGGAGAAGCAGGCTTCCCACCCAGCAGGGAGGCCCATGTGGGGCTCGATCCCAGGACCCTGGGATCATGACCTGAGCTGAAGGCAGATGCCCAACGACTCAGCCACACAGGTACCCCACCACCTCACCCCTTTTTAGTAAAGAAACCCAGGCAGGCTATTTTCAGCTCTCCAACCTAAACGCTACTTCTTACACATGGTTCACACATATACATACATTGCCTTTTTTAAGGAGTGATCATGCATTCTTTAATTTCATTAGATTTTTATTATGCAGTTTTAATTGCAACTGCCAGAGAGAATGGGGCATTTTGAAGTTCTGTTCTGTGAGTCATTCCAAGTGTAAGAAGAATGTTAGGCCTTTGTTTTGTCCCCAGATTAATCTCTCCGTATCTACAGGGTCATAGACAACATCTGAGAGTCCCTTTTATTTGCATTTCCAAACTAAAATGGCCAAACTAAATGTGCCCTTTGCAACTTAGTCAATAACACACACAGGTCAGCAGTGCATTGTCTTCTGTGTGAGTCTGAGACATCCACACACTGACTCCTAATCCCCGCGGACCCCAGATCATTGACATAACTGTTGCATTTGAAGTGCATATGTTTTGCTTTGTGATTTTGACCTTGGTTTGTGTGACTTCTGAATTTCTTGGGGCCAGGGAACATATCTTCTCAAGTATCTAGCACAGACCCTGGCATGAAAGCACATTGTTGACTGAGAAAATGAATGCACAGAACAGTGATTATAAAGCATTTGCTGCTGTTGCCTACCTTTCTAGTCAGCTCCTCATTCCAAGTCTCCCTGTGCATCTAGAAAGCAGAGTGTTTCAGGGTCGGGGCACGCACGTAGGAAAACAGCTTTCTTCCAATGACGTTGTTAAGAAAATGAAGCCTGCGATTTTTTTTTCACATCTCAATGCTCTCACCAGAAATACTGAGTTCCTGTTAACATAGTACCTCAAAGTAAATAAATCAAAGAAAGTGGACTTTACCTTTAAGATTCTAATGAGACAATTATGCCTAATTAAAAACCTCAGCGAATAAATGGTTGTTCTTAGATGTTTTGGTAGATCTGCTCTGAAGTGAGTTTGTACATTGCACTACTCAAGATCAAAATGAAATAATTTTGAGTTTCGGTATTTTCCATTATCTACTGAAGTGTTTCCTCTCAAACAATATCTATTTTTATAATACTGTCCTGAATGCTATCTTTCAGAAGGCACGTTATCAACAAATGCATTTTCACAAAGCATAGCACTTTATGGGATTTGAATGAAGGAAGATAAGACATTTATAAAAGCAGTACATAGTAGTCAGAGATACAAATTTTGTGTTCAAATGTTAAGCCTGATGAATCTACAAGGCAGACATGTCATTAGGAACAGCAACTCATGGTGAAATGTGGCATAAATAAGTGGCAAAAAGGATCATTACTGAACTAAAATTAAGAATGTAGGCTTTGGGGCACCTGGGTGGCTCAGTTGGTTAAGCGACTGCCTTCGGCTCAGGTCATGATCCTGGAGTCCCGGGATCGAGTCCCGCATCGGGCTCCCTGCTCAGCAGGGAGTCTGCTTCTCCCTCTGACCCTCCCCCCTCTCATGCTCACTCTCTCTCTCATTCTCTCTCTCTCAAATAAATAAATAAAATTAAAAAAAAAAAAGAATGTAGGCTTTGTAGAATCCAAAACAAAAAGTTTTGTTTTGTTTTTCCTCGGCAAAACAATTAATACATGAGCTATAAAGAAGGAAGGAAGAAGGGGAAAACACTATATATAGAATAAGTACTATATGTTATGCTTGGTATTTGCACATAATCAGTTTTATCTTCTGAACTTCAAGATCCTACAAATAAGTAATTTTCATCAAAGGAAGCTGAAGCTCAGGGAGTTTAAATAACTTGCTCAAGATTACCGGTAGTAAGTGGCAAAGCCGGGATTTGTCAGATGCCCTGATTCATAATCTTTCTGGTACTTGGTGAAGCTCTAACAAATCGATCCCAGGAGTATTGCTACAATCTGAGAAAGGGTGAAGTTCTTCTGATCTAAGATTCGCCTTCATTGAGCTTTTAGAAAGGAACAAAATGCTTTGTCAGAAGTAGCAAGCATAAACTCTAATCAACGATAAAGATGTATTTATTTATCTTAGAGCGGGGTTGGGAGGGGGGCGCAGTAGGAGAGGGAGAGAGAGAATCCTCAAGCAGACTCCCTGCTAGTGCAATGCCCACTGCAGGGCTTGATCCCAGGACCCTGAGATCATGACCTGAGCTGAAATCAAGAGTCAGGAGCTTAACCCACTGAGCCACCCAGGCGCCCCTATAATCAACAATAAAACCAAATGTGAAACCAGAAACATGTTTCTGTGGAAAGTATAGCGAAAGAATAAAATGCTTCCAACACACTCAAGGAGCCCATGAACTTAACCAATTGCAGATCCCTGGTGACTTTGAAGAGAACAGTTTTGGTAGAGGGTTTAACATGTGCTAAATAATATGTTAATAAGAAGAGCTGCTATAATTATATTCTAACCACAATCCAGAAGCTGTTAGAGCTCAAAGCTTATGATCTCATGGATCCTTTTGGCTCTGAATTACCAGGATCATTGTACGGATGAGAACACAAACTCAGAGAGGTAAAGGAATCACCCAAGGCCAGACAGCCCAGTGAATGTCAGAACTATGAGGAATTTACAAGCCACCTAAATGCAAATGGAAGGTTTTATTTATTTTTTTTTTTTAAGATTTTATTTATTTATTTGACAGAGACAGAGACAGTGAGTGAGGGAACACAAGCAGGGGGAGTGGGAGAGGGAGAAGCAGGCTTCCCACCGAGCAGGGAGCCCGATGCGGGGCTCGATCCCAGGACCCTGGGATCATGACCTGAGCTGAAGGCAGACGCTTAACGACTGAGCCACCCAGGCGCCCCGGAAGGTTTTATTTTTTTATTTTTTTTTATTCTTATGTTAATCCCCATACATTACATCATTAGTTTTAGATGTAGTGTTCCATGATTCATTGTTTGTGCATAACACCCAGTGCTCCATGCAGAATGTGCCCTCCTCAATACCCACCACCAGGCTAACCCATCCTCCCACCCCCCTCCCCTCTAGAACCCTCAGTTCGTTTTTCAGAGTCCATCGTCTCTCATGGTTCGTCTACCCCTCCGATTTCCCCCGCTTCATTCTTCCCCTCCCGCTACCTTCTTCTTCTTCTTTTTTTTTTTCTTAACATATATTGCATTATTTGTTTCAGAGGTACA
>NC_058404.1:12099303-12197000 GCF_002201575.2 Neomonachus schauinslandi
CCCTCCCACCCCACCCCCCACTCCAGCAACCCTCAGTTTGTTTCCTGCAATTAAGAATTCCTCATATCAGTGAGATCATATGATACATGTCTTTCTCTGTTTGACTTATTTCGCTCAACATAATACCCTCCAGTTCCATCCACGTCGTTTCAAATGGCAAGATCTCATTCATTTGATGGCTGCATAATATTCCATTGTATATATATACCACATCTTCTTTATCCATTCATCTGTCGATGGACATCTTGGCTCTTTCCACAGTTTGGCTATTGTGGACATTGCTGCTATAAACATCGGGGTGCATGTACCCCTTCGGATCCCTACTTTTGTATCTTTGGGGTAAATACCCAGTAGTGCAATTGCTGGATCCTATGGTAGCTCTATTTTCAACTTTTTGAGGAACCTCCATACAGTTTTCCAGAGTGGCTGCACCAGCTTGCATTCCCACCAACAGTGTAGGAGGGTTCCCCTTTCTCCGCATCCCCGCCAACATCTGTCGTTTCCTGACTTGTTAATTTTAGCCATTCTGACTGGTGTGAGGTGGTATCTCATTGAGGTTTTGATTTGGATTTCCCTGATGCCGAGCGATATTGAGCACTTTTTCATGTGTCTGTTGGCACAAATGGAAGGTTTTGAACAATATTACCTCTGACTTGCTGGGGGATCACTGAATAAGGAGACAGGAGATCTAAGAGAGAGGTGATCGAAATGATGGAAAGAGGTATCTGGGGAGGAGGTAGGGAGTGGAGGGAGGACGGGTACAGGGGAAGGACATCACGTTCAAGAAGAAAGGGGTTGCTTCATTTTCTGAGAGTTAGGAATGGAGCACAAAATGGTTGATGTCCAGTGCAGGGCAAAAGCTGTCCTCGGAGACGGGGAAAGAGAAACCTGTCTAACCCACGTGCTCTATCCTTCTGTCAAGACTACTGTGGCATGCCCTTTATATCCACCATGCTTTGCTTGTCTGACCCTGTCCTGGCTACCTCCCCATCAGAAATAGCCATCCGCTCTGCCTGGCTCAGATCAGGTTTCATCTGTGCCTGGTATTTCTGTATGGGGCATGCCCGACTATGGAAAAATATTGGCTGACTTTGAAAATGGTGAATAAAATACACAGAGGGGAAAATCGTTCAGTGAGAACCTTTTCTTTTGCTGTGGCATCATGAATAAAGGAGACTTTTCTCATCTAAGAGATTTGGGTCTTAAGCTGTATATTGTTCAGTGGGCAAAGGCACCAATGCAGGAAGGCACACGCCCTGGGAAGAGGGGTGAGGACACATCGCCTTCAGCCACAGGGAGCCCACACTGTGTTGCCCGGTGACTTTCTGAAGCAGAGCGCTGGCTGTCTGATGCGACTGGGCATTCTACTGCAGAATTTCTGGGTAGGTTAGAATGGGGATGAGACTGTAGACCAGTTGATGCGATTCACCTAGCAATCTTGTAAAATACAGATTCTAATTAAGTCTGAAGTAAATGCTTGAGATTTTGCATTTATAACAACTTTGTAGATGATGTGTATCTTACCCGGTCGGGATGCTATAAAAATGCACCACACTCTGGGTGGCTTAAACATTTATTTCTCATAGTTCTGGAGGCTGGGAAGTCCAAGGGCAGGATGTTGGCAGATTTGGTGTCTGGCAAGGGCCCCCGTCCTAGTCCACAGATGGTTGTCATCTTGCTGTGTCCTCAAGTGGTGGAAGGAACCCCAGAGCGCTCTCGTGTCTTTTTATTTATTTATTTACTATTTATTTATCTATATTTATTTATTTATTTATTTTAAATGACTATAGTTTTAAGCCACTGAGTTTTTTTTTTCTTTTTTTTTTTTTTTAAGATTTTATTTATTTGAGGGGCGCCTGGGTGGCTCAGTCGTTAAGCGTCTGCCTTCAGCTCAGGTCATGATCTCAGGGTCCTGGGATCGAGCCCCACATCCGGCTCCCTGCTCCGCCGGAGGCCTGCTTCTCCCTCTCCCACTCCCCCTGCTTGTGTTCCCTCTCTCGCTGTGTCTCTCTCTGTCAACTAAATAAATAAAAAATCTTTAAAAAAAATGATTTTATTTATTTGAGAAAGAGAGAGACAGAGCATGAGCAGGCGGGGAGGAGGCAGAGGGAGAGGGAGAAGCAGACTCCCTGCTGAGCAGGGAGCCCCCCCCCACAACATGGGGCTCAATCTCAGGACCCTGGGATCATGACCTGAGCTAAAGGCAGACGCTTAACCGACTGAGCCACCCAGGTTCACCATCTCATGTCTTTTTATAAGGGCATTACTCCCATCTATTTGGGCTCCATGCTGATGACCTGAGCATCTCCTGAAGGCTCCACCTCCAAATGCCATCACTGTGGGGTTTAGAATCTAAACATAGGAATTTAGGGGGACATAGTTAGTACATAAAAAAGCCTGAGGTGCTGATGCTCTAAGAATACTTTGATTTGTAAGGCCACGGAGAAACTTTCTCTGTTGCATTTACCTTAATTATGCACTTCTGACGCCAATCCCCTGGGCAACAGTCTGCACCAGCCCTTCCTAAGGAATCGGTGAGGTCTCTGTCTCTTGGATGCACACTATTCATCCAGAGCTGATTCTGGATCTCTCTTCCCCACACCACACGGTGTGACATCGCATTGGTAGTTTGATGATGGTTGTGGTGGGGAATGTTTTCACCACTGGAAGTCAACAAATGTCACCCATAAAAACTTTTTTAAGTAGCTTATCCTCTGTTAGTATTTTATGCCTGTTTTGAAGTGTGCAATATGTTAATTCAAAGGATTTCCTTCCAGTGTATTTAATTTCTGAAACATACTAATTTATGGGTATTTGTAGAATATAATGTCCAGGCTGCCTAATGGGTTATAGTTTTGAAGGTTGTCTAGGCTTAGGAGTAACCTGAGTGAAGTGCCATGCCCACCTCCTATAACTTGGGTTATACACAATGCGGCCTTCTCCATAAAAAGGCTACAATGAAGTATTAGAAGTGGAGCAGAATTTTGACCCTCATCATAAAGGGGAGTTACAGTACTTGGGCCTTTGTTTCTTAATGTATGCAAGAAGGACATTTGTCATGTTTATTCTCAAAAAGGCAACTGCATAACCATAATTGAATGTTATTTCAATAGGAAAATGCATATTGAGCTAAAAACAGCCAATTTACAAACACCTGTATGAACCTGATTTAGCAAGTTGTTGAGAAGTATGTGACGTGGGTCAAGTGGTCTTATTAGAGTGGGATTAAGGTTCTTGCCAATATACATAAAATTCACAGTCAAATAAATATACATGTGTTTCTCTCTCTCTATATATATATTATACATATTTATGTATATATATATATATATAGAGAGAGAGAGAGAGAGAGAGAGATAAAGATAGGGGTGAGGTGGGGAGCCCAGTGGGGTGATGTATAAGGGTAAAAGAAGGTGTGCAACAAAAACTTGCTGAAACTAACTTAAAGCTAAGTGGCATTGTGGTTGATATCAAGGGACTGAGAGGCTCAGCCATCACAGATGGAGTGCAAAACAGCATAAAGCCCATGAGATCTTGTAGGATTGAATGTTTCTTTCTCTACTCCCCCTCTGTCTGCTCTAATAAATGTGCTTAGGTGTAGTGAAATTATTCTGGGACAGGCAGTAGAGGGCATGGAAATGGAAAATGTTGAGGACCATTGTTATTTAATAAATGGATAATAACTCTGAAGTTTGGCTCTGCATTTAAGATGCTCATGGGGGAAAAACAGCAAGACCCTTGTAAAATCCCAAAGTGTTAATGTAAGTCTTTTTTGAAGAATGACTACCATCATGATTATTTTCATTATTCAGCTTTATCACAATAAAACAAAATTCAATTTTGAACTACTGGTAGGAGATTGAGCAGGAGTTTGAAGTATTTAATCATCTAGGTAAACCATCTAAATGTATATTGAGCTTATAAACAACATTCTGCCTATAAATAACAATTCACAAGGCTAATTTTTGTGTGTAAGTTCCAATAGAGACAGATAGAAGCATCATGGAAAATATCTTAACTGTCTAGCATAAGTAATAGATATTGCAAATTTGGGATTTGCTGTCAGTTTTTCTTCTTCTTTAGCAATCACTATAGTAATACACGTTATATGGTTTTCAAAGCATTGGGGAAGACATCAAACTGCAATAAAGTGAAGTGGGCTGAGTCAGAGGGATTGGCAATGTTTCATCTAGGTTCTAACACTCACTTGTCATACAAGACATTGAGAAGCCATTGAAATTACCTGGGCCTCTGTCTTCTAACATATAAGGATATCTCTATTAGGAGGTCTCTAAGGTTCTAAAGTTTTCTGATGCTATCATTATATTCAGGTTTGGAAATGGAAGAATCTTTCACAACTAATGAGACATCTCTCTGAGGCTCCCTTCAAAAAAGAATAGTGAGGTGTATAACCTGATCCTACTTTTTTGCCATCTCTGGGTCATGAAAAGTGTTTAGCAACATAGCATGGTATCAATGAGATGGGTAAAACCGGCAAGATGGGATCGGGGGCAAATGGCTCACAGCAATCCAAAGAAAAAAACTGTGGTCAGTGATCTCTTCATAGACCAGTGTTAAAGATGACGAAGTTGACTTTTTTAGGGGGCGCATGCCAGCCTGAAACTCATTGCATAACCCAATTATCATTGTCCGAAATACTGTGAAGATAATTTGACGATGAAAGGGAAAACATATTTATAGGGTATTCTTAGAGTAATAAGTTAAATTAATATCTAAACATGAATTAGAACCGTGGTCTTCAATGGGAGGCGAAGGTGCAGTTTTGCACCCCTGCCCCCTCCCCCGGACATTTGGTAACATATGGGGACATTTATGGTTATCATGACTGGGATGGTGGTACTGGCATCTGGTAGGTAGAAGCCATGGATGCTGCCAGACATCCCGCAGTTCACAACACCAGCCCTATCCAGAAAGAAATATATTTCCCCAAATGTCAGGAGTGCCAAGGTCAAGATACCCTGCATTAGGAGAATCTTCCAAAATCAGACAACCAAGAGTGCTGGTTCAAATGAATGAGTGCTTTTTAATTCCTCATCACAGATGGGGAAACTACTGAGGCACCAAAACATCACGTAGAACATGGAAGTGAAATGGCAACTTAAACACAGTCCTCTGGCCCCCCGTTCAGATTTTTCCCTGTTGTTCCCTCAAAATGGGGTCAGCGCGACAGGGGATTAGAACCAACCATAATGATCTAAAGTGAAAACCAGAACATTCTCTGTTCCCTGTCCCCCACTCAGCACTCCTGAGTTGGGGAACCAGAATCTTGCCAAGCAAAGGGGAGCAACGATCTGCATTTTCAAAAGCCCCCATATGATTGCAATGCATGTGAACATTTGGGCAACACTGTACTTTACCAGACTGGACACTTAACTGTGTACCAAGAATTTTTCATGGTACTGAAAAGTGGCAATAAATATGCAGAAGGAGAATCAGAGGTACAGAGAGGTCCTTAAGTTATGGCCAGTGGTCCTACAGAAAGATTCCAAATATGAAATTATCAAACACTGTGAGTCATGCGCCATAACTATTTAAAATATAAAAATGGTTTATAAAGGCTGGATAGTAGCTCTGCATCTCCCAGACATGTGCTCAAAGTTGAACAGCCATCAAAGGACAAGCACTCTGGGCTGGACCAGCTATTTGGCTGACTAGCATGAAATTCCAATCTTGTCAGAGTCATGGATTTGTTCACTCTTTGGATCATTTAACTTTAGCTAGACAAAAATTATAGTCTGCCACTCCATATGTACCCCTCTAACAACACGTCTCATAAATGCCATCTGGCTCTTGCCACAGAGAAGGCAGAGCAAGAAGGAAGGATTACATCCTCACCATCCTAACATCTCACAGAGAACCTAAATAATCCAGGCCAAGGCCACCTAGAATAGGTAGCATGTGATTTATATCTAAGACACGGGGTTCTAACATTCTATGTTTCACTCAACATTAACAACTCCTCTGAAAATATTAGCTTTGCTTTGATTGAGTTGAATACATGGAACTCCATATCCCCTCTTTTGGTGCCACAGGGTCTATATATAATATGAAAGCCTGACTGTGTAGCCTAGAGGGTAAAAGAAACTGTTTAGATGAAACCTATTTATAGCAGCCTGTTATAAACATATTTAATATATAGCAGCGATCTTCAATTTTATTCCTTGGACGTTTAATTAAAGTTAAATATTATGCCCCCCTGAGTTAAAAATTCAGCTAGATATTGTGACTAAGCCAAATGAAAATAATGGGGGGAAGACATTGCTTTATTTATACGTTGTTCCATGTGCCTCCTAGCCCCCTACCAGAGACCTTGGTGAACAGCCCACTTGGAGAGTCACTGTGACAAGGGCAGAGGGGGCAAGAGGATTACATGCCATGCTGAGTGAAGCATAGTGAGCAGTCAGTGTGCTGTTCTTGCCACCTCCTTCCGTGTCTCAAGATTGCCCCTGCTAAGTGGGAAGGGTGCTGAAAGCAAATTGTGCAGTGATATTTGCTGATAGCATGAACCCTACAGCACAAGAACAAATTTGCTTTCCTGGAAGGCTTGTTGTTCAGTATTTGCAGACTTCAGGTTAGGCAGATTTTCCAAGAACGCTGATAACAATGCATGTATAATAAGATCAACATAGACCTTGAGTGGGGAAGAGATTCAGATGGTCCAGTCTCCTAATAATTACCCCAGGTTTGTGTCCAAGGCAATATAGCAAGATGCCTTCCATTTAATATCCTATCATGGAAATGAAAAAGAATACTTTCATTCTCAATTGGAAATTAAAAATATATATTTTCAGTTACACAAACACCTAGTTACATAGATTATTTGGATTTCATTAGAAAATAAAATAAAACTCAAAGACATGCAAATAAAACTCTAGTATTTAAAGCAAGACCAAATTATGTTCGTTAATTTTAAAAGGTCCTTTGAAGTTCACACAAAACAAAACAAAACAAAACAATAGATAAAAGGTCCAAAGAAAGTCCTGTGCTTACACTTCTTGTTCATGATTATCTCTTATGTATAAAGATGGATGTCCTTCTTATGTGGTTCTCAACCCTTGGCCGTACAGAAAAATCAGCTGGGAAGCATTTCCAAAACACTCCTGCCTCCAGCAATACCCCAAGATTTTGATTTCACTGGTCTCTACTGGAGCCGAGGCATGGGTATTTTTAAAAACTCTCCGGGTGATTATAATGTGCAGCTAGGGTGGGAAGCCTCAGGTGGACAGAAACTTTTATAACTAGAGTATTATACAGTATCATGAAACTGCTCTATTAATGATCTTCTGCCAGCCATTCAGGAAAAAAAAAAAAGAAGGTCTCTGTTTCAATACATGTCATCTGTATAGACCAACCTTGAAAAACATTATCTCTTAATTAGATTCTAACCTTCTGTCCTTCTCTTTCCCCATGCAAAAGGCAGTGGATAAAGGACAAGGCAGAAAGAAAAATCATTTGGGTGACTGAGGACTCAAGGGTTAAAACCATATAAACCTTTACATGCGGGTCAATATTTTGATAAGTGGTAAACAGCATTAATGAAGGATTTTCAAAGAAAGATTATTTGAAGTAGTTGTTTATTCTTTCTCTTCTAGAATGTAGTATAAATGTATTTTAAGCCATTTTAAGCCCTCTGTGCAGTTAGGAATCCTTCAGATGTATGTTTCATGATCCTAGGGTGAAGTACATTTTAAATTCAAATATATACAGAACGGAAAACTCCTAGTTTCTCTTCTCATCAATATGTTGTAAGGAATTTGGAAAATCTGATGGACAAAGCAATCATAATAAGAAACCTCTAAGCATTTCACGAAGGACCCACGGTTTCTATAACTTAAAAATCATGTGTGTTTAAGTGTGTGTATGCACACACTTGATTTATAAGCCCATTGTTGTTTTCTTCTTATTATTTATATTACAAACATATTGGTTTACTCTTTATTAGCAAATTGCTTATTTTTACTACTCTAATGAGAATAATTATTTTGGGTCTAAAGAGAATAATATGGATGCAAAGTGCTCAACTTTAAAAGTGTCAGTAGTTTGTATGACAGGTAATGAGGCAATTTGGCAGAACATCAGAAACTAATTGAGCTCAGCTCACATCAATGAGGCTTGTTCAGCTGAGGCTGTGCCTCCTAAAAAGAACAGTAGAATTAAATGAGACAATGTGACATGTACAATTTTAATTGGAAGCTCTAATTTAAAATATTTAAAGGCATGTTTAAAATAATTTGTGAATCCATACCGATGCTTCCTTCTCCAACTAATTAAGAATATTCAGTGGGTCATATAATGTCTGGGTGTCAAAAATATGAATTATTGAAGTCCCTGCACATATAAGTATACTTGCACCTTTAGGCAAGATCAAATTTAGTTTAACAGAGGGAAATGGGAAAGACACAAACCTCAAGACTGCAGAAGGGTAGGTGATTTTTAACTTGATATTTTTAAAGCCATTAAAAGTATTATTTTATTAAATCACACACCTATTTTGAACACTTGAAATTATAATTATATTTCACACAAAAAGAAATCAGCCGGGAAAAACATGAAATGTAATTTAGAGATATGGAACAAATGCTATTTTGATTTTTGGGGGTTGTCATTGCTCCTTTTTTCTTTTGTTTTGTTTGGTTCTCCATCCACATAATTTGGAAGACAGCATTTTAATAACCCTGAAATTCTTAGTTTCTAATACTGCTTCAAATCCACGGCCATTGCTCATTTGGGATTCTTCATTATGGTAGTTAAAAAAAAAGAATTTAGGGGAGAAAGACAAGTATTCAATTTTATTGCAAATATATTCATAATCTAGTAATAAATCACTTGCAGAAAAGAAACTTGTAAAATCTGATACCTGCTAACTGAAAGTATAATCACAGTCTACTAATGACTTAGAATGACACAAAAACGACTTTTCTCAAACTGTGGCAGCCTATCTGCAACTTACTTCAGTAGCCTTGATGTGATTTCTTAAGGAGAATATCCTCAACTGAAATGTGTACTCACATTTTCTGTACATTAGCACATGATATCGACAATGAATAATTAAAGAACACAGTGTTTTATCATAGTTTTCTCATTTACCTTTTCATTACCATCATGGGTTTACAAATGTTGACAAATGTAATGGATTAGTCTCGTGTAGCACTTAAAATTAGCAGAGTTCTTAGAAAAGGAGAAATGTGTTAAAGATGGGAAATTCTTGGGAAAACAGGTAAGGAGAAAGGATACAAGAAAGAGAATCGGGATAGGTGAGCAAAGATTGATGTAAGGGAAGGCAAATGCAAGTCCTTTTAACAGGGGTCTGGAAAAGCAAATCCAGAGGACTAAGACATGCTGAGAGAAAAAAAGAACCTCATAACATAAGAGCCGACAATTTTAAGTAAAACATTTGTCTCAAAGCTGGTATCCCTTTGTTGTAAGAACTGGATCTTCTTTCCCAAATTATTTTGTATGTTATATATCATCCAGGGTCTTTAATTTTTCTTGCAGAATTATAGAGAGGAGGTAAACCTGAGGAAGTAGCTGTCCTCATGCAAAGAAAAACAAGCCTGAAATTTTAACTGCATTCATACACGCAGCACGCACATTGTGTGCACCAGACAGACACTCTACATCACACATACAGGCACACACGGTGTGCGTACACACATGTAGACGTACACAGCATGAATACACAATGTCTGAATACATCAGACGTGGCCAAGCCTCGTGAAGACAGGTATCTTGGTTCGAACTTCTCTAATTCCTGTTCTGGTTTGAAATGGTAATAAAAAAGGTCTCTCCACTGATTTAGTCTTGGTTCTTGAGCTATTCTGAGGTATAACCTTTTATATTCTACTTAGGAACAGAATTGAAAAATGGGCCTATTTTATTTCTCCATGAAATACAGCCTAATTTTCTCCCATTTTCAAAAGGAAATGATTAATCCTTACCTAGTTTTAGACCATTTTTCCAGGCAGGTAACATGACCAGTCAGCATTGCTAACCTGTGTGGGTTTTATATTAGCACCATGTATTAGGATTAACCCAGAGTCATATAACTTTGGAAACAAGTGGAACTTAAGAAAAAAAAACTTCCCTAGATTTAAGGACTGAAAATTTTATTGCTCAGTTTTCATAAAAAAAAAAAAAACAAAACAGAATTTCTCCAGGAAATGATCGTATCTGTTAATCATCTACATTGTTGTCTGTTGTACAACAAATTTAAAAGATAGCTATTCCATTTTGTGGTGTAGCTTCTAGTGTTCTTCAGTAATACTTTGTAAATAATTATAACTGCACATACTTGGGCTCATTTAAAAATAATTTATACCTAATTAGTATGCATTACTCCAAGGATTCAAATAATTTAAGTAAATGCTGGAAGTGAATCCTCCAAACATACGGACTGTTGGCCTCTTAAGTTTATAGTTCCTTAAGAGAAATCTCATATGGTCTCCTAAGACAAAGAAATCACATCAATAATCTATTATTATACACATGAGATCTTAGAAACTGCACCACTATCAAACTGATAATATCTTTGTATGCATACTTTTACATTGTTCTTTTTGTGTAAATATATAATATTTACTTTTGCAGATATGTGATGCTTCACAATACCAACAGTTTGGCTTTGGTAGATCAATGGGATTCAAGAAAGAGTAATAAAATGTGGTATAATGTGTTCTTGGTAATCCTATTTCACTGCACACATTCCAATATATTTCAATATGTTTTATCTGTAAAATGTGCTTTAAAGTCAGATAAACATAATTCTTCCATATTTTAAAGGGCATGTGAGTTCAAGAATGGTGGGGGTGGGGTGGGATGCCGTGCTTGGAATGTCTCACAAAACTATTTTTTTAAGTAGTTGTACAGAACCCTATTTTCTTCAGAAAACTCAGGCAAACTGTGTTAGTATTACTGGTTTAATTCTAATTCTTTAATTTTTTTTTGTTGTTGGCTAAGTGAGGGAAATAACGTTTTAAGTTTCATAAATTAAAAATAGCTCTAGCAGCATCTCTCATAGGATTTGACAATCCTCAGAGCATAGTTTTTTCTTCATACTTCTTCCCAGACCCAACATTGCCAACCAAATCATAAACGCCCCCTCCCACATAAGACTTCTTAAATTGGTTTTCCTAAAGATGTGTAGCTAGGCAATCAATGATTCAGACTTATTTGTTAATACATTTGTAAATAGACATTTCCAAAAGTAGATCAGTCAAAATCAAACACTAATTTTTATGTGAACTCTATTTTTCTATTCACTTAGTATAGACAATTTCATGTGAGTAGATTTTGTTACAACTTAACTTTCACCCAGGCAAACATGCTAAATCTTTCTTTATTTTGCGTTGAAATTACTGGTTTGATTTTTCCCAAACTGAAGACAAATGTACTATTTTATTTTATTTATTTTATTTTATTTTATTTTATTTTATTTTTTTAAAGATTTTATTTATTTGACAGAGACAGAGATAGCGAGAGCAGGAACACAAGCAGGGGGAGTGGGAGAGGGAGAAGCAGGCTTCCTGCTGAGCAGGGAGCCCGATGTGGGACTCAATCCCAGGACGTGGGACTCAATCCCAGGACGCTGGGATCATGACCTGAGCCGAAGGCAGACGCTTAATGACTGAGCCACCCAGGCGCCCCCAAATGTACTATTTTAAATGAACAATGAAACTAACATAGCCTGCATCCAAAAATTGTCAGAAACCTATAGGAAACAAGATTAGCTAGCATTTAATCATAAGTTATACTGGTTAAAGCTGATGTAATTTAGAAATATAATTAAGGTATTTTAACTACAGCAGCCTTATTTTATCAAAAACTCTCAAAAACTTGTGTTATCTAGCTGCAGATTTATGGCCATATATAAATGTAACCCCAGCTTGGCAAACACTAGCTTTTCCAGCAAAGTCATCTTGTGTTACAGAGTATATAGTGTGTCCAGTGAAAGATGATTTGTGTCAGCTAAAACTGTAGCCTGGAGCTGCACTTGGTGTGTTATTACTTTAATCTAGTTATTGCAGCCTTGAAGTGTGCATTAGCAAGTTGAGGGAAGAAATGTCATAGGCACAGCCTAGCCTGATTATTAAGAGTTTCTAGGAATAACAAAAACCATCCCCCTGTATTCCTTATTCGATTGTTTATTTTGGAATATGTTGACTTTTCATCTGAGAAGTAGTATTCTCTAATGTAAAATAATATTCAGAATTTACCAGAATTTAATTATTGCCTGCCATGATTGAACTTTTGAGAATTTACCCAGGTATGCCAATAATGTGATAATCACATAGATGGAAGATTTAAAATCATATATAATTGTTAACACTAAATAACGAGAAGAAATGTAAGACTACTCTTATGGACTGTGTTGTAGGTTGCTAATTACAAAACTACATCATTTATATAAATATGAGCATATGTTTAGTAGCAGATAATTCTAAGAAAACATATAATTACAAAACATTAATAAAAAATGGAGATAGTAGGGTATTTAGTTATCACAATTGAATAAACAAGTCTGTAATAAGTGTTATTTAAAGATCAGTATTTCACCAGTAAAGTGTATTTGTCTTTTTTCTTTCTTTTTGCTGGTGGAAAGAGGGAGTTTCAGAATTTTCAGGTTTTATGTCTTCATAACTTATAAAAAAAGTATTCATTAAAAACATAAAAGATAAAAAATATTTTTTGATGTTGAGTTATAAATGGCAGAGTTAATTTTCCATTTTTGTTTAAAGTGTTACTAAATTATTTTTAATAATGAAATGCTATATAATTTGCTTAAACTAATCAAGTCACATGCATGGAGGACACACTGAAATCAGAGTGCAAATTACTTTAAAATTATGTTATGAAATTGAAGAAGCTGGAAATTCAGTTATTTGGCTTAAATCTTCCCACGCTCAAGCACAGAAATTATCCAATATGTATAAATGATTTAGTAGCAAAAATTTCTTCTAAATGCTGCAGACTATTGGATGATTTCAGAATAATTTGTTTTAGCTTTGCTTCAGTTTCAGAATATTGCATCAAAATATCACCTTATGTTGTTTAAAAAGGAATAGCCTATGTTTGAAAGAATTTTCAAATTTATTCATCATATTTACTTGTATTACGTGCAAGAGAAAGTAAAAGTAAAATAACATGTCTATTTGAAAAATCTCACATGGTAATTTTAGTTTTATTTTCATATTTAGCATGATGAATAACATTTTCAGTTAGATAAAGAAAACTTTGGAGTAACAAATATGTTTGTGAACAATAGAATGACAGAATTATCATGTACATCACTGCTTACACATTTTTAGTTAGTTTATTCTCACGTCTTCTATTATAGTCATAATTTTTTTAAGGCCTACCTATCAACCTCTCCATGAAGGGTTCGTCACATACTTGGCATTCTGTCATTCCATATTTTAGCAGTAGCAAGGATTCTATGAGGTATTCTAACCTGAGGGGAGACACCTGGTGGGTTAAATTAGATTGCATCTGTCAGTAATTAGGCGCAAAGGATAAAAGTTGAACAAGCTATAATCGTGTAGGTGACTTACTGAGACAGTCCAGGAGGAAAGATTTCCAACCTTGGGAAGACCATGAAGATCCCATGGAAAGGTTTTGGGTATAGAGAGGTTGAACAGGGAATTAAGAACCTTAGCCAATATTTTCTAATGAAGGGGTTGGTCCTACAGTCTTTAAAATCCATGGAAAGCCAAATCTACTCTACAGTAAACATTTTGAGAATACTTTTGTGAGGTTGCCTACTGACTGAGTGGAAAGAGAGTTGGAATGGGACGGTGAACATTTCACAAAAGGTGGTTTTAAAATTGTGTTTTCTTCAGCTCTGGCAACTCAAATAAATACCAAGTCCAAGTCAGAATTTAAAGAGGTTTTATTCACTTGGTGGTCCACTCAGCTTATTCACATTTGGTGTGTTATCACTGCCCTTTGTAGTGACATATGTTGGCAGAAGGGCAGCAATTTTAATGTTACATGTTTGCAACCTTCTGGTATTGGAGACTGCATCGTACATGTATTCTGGAAAGGTCTACTGTGGTTCACAGCATTTGGAGGAAGTTCAGGAGAGAATAAATGCCAAGCTGTTGATTTTGTTTTTAATTTTTAAAAATGAGATAATTTGATTTCTGTGTTGAACAATTACACATTTCCTGGACAGCTCTGACCACTCCATTCTTCATTCTTGCCCTTTGATCTGTATTCAGACGTGAGATGAGTGTTCAAACAAATGAATCTGTTGAGATGCGCATGGCTATTTAGCTTTGCTGTCCCTGTTTTGTTTTTAAACAGATGTGTGATATCCTTTTGGGTGAAAAGTGCTCATGCACCAAATAAGAAAGCATCATCTCTCTCTCTCTCTCCCTCCCGCTCTCTCTCTCACTAGAAGATGTCCTGTACTATCTTGGGCACATGTGATTAATTTCTAAAGCTGGCAATGTTTATATAAACATGATTGTTTTTTCTACAAGTACAGTTGTATTTCTCCCTGAAAATCCCTTTTTTGGTGACTCAGAAATTACTAATCGAATCCTTGACTATGAATTTCAATTGGCATAGACTAGCTATACATACCTCAGATGATCACTTGATTTGTTTGTGTTCTGGTTCATTTCAGGAAAAGTTTAAAGGGATTTTGTGGGAGGAAAATTAATTTGATAAATAAAACATCACCTTCGATGTAAAACATGACATAAGGCAAAGTACCGTAAATCAACTCTGTGAGGTGAACTTTTTGCAGTGATCGAAGTATTCTCCTGAGCTGCCTTGGAGGCTAGCCCCTCTCTTCACGTGGCTATTGAGCACTTGGGAGGTTGCTGGTATGATTAGAGAACTGATTTTTGAATTTAATTTGATTTTCATTCATTTGAACTTAAATGGCCAGATGTATCTGGTGGCTACCATGTTGGCGAGGACCTAATCCTTGACCTGTAGAGTTTTACAAATTAAACTGCAATGCAGACACCCCATCCAGCAGAATGGTAAAGGAAGCTAGAGTATCATTGCCGCTTTTGTGTAGTGTGTATCTTATTGTTTATTTTAATTCTAAGCTTCTGGGAAATAGGAGCAAGGCCTTATCATTTAGGGGGTAGTCTTCATTGTATTTAAGAAGTTGTAAGGAAAAAAAAGATTGTTGGAAGGAAAATGAGTGACTTAGATAATTATAAGGCTAGAGAGAAGAAACTGAGGAAAATGCAAAGTAATTCAGAACAGTAAGAGTTTGCAAAGCTAGTGTTTTTAGTTATTTCTTTATAACACAGCCTGAGAATTTACATCCTTCCCGTGGAAGAAAGCAGGGGGGTTTGCACAGTGGAGACGGTTGAGTTTGCGATCAGGGTCACAGTGTGAGCTGTGCCCACAGAGCAAGAGGAATTCCCTGCACTCAGCACTCTGCCATTCTTTTCCTTTGGGCCAGAAGGCAGGGCAGACACCACTCACCTGTAAAGGACTGACTTGTTCCTTGGGTTTTAGGAACTGTGACTGATTGCCAGACAAGGAAAGGATTAATCCATTTTGGTTAATAACGTGGAGCAAAAAGGTACTGTAATTGAGATAACTAGTAGCCATTATGAGCTTCATCTTCATCATCATCTCCTTTGCTGGTTTTATAAGCTGGAAGCTATGCTTTACAGCTAAAACAACATGAACAAAAACCACCACCACCACCACCACCAACAACAAATACACCCAACATGTCTTGATGTCTTGAGCACTTACTACCTGGGGATCACTGTGCTTACTGTTTTTAAAGGACTGGCTCCTCTTATCCACAAAAGAACCCAATATATAGATACTCCTTTTCTCATCAAGTAATACATGAGAACACTGTGGCTTACATGTTGTAAGTAATTTGCCCACATCTAGTAAGTGGGGTAACAGAACCCAGAGTTTTGACTGCACTCTGTGGGCCCTGCTTCTCTTCTGGTTCTCAAAAGAGGAGGGCTTGACTCAGAATGCCAACATATGTAGAGCAGAGTTGTGGTTTTCATTTGACTCTATACGGAGGCAGAGAAATAATCTGAAATAAGCTAAAAGAGAAATAAACCAAATAAACTAAAAGCAACCATTTTCCAAACTATCAGGGCTTTATGAAATGTTTTGGGTGTGGAAACCCATGCTGGATCATTTGGCTTGATCCTGTCAGTCTTCTTTTTAAATAGCTTCGTTTTAAATCACTGATTCGACATGTCCACAAAATCTGCAGGGTATGTGCATGCATTCAGAGGGAAGTTTGTCATTAAACTCTAACTGTCATTATCTCTCAAATTTTGCGTGGAAAAAGTTGATTTTCTTCACTGCTAAATTTGGAAAGCCTATTAAAATAAAGATTGACTTGTTTCAAGAAAGGAATTTTAAATATGAATCTTGAATTCATAAATTAGGTATATCCTGCCTCTGTTCAATCACGTTACTATCCAGGACTCATGTCCATCACCTCAGAAACCGATGACCATGGGAAAAGTAAACAATACAGTGTTCTCAGGTGACTGAAAGGGCTAATGCACCATAGAGTTCAGTTTCTGACATTTAACTAGCAGAGAGAAGGCCATTATCCTATTAAACAGCCTCAACAGTTAGTGTTTTCATTTTTCTCATCTGTAGCAAGCCTTTTGCTTAAATGTTGTGAAACAATTTATCAGTGGCATGATTTGTTCAAGGTGCTAGAGCTCAGGCAAGTACCAGAGTCTGGGCCCCAACCTGGCTCTCTGGGAGTGTTAGACAGTGGCTTTTCCACTGGAGTATTTGCTCTCTCATGAAGGTTTCCCCACTTGGCTTCTCTCTTCTGTTGGATACTCTCTCCTTGGATGTGTTTAGGATTTTAAAAAATATATGTATATATATTCCCCAAAATTCTAATTAACTAAGTCGTTCAAAATACATCAAATTCCATTATTTAAAATTGAACTGTATTTTCCTTTTTGAAAATTATTAAATATTTCATTAAAATGGTAGTAATATATTATGATGTCTTTCACAAAATTTCACTTGGAAATAAGGATAAATGAATCCTCTGATTTGAAAACTTTTTAAAAGTTTGACCATTTGGGGGCATGCAGGTGGCTCAGTTAGTTAAGCGACTGCCTTTGGCTCAGGTCATGATCCCATGGTCCTGGGATCAAGCCCCATGTTGTGGGGGGCTTCCCTGCTCAGTGGGGAGTCTGCTCTGCTTCTCCCTCTGCCTCTGCCTATCCTCTGCTTGTGCTCTCTCTCTCTCTCTCAAATAAATAAAATATTAAAAAAAAAAGTTTGGTCATTTTGATTACTGAAAAAATATGATAATTGATTTAAATACATACACTATTTGCACTTTTTGATATGTTGATTTACACATAGTTTTTGAAGTTTTTCATGAAGTGTGTTCAGTTTTCCTAACTGAAATGTGATTTATTGAAATCTAACTGCCTCAGTCGGTAGAGCACGTGACTCTTGATCTTGAGGTTATCAGTTCAAGCCCCATTTTGGGTTTAGAGATTACTTAAAAATAAAAACTTAAAAAAAAAGAAATGTGATTTATTGGAGTAAAATGATGGGCCTTTCTTTTTTATTAGGGTTTATTTATTTCAGAGAGACAGAGAGTGTGCGTGCTTCACAAGCAGAAGGATGCAGAGATAAAGGGAGAGAATCTCAAGCAGATTCCACACTGAGCATGGAGCCCATCACAGGGCTCAGCCTCATAACCATGAGATCATGACCTGAGTTGAAACCAAGAGTCAGTCACTTAACTGGACCACCCAGGCAGCCCCCCTCTCCACCTTAAAATAATTAGGACAGTACTCATCCTAATGGTATTTAAAACAAGGGAATATTGTAAAGCATACCAGTATGCTTTATAACAGAGATTCTTTGCATATCAATAAGATTTGCTGCCAATTTTTTCTGCTTGGGCCATCACATGACCTCCTACAAGATGGAGCTTCAATTTCTAACTTCTGTGGTCATGATGAGGATTATATAGGAATTACATATGGGGTAAATAGGTGCTGGAACCGGCACATAGTAGACATTCATTTGCTGGAACTTCATTAAGATTAAATTTCAATTATATTTGAAGAATTTTTGTTCACCGATATTTTCCTATATGATCTTGTTCATATTAAGTCAGAGAGCTCATTGAGTGGTCTCCAGAATTAGGAGAGGTGAATTGCAAAAAAAGAGCAGAAATCTGTCTGCTTCTGTTCTTCATAATAAGTTTTGCAGCCCATTTCAAAAACAATCTCCATGAAAGTCTCCCTTTCCATCTGTGGGAGGAGCTAATCATTTAAGGCAGATATTTCAAAATATCTCTTTACATCCCAAGGCCCAGAAATTGGAGGGATACACCTAGAGTTTTATTGTAAGTTACAGAATGGAGATTTTCCAGCAGTCTTTATGTAAGATACACTAGGATTCATTTCCTCTCACAATAAGCTTGCTGTCTGATGAGGGAGAAAGATATTTAAATGCATAATTGTAATACAAGTAATACGAGTTATGATAGATTTAAGTACACAATGCTATGAGAGTAGAGACAGGCAATTATTTTCTCTGCTTGGGGAAAAAGAGAGCCATCCCAAGGGAAATGACTTTTGAAATAGTTTGAAAGTATGATGCGAGTACATCACAGATACAACACATTTTGAAATGCGATTTTTTGGCTTATTTAAGATCCGCACTCGGGAAGACATGAAGGAGGTTGAACAGAATGCAGGGAGCTATTACATCTTGTGCTTAACACATTTGAATTTATAGGTTCTCTTTTATTATTTTTTTTAATTTTTTTTAAAGATTTTTATTTATTTATTCATGAAAGACAGAGAGAGAGAGAGAGAGGCAGAGGGAGAAGCAGGCTCCCAAGGAGCAGGGAGCCCGATGCGGGACTCAATCCCAGGACCCTGAGATCATGACCTGAGCCGAAGGCAGACGCTTAACCATCTGAGCCACCCAGGTGCCCTATAGGTTCTCTTTTAAATATGAGTATCCCTCAAGAACCCCCTTTGCCTTCAAATTCCAGAAATCGTTTTGGCATCCACAGATAAGGGAGGCTTTGGACTTGTAAGTGCATTTCAAAATCTGACGACAGCTATTTGAAAAGCAATTCAAAGATACTTTGAATACCAGAGGATACCATGAAAATGATGAAATATGGATCTGTAAGGAGATGATAATATGCAATATAAACTCAAAGGTTATAGAAAACCAAATAACATTTACATTGAAAGGAGATTGGGATATACTGAGGGAATAAACATCAGAGATTTTGTATTGATTGTGTGTTTAACTTTTACAACGTGTGACATTATTTTGATCATAGCGGGATGAATTCCTACAGCGAAGGTCAATACATTGCCCCTAAATTAAAAGTAGAAGAATGGTATTGCAAAGCAATGGCAGCATGCCTACAGACTTGACATTTGGGACTGCCATGGAATTATGTGTGTCCAAATGTAAGACACGTGTTTCATATGTGGTACTTTAAAAAAACAAACAAACAAACAAAAAAACACTGGAGCGCGCCAACCGTGAGTTGAGGACGATGACATGGAGAAGCCTTGTAAGAATATTCTCATAGGAATGGAAATGCCATCAACAAGCAAGACTAAATGGCAATGGGGTGACAGGGATGTTTTGTGAGGTTTTGTTTTTTTTTATATATATTTTGTGCATTTTAAAGTACTAATAACAGGAAAGGGGGGACACTCAGAATTTTTGTCTCTCATTAAAAATATCCATTAATGTTGGGCGCCTGGGTGGCTCAGTTGTTAAGCGTCTGCCTTCGGCTCAGGTCATGATCCCAGGGTCCTGGGATCGAGTCCCACATCGGGCTCCCTGCTCGGCAGGAAGCCTGCTTCTCCCTCTCCCACTCCCCCTGCTTGTGTTCCTGATCTTGCTATCTCTCTCTCTGTCAAATAAATAAATAAAATCTTTAAAAAAAAAAAAAAAAAAAAAAAAAAAATATCCATTAATGTTAAAAAAAAAATTGGAGTGCTATGACAACATTCCCATTTAGGTTTTCACTGAATATTAATTAATTATGTAGCACTAGGCTCATACTCAATACACAATACTTATAATACTCAAATTGCTGAAAATATGAGATACTTTTATTAAAATAAGACAGAAAAATACCAGATAAACTAATTGCATGAAACCAGTGTTTACGTATCATACAGCAGAATGTGTTTACGAAGTTTCTATCTTGAGGAAATTAATTGCTTCCGTCCAATATCAGTTATAGCAAAATTACAAAAGTACTGCTGTTTTCCATTGTGGGATGGAAAGGGATAGGTCAGGCAGGTTCAAGGTCATAAGCTATATGTGTTCTCTGTGAATGGTGCCACTTGTGGGTAACAGTTGCTCAAAGGATGTGGGGATGTTTGTACTCAAAGTATGCAGCTACCTGGTGGATACATTTATCTGCAGCCAGTCTCCTCTGCCCCAGTGGTTGAGTAGATGTGAGGGAAAACTGGTAACATGAGGATGTCAGGTTGTTTCTAAAAGACCCGTGGAAGTGATTTATCTTGGGGGCTAGGCGCCTGTGAACTCCAAAAGCTGCAGGGTTTCAGAGAACTTTGGGACTAGTCCTAGTTAGGATCTCGGTATTCCTCTATAAATGTATAATGCTTTTCCATTGCCTTGTGGCACAAAGTATTTCCACACAGACTTAACCTGGCTGAAATAGCATATGCAAAATAGAGAAACTATGCTTCATGAAGGCATTTCCGTTTCTAGTCTTTTTTACCCTAGGGAAGGATCTGGGATCAAAACTTGATCTCGAGTAAGTCAGTTTTGCCAATGTGCCTACAATGATGCAAATTTAGATTTTTAAGACCCAGTTGAATAAGCCACTCTGGATTTGGACAAAAATCTATCACTTCTCTACTGCAATAAAGGGGAAAACTGGAGTGCTGTGAAGACATTGTTGGGTAGGCTTTTTAGATCTCCATACTAGACTGGTTGTCAAAATAGTGGATGTTGTTTAGCATATTGATGATTAATTTGACATAGGATCACAACAGAACTGTCTATTTGCCTCTTCATGGGAAGTTCCTGAGATCACATTTTAATTCAGCAGTTCCCGTGCAGGGTATGGGCAGGGCTTTTAAGAAGGTCAGCAGGCCAAAGGCTACTAATTGATTCTTCTGCCTACTTTACCATGGCTAATTTTGCATTTGCACTGTCAACAGAAAGCTGGTAAAATCTTTCTGGGTTCTAAGGAACAATGCTCTCATGTTCCCAGAGGAATTTTACCTGTGATATCCAGGAACTGGCCTGTTTAGCTGCAGTGTTTACTCACATGGAGTCTTTGTTTTCTTTACTGTTAAATACAACTGCAGTGGTGAGCTGCATAGAGCTTGATTTTTTTTTTTTTTTGTAAGTTTTGTCTGAAGAAACTTTCTGATGACTACATAGACACGACTTGTATTTTGACTGAAAGCAAGGTGAGGTGTAATATAGCACGTAAAAAGAGGTACAATTTTTAAAATCTTTTTTTTTAATGAAAAAGCATGAGAGTCATTGACTTTGAAGACAAAAAAAGTGATGAAATAATCATTAGGGCAATTTTAAATTTTTAATAATACATCTTGAAAATTGTTTTGTATGTTTTAATATGATAGAATTTTCTAAAGGCTTTATTTTCTTAGAGCATTTTAAGGTTTACCACAAAATTGAGAGGAAGGCATAGAGATTTCCTATCCACCCCCTGACCCACACATGCACGGTCACTCCCAGTACATTATTTATCAAGGATGAACCTACATATCAACCACTCAAAGCCCGTAGTTTACCTTAGGATTCACTCTTGGTGTTGTCTACCCTCTGGGTTTGGACAAATGTGTGATGAGACATGCACATTCTTAAAATATCATTCTGAGTACTTTTACTGCCCTAAAATTTCTCTGTGCTCTGCCTATTCATCTCTCCCACAGCCCTGGTAACTACTGATCTGTTTATTGTCTCTGTACTTTTATGTTTTTCAGAATGTCATATAGTTGGAATTATACAATATGAAGCCTTTTCAGATTGACTTTCTTCACTTAGTAATCTGCATTTATGTTTTTCCCATATCTTTTCATTTCCCATGAGCTCATTTCTTTTTAGTGCTGAATAATAGCCCATTGTCTGTATGTATCACAATTTATCAACTCACCTTCCGAAGGCTCTCTTAGTTGCTTCCAGGTTTTGTCAATTATGGATAAAACGTCTCTAAACATCTTTGCGCAGGTTTTTCTGTGGACATTCATTTTCTGCTCCTTTGAGTAAATACCAAGGAGTGTGAATGGATTGTATGGTTAAAAGTATGATTACTTTTATAAGAAATTTCTATATTGTCTTCCAAAGTGGCTGCACCATTTTGCATTCTCACCAGCATTTGGTGTTGACAGCGTTCCAGATTTGGGCCACTCTAATAGGTGCGTAGTGGAATGTCATTGTTTTAATTTGCATGTCCCTGATGGCATATGATGTGGAACATATTTTCATATGCTTATTTGCCATCTGTATATATTCTTTGGGGTAGTGCTTAAGATTGTTGGCCTATTTTTTTAAAGATTTTATTTATTTATTTGACAGAAAGAGAGACAGCAAGAGAAGGAACACAAGCAGGGGGAGTGGGAACGGGAGAAGCAGAGTCCCCACTGAGCAGGGAGCCCAATGCGGGGCTGGATCCCAGGACCCTGGGATCATGACCTGAGCTGAAGCCAGATGCTTAACGACTGAGCCACTCAGGTGCCCCTGTTGGCCTATTTTTATTTATTTATTTTTGGTAAATAATGTAACTTTTATTCATTATCTTTGTCTTTTAAGCTTTGAAGAACAGAGTCGTTGGCCTATTTTTAAATCAGTTGTTAGTTTTCCTATTGAGTTATAGGAATCATTTGTATCATTTTGGATTAATCAGATGTATCAGGCTTCGGCCACAGGAAAAGAAAACAGACCGTGTGTGCTCAGGGGAGAGTTTATGGCAATGTACATCTTTCCCTCAGAAGTCGAAATTAAAGATTGCCTGCCTTCCTCCATCCCACCCTGGGAGAATTCCTGTGTCCCTTTCCCAACATCCACTCTAGACTCATCTTTGAGCCCAGCCCCCAATTCAGCCCTCCCCCGCCTTACCTGCCTTCCCTCTAAGGGGTAGGTATTGTCACTGGACAGCTCAGGGACCCTGTGTTTATGTGGGTTTTCTATATATTTAATAAGATGCACCTTAATTTTTTTAAATACGATCTGGAGAATAGATTAAAATATTATCAGATGCATCTTTTGCAAATATTTTCTCCCAGTCTGTGGCTTGTCTTCTCATCCTCTTCCATTGTCTTTCACAAAGCAGAGTGTTTAATTTTAATGAAGTCCAGCTTACCAGTTATTTCCTTCCTGGAATATGACTTCAATTTTGCATCTAAAAAGGCATCACATCCAAGGTGATCCTGGTTTTCTCCTGCGTTATTTTCCAGGAGTTGTGCACTCATGCATTTCACATATAGATCTAGGATCCATTTTCATTTAAGTTCTTTGAAGGCTGGAAGGTGGTTGGAAGGTCTGTGTGCGGATTCAGTTTTTTTCATGGCAATGTCCAGTTGTTCCAGCACCAGTTACTGACAAGACTGCCTTTGCTCCGTTTCAAAGATCAGTTGACTATAATGGTGGGGTCTATTTCTGAACTCTCCATTCTGTTCCATCGACCTATTTGTTCTCTTACCAACACCACACTGACTTTTCTTTCTAATTCCAATGTAGTTAACATGCAGTGTTATGTTAATTTCAGGTACATGATACAGTGATTCAACAATTCCATCTATTACTCAGTGCTCATCAGAAGTGTACTCTTAATCCCCTTCACCTATTTCCCCCCTCCCCCCACCCACCTCCCTTCTGGTAACCATCTGTTTGTTTTCTATAGTTAAGAGTCTGGGGTTTTTTTTGGTTTTATTCCCCTTTTGCTCCTTGGTTTTGTTTCTTAAATTCCACATATGAGTGAAATCACATGGTATTTGTCATTCTCCGGCTGGCTTATTTCACTTAACATTATACTCTCTAGTTCCATCCATGTTGTTGCAAATGGCACAATTGTATTCTTTTTTTTTTATGGCTGAATAATAGTCCATTGTGTATATATATTATGTCTTCTTTATCCATTCATCAGTGACCATTTGGGCTGCTCCTGTAATTTGGCTATAGTAAATAACGCTGGAAGGAACATAGGGGTGCGTGTATCCCCATGAATTAGTATTCTGGTATTTTTTGGGTAAAGTCCCAGTAGTGTGATTAATGGATCATAGGGTAGTTTTGTTTTTAATTTTTTAAGTAAACTCCATACTGTTTTCTACAGTGGCTGTCCCAGTTTACATTCCCACCAGCAGTGCACAAGCATTCCTATTTCTCCACATCCTCACCAAAACTTGTTGTTTCTTGTGTTTTTGACACACTGTCTTGAATACTGTAGTTGGAAGCCTCAGTTCTCCAGTTTTGTTCTCCTTTAATATTGTGTTGGCTACTATAGGTCTTTTGACCCTCCAGAAGCTTTGAAATCAGTTTGTTAATATCTATAAAATAATTCCTGGGGTATTGATTGGGATTGCATTAAATCTATCGGTCAAGTTGGGAAGAACTGACTTCTTAACAATATTGAATCTTCCTAACCATGTACATAGACTGTCTCTCCATTTGGTTAGTTCTTTGATGCCATTCATCAGTTTTGTGGTTTTCCTCATATAGAACTGGTACATATTTTGTTTGGGTTATACCTAAGTATTTTACTTTGGGGGTGCTAATGTAAATGATACTTTGTTTTTAATTTTAACTTCCACTTTCAAGATTGTATCCTTATGGAAGCTTCAAGTTTCTCACCATTAAGTATGACGTTAAAAGTAGGTTTTTTTTTTTTAAGATTTTATTTATTTATCTGAGACAGAGACAATGAGAGACAGAGAGCATGAGAGGGAGGAGGGTCAGAGGGAGAAGCAGACTCCCTGCCGAGCAGGGAGCCCGATGCGGGACTCGATCCCGGGACTCCAGGATCATGACCTGAGCCGAAGGCAGTCGCTTAACCAACTGAGCCACCCAGGCGCCCAAAAAGTAGGTATTTTTTAGATACTCTCCATC
Organism: Neomonachus schauinslandi; assembly: GCF_002201575.2. Lineage (NCBI taxonomy): Eukaryota > Metazoa > Chordata > Mammalia > Carnivora > Phocidae > Neomonachus > Neomonachus schauinslandi. The sequence continues at coordinate 12,124,411 of NC_058404.1, forward strand.
AGCTTGAGAAAGTTCTCTATTTCCAGCTTGAGAGTTTTTATCATAAATGGATGTTACATTTTGTCAAATGATTTCTCTGCATCTATTGACATGATCATGTGATGTAATGAAGTTATATTAATCACTTTTCAAATGTGGAAATAGCTTGCATATTTGGGATAAATCCCGCCTGGTTGCATTGTATAATTTATTTGTACTTCTTTGGATTGGATTTGCTCATATTTTGCTGAGGATTTTTGCATCTATATTCATGAGAGATATTTGCTTATAATTTTCTTTTCTTATGATGTCTTTGTCAGATTTTGTTATTGGGCTAATGTCCCCCCATAGAATGAGTTAGGAAGTATTCCCTTTACTTCTGTCTTCTGAAAGTGGTTGTGGAGTATTGGTATGATTTTCTTCTTAAATGTTAGAATTCACTAGTGAACCCATCTGGGCCTGTGTTTTCTATTTTCAAATGTTATTCATTATTGATTCAGTTTCTTTAATAGACACAGGCCTAATCAGATCATCTATTTCCTCTTGTGTGAGTTTTGGCGGATTGTATCTTTCAAGGAATTAATCCATTTCATCCAGTTTATCAAATTTGTGAGCATAGAGTTGTTCATATAATAATAATAATAATTACTATTATTATTATTATTTTATTTTCCATGGCATCTGTAGTGATGTCCCATTTTTCATTTTTGATATTAGCAATTTGTGTTCTCTCCTTTGCATTCTTAATTAGCCTGGCTAGAGGGTTATCAATTTTATTGTTCTTTTGTAAGAAACTCATTTTGGCTTAATTGACTTAATTTATTCCTAGTTTTCATTTTCATTGATTTCTGCTCTATTTTTTTTTTAACTTTGATTTAATTTGCTCTTTTTCTCCCTAGTTTTCTAAGGTGGAAATTTAGATGACTCATTTTAGATTTTTCTAATTTTCTGATAAATATATATTATATGCTAACAGCATAACACTACTTTTGCTGCATCCCACAAATTTTGATAAGTTGGAATTTCACTTTCATTTAGTTCAAAACATTTTAAAATTTCTCTTGAGATTTCTTCTTTGACTCATGTGCAATTGAGAACTATATTGTTTAATCTCCAGTTATTTGGGGGATGTTCTGGTTACTTTCTGTCACTGATTTCTAGTTAATCCCATTGTGGCCTGAAAGCAGATATTGTATGATGTCTATTCTACAGAAGGATATCCAAAAAGGTCAGTAAGTAACTATTAGGCACTGTTGTCTAAGAATATAATCCCATGCCTTTATACAGAATTGGATTCTGACAATGTCAGAAAAATTTTATAAGACCCAGAAAATAGATGCATTAGAACTCACCTTTTAAGTTACCTGCAGTATGTTATGTATTTTTCCATATTTTATTACCTTGTGCTTTATTGGGTGATTAAATGCTAGAGAAGTGGTTAGGTACATCCCTTTACTGACCTCCTGTCAGTATCTGGGCTCAAGGAAATATTTAGATGTGAAAGGAAAGAGATTTAGAGATCAAGCCTGACTTCCACCACTAGGAGAGTGATGAAAGCAGGCTCTTATGCTGATTGCCAATGCCATATATGCAGTTTTCTAAGGATTGACAGCCCAGGTGTCCAGGTTCTGTCCTTTATAAACTATAGATTTTTTCTTATCTTAAAAATGTTGGGATACCTTCACAAACTTATGTACCCATTCAAATAAAAGTTCTTTATGAATTTAATTTATCCATTTAAATTTTTTTTTGTCCCTCTATGCCCATCACTGTATTTCTCAAGATCTTTGACTCCTAGTCCTCAACCACTGAATTAATTGTCGTGATGCTTAAAGACACTTAGATGTTATATTTCTCTTTTTTCATCTTTCTTTTATGTGGAATTACTGTTCCTATGTTGATAGGGTTGTTAAAATAACACCACCAACAACAAACAGAGATGAATTCTTTTTTTTTCTCACTTTCTACTTTATGAGCATTACCCTTATTTACTAAATCACTTGCTTGATGGTTCACTTAACCTCTTCTCCCTATTAACATAGATATATCAAGTTAGAATACTTTCTGTGAAATAGCTCTCTGTTTGAAAGAAATAATGCATGTTAGTGTTGACCTTCAAATGCTATTAGAACAAGATGTTGACCCAGAATTATAGTTTATCAGAAATGTTACATAAAGTATAAAAGGAAACAAAAATAGGTCAACTTTAAGTGTTTTTTGTTTGTTTTTTTAGCTAAACAAGCCATGCAGAAATTCATGGAGTTACAGACGGCACATTATTATGTTGATTTTAACTTTATGGCTTATAAACTGTGCAGACTATCCCAAGTTTTTAATGATTTTGAGTAAAAAAAAAAAAAAAAAAAAAGGTGCTTTCACAGGAAATGTAACTCTTACAGTGACTAAATCCCACTATCAAAATGATGCAAATAATGTGTCTTAAATAAATCTGTTCTTCAAATGCATATATTTAAAAAACCATAAAATGGGGCGCCTGGGTGGCTTAGATGGTTAAGCGTCTGCCTTCGGCTCAGGTCATGATCCCAGGGTCCTGGGATCGAGTCCCACATCGGGCTCCCTGCTAGGCGGGTAGCCTGCTTCTCCCTCTGCCTCTGCCTCTCTCTCTCTCTGACTTTCATGAATAAATAAATAAAACATTAAAAAAAAACCCCATAAAAGGAAGGGACATCTACATTATGTACTTGGTAAATTCTTCAGATAACAACCAGCAACTCAAAGTTATGGCAGATAGCTCCCTCATCTAGTGCCCTGGTTACCAGGAGTACTTTATTGAAGAGGACATTATGCTGTACTAGAGTTCAAGGAAAAAGTACCATGGTTCTTACTAATGACTTCAATACAGGAGAGCATGCTTTGTTCTGGGTCTTCTTTCTGCCTGCCAAAGTCTTCCCTCTTGAATTCGTATAACTAGTAGCCATTTTGTTCCAGCCATTGACCAACAAAGTCTTCTGCAGCAATTCTATTTAAACTGATAATTTGCCCCCTTTCTCTTTCCCCTGTACTACTAATCTTTCTTACCTTGTTCTATTTTTTCATAATACTACTCTCCACCATGACATATATTATTTATTTTATTTATTTTTTGTGTCGGTCCCAGCTAGACTGTGAGCCACATGAGGGCACATTTTAATGCATCTCAAAGGTCTTAAGTCAGTACCTGGGACATTGTAGGCATTCCCTAACAATTTTGCTAAGAATTTGTCATTGCTGGTAGAGATTCCAAGAGAGTAGCCCAACATCCTCTCAGTGATTAAGGTATTAAACTTTCAAAGAGTATTTTAGGTACTAAATCAAATAGAAAATAGCTATAATATCCATGCCAACCTTAAGAAAATTAGAGAGGGATGAAATACATCCATGGCATCATCTGCCCTACACCTCATCAGACTCAGCAGTTATTAAATAATAGGGCTTTTTATTTTTGAAACCTATTACCACATACTGAGCCACCCTCCCCTCCCCTTTTTTTCTAGATGCACTGGGAGTACAGTGTATAGAATGCAGGGGTGAAGTTAGACTTATATTCAGTTTCTGGCTCATTTACCAAATATATGACCTTCAGCAAGTTGAGGCATCTACCATGAGTCTGTATTTCCTTATTTGTAAAGTAGAATTGGTCATCTGATTCCTATGTTATAATACATTTGAAATAAGAAAAAAAATGACCACAGGTAATGCAGGGCCTGAATAAAATAGATACATAATTGACAGAGGCTATTCATTATAAGAAATTAAGAATTTTAAATAAGATTTATAGTTTAGAAGGCATTTTATAATACATCATCTTATTTGATCATCTCAATATTACTTGTGAGGTAAATTTTGTCTAAATCTGTTGACTTTAACAGCCTTTGTGCCTCCAAAGTAAATTACTTGAGGTATCTGAATATATATTGAATTAAATTATGCAAAAAGATATTAAAATGGAAACAGAGTTCCTAAATCCATGTTAAAGGAGGAGATTTCAAACATAATAACCACATAAGCTAAACATTTATATTGTATTGCATTTTTTATTTAGAGCTGACTTTCCTGGCATCTAAAACAAAATGGGCTTATAGGACTATCAATTATTAAAAAGGATATGCCAATTATATTGTTAGAGGAGTCCATGCACCAAACTAAGTTTTGAAGATTTTTATTATGTTGCACTGTATATAAGAAATACTGGATGACATAAAAACAAACAAAAAAGTGTTCATACATCATATTGCAGAAATTGAAGAAGGAATGTATATTAGAAAATAGCTCAGTAAAGGCATGTCTTACAGGGAACTAAGGTAAGGAAGTCTTATTTGTTATCAAGATAGGATTTAGACAAAACCAAGAAGTGGGTTGGAGACCATAACCTTCAGATTATCAGGCTTGCATGTCATTTCTCTTAACTGTGAAGTTTAAGCCTTCTGGTTTGGTTATCAATGTAAAAAGTGGCAAGTAGACATTCTGTTACAGAAGATGATGAACCAGAAGTGTAGCCTCACCCACCTACTCAAGCCTCTCTTACTCATGGAGAATGCTAGAAATAAATATGGTCTGGCTCAGCCTTTTCTTACAGCCAAGATTCCTATTCTTGTGGTCAAGTAAATCCATCAAAAAGGAAATGTTGTTAGTATGGCATGGCATTCTACTGAAACTTTACTGTTTGTTTGTTTGTTTTTAATCACACTTCTCAAAATGCTTAATACATTTTTTTTTAAAGATTTTATTTATTTATTTGAGAGAGACAATGAGATAGAGAGAGCATGAGAGGGGGGAGGGTCAGAGGGAGAAGCAGACTCCCCGCTGAGCAGGGAGCCCGATGCGGGACTCAATCCCGGGACTCCAGGATCATGACCTGAGCCGAAGGCAGTCGCCCAACCGACTGAGCCTCCCAGGCGCCCGCCTAATACAATTTTTATATTAAGTTCCTTTTAGTCTTTTCTGTCAGGAATAGTAACAAAATCAGAAATAAAAAAAGAATATAATACGGATGCATATGAATAAAAACAAAATAAGGCAGAGTATTCATTATTGTAAGGTATAATAGCTTAACATTAGGATAATTAATGTTTCCATTTGTCAGATTATAAAGTTAGGGTTCTCTGCTCTTTCTGCTAACCTCCAGAACAAATATTGTGATTTTTTTAAAATAGCTCTCATTAAAAAAAAAAAAAAAAAAAACCTGTGATTTTGAGGAGTCAGTTTTGATATACATAGGACCATAAAAGTTTCTGGCTACCATCAGAATACATAAAATTAAAACTGTAGGCAACTTAAAGGCTGCATTTTTAGCAGAATTTTATCAGAAGAGTATGTTGATAAATGTAGAATTAGAGGGGAAAAGGCAAGGGAGCTGTGCTTTACATGTTGACAAATGACATAGAAATGATTTTGAAGATTTTTTTTTTTTATGTATTTATCAGAGAGGGAGAGAGAGCACAAGCAGGGAGAGAAGCAGGCAGAAGTAGGCAGAGGGAGAAGCAGGCTCCCTGCTGAGCAAGGAGCCCAATGTGGGACTCGATCCCAGGACCCTGGGATCATGACCTGAGCCGAAAGCAGATGCTTAACAGACTGAGCCACCCAGGCGTCCCAACATAGAAATGATTTTGAATAAAATGTATGTATTTCTCAAAGTCCTAGCAAACATTGTTTCATTAACATTGAACAGAAAGTGGGGTGCCTGGGTGGCACAGTCTGTTGAGTGGTGAATTCTCTTGGTTTCGGCTCAGGTCGTGATCTCAAGGTCATGGGATCAAGCTCCATATGGGGGTCCACACTCTGCATGGGGTCTGCTTGCGATTTTCTCTCTCTCCCCCTCTGCCCCTCCTGCTCATGCTGTCTCTCTCTCTCTCTCTAAAATAGATAAATAAATCTTAAAAAAAACAAACATTGAACTGAAAATAGGATGGCTCACTTATGTGAATACTGGTTTCCTTCTGTATTAATAGAACAAAATTGTCCTATTTTCAACTATATCATGTAAATATAGGAAAGTAAGCGTGTTGCTCTTAAAATAATATATGCATTGTTTGTATTCAGCATTTTTAATTGTATGTATCAGAAAATGAAAAGGTTTTTATTAATCTATATGTTAATATTTTTTATTTTATCCTTAGTCACTTGTTTATAATTAATCCATTCACCATATACTTACCCAGTGTCTGCTACATGCCAGGTATTGTTCTAGGCACTGGGGATACCGTGAAAAAACAAGAGAGGGTTAAAAACACCCTGCTTCTGTGAAATGTTCATTCTAGTGGGAAAAACAGACAATAAATAAGTAGACCTGTAAGTAAACAATAAAAGTTATTAAGTTGTTAGCAATACAAAGAAAAAATAAAGTAGATTAAAAGTACAGAAAATGTTGAGTATGCATCTTTGGATAGGGCAGTCAGAAAGCCTCTCTGAGAAATGATATGAATAAAGTAAAAAAAATAAAAAGGAAAACCAGCTATGGAAGAATGGTGAAGAAGAACTCAGAAGGAAGGAGAAAAGCATTTTTGCGAAACTTACAAGACCTGCTGATTTAAGGAACTGTTGAGTATAAGGTGGAGGTGAAGAAGCCTCATAGAGAGCAGACCACGTAGAACCTTGTAGGTCTTGATGAAGTTTTAAATTTCTGTATCTTATGGTGATGGGAAGTCATTAGAAGGTACAAAGCACAGGAATGATATACTATGACTTTAAAAGAACAGTTCTTGTTATTGAACAAGGAGACTAGTGAGAGACATGGGCTTTGAAGAAGTGATGTAAGGGGTGATGTATTTCTCTAACTCAGGAAGAGCTCATGATGGTTAGTGACTCTGTGGTGGTAGCCATGGCAATGGTTAGGAGAGGTGAGAAAGACGAAACGCTTTCTCATGGATTCAGTGTTGGGGTTGGAAAAAAGATAAGGTTAAAGGATGATCCCTAGTTCTTGATGTGACTGGACAAATGGGCGTGGCTTCTTACTGAACCAGTGAAGGCAGGAGGAAGAGAAGAATGGGGGAAGTCAAGAGTGTTTTCAACAGATTATATCTGAAATGCCTATTAAATGTCTGAGTGGGTATATTAAGATATTATTCAAGACAGGAATTGTTGGAAATATTGGAAATCAATTGAGATCCAAAAGACAGTATGTTTATAAATAGGATAATGTAGTTCTTTGCTTTATATCATAATGAATTGCTGTGATAATAGACCTCCTACTACTTTCAATTATTTTTATATTTGTGCTTTTACATTTTATGATAAAATTTAGTGCTGTTGAAGTGTATGTCTGTTTTCCTATAAAGCAAAAATCTGTGGGGCGCCTGGGTGGCTCAGTTGGTTAAGCGACTGCCTTCGGCTCAGGTCATGATCCTGGAGTCCCGGGATCGAGTCCCGCATCGGGCTCCCTGCTCGGCAGAGAGCCTGCTTCTCCCTCCGACCCTCCCCCCTCTCATGTGCTCTCTCTCTCTCTCTCTCATTCTCTCTGGCTAAAAAAAAAAAAAAAAATTTTTAAAAAAAAAAAAAAAAAAAAAAAAAAAAAAAATCTGTGATGATTAGTAAATGTAAATATAGATAGATTCAGATGAATTGTTTGTAGAACTGCCAGGGATAAGGATTATTAGGTGGAAATGGGTTATGTGTGAAAATCTGTGCATTTCATTCCTTTTAATTCACTTCCACCGGTATATTCGATTGTGTTCTCTTCTTCACAGCTCTTCAGTCATTTTTTATTCTTACAGATCTTTTAGAATTTCTTTAGCAGTGAGCTCTCTAGGGGTAGTTTGATGTGGGAACTTTGCCCTTAGTTCATTAAAGCAAACACAGTGGTTGGAGACAGAGAGGCTTCCAGCAAAAGGAATAAATATTTTGAGTAAGTGTTGCCAATACCCGTTAAATACATGCAAATGTATTGTGCTGTGTATTGCTTCATTATCCAAAATAGCTGTATCAAAAATATTGCCTAACCACTTGGATAAGGGAAGAGATATTCCTGAGTATTCTTTCTGAACAGTGTTAAGCTTGACTTACTATTTTGTAAGAACTGTTTTTACAGCTCTGTAGAGGCAAAAGTTAACTTGTAAATTTTTGTCTAGCAGAGATGCAGATAATTCTATCAAATGGAATAGATAACCCCAAAGGTTATAGTTTATGGCCTAGTTGCAAATTATCAAGTATCCTATCTAACCCAGAAAACCTATTCTAACATTACCTATGAATACCTCATTTCTCAAATGCTCTTTGGGCCAAGTTTAACATCCTGCTAGTTTCATCAATAATGAAGTTGAAGAGAAATTTTACACTTTTTCCTCTAAAAGTCAGCTGAGAGTTATGATTTTGTCTTTTTTGAAAAATTATATGTTACCTGAATATAGGCAGAAAGATAGTCCTCCTGCCAAAATATTTTGAAATGCAATATCAAGCATCATTATATATTTGCAAAGCATAGGAGAAAGTAGCCACCTCTGTGTTTTGAAAAGTTATTTCGAGGTGTCCTTTACTATATAAAATATTTAGTATATTGACATAACATTTAGTGATAGAAAAAAGCTAGACCATTTCAACATGATAGGCAGTGGACAACATTGTACAATAAATCCCTCTAGTATGTATTGTATTCATATGCTTCATTTTCAAGGTAAATCCTGTACATATTTAAAACTACAAATATTTCATTTCCAAAATTACTTCAAAAACATGAATAAAAGCATGGGGGGGTGAAGCATGCATATGGTAAACTTTTGGTTTGTAGGTAAAGTGTATAGAAACTGTTTTGTAAATTGCACATTCTGAGATCTGAGGTGGCATTAGGGTATTCTGAGAGAGAAAATTATATTGTTAGGAAGTAGAACACATCTATATATTCATTCATAGAAATTGTATTTATTGAGGGTCAAGTACATGCAAAGGCCTCTTTTGGACCCTATCAAAAATAATGGAATGAAAGAGCGTAACTCTTTTCCACAGTAAGTTTCTACTTATAGCATTCATTATTATAGCTAGCTTTTATTGAGTACTTGCAATATGCCATGTGCTCTACAAGGTACTTTACATTATTTATCACATTTAATTTTACGGATGGGAAAAGGAAGACTCGGAGAGGTTAAGTAACTCGAACAAGCTATTAGTTTGTAAAGGGGAAGATCTGCCTTATTATAAAACCTTGCTATCTCCCCATCTCATAAGGTGTGGGTGCATATGTGTGTGTGTGCATGTGCATGAATGGAATTGTAGTGCACAACAGAATATTCCAAGTTTGAAAGGCAACAAAAGGCCCCTGGGAATTCATTGAAGAGAGGATATGTTTAAGTGGTAACATTAGTAAGTATTACTTGGCAATTGGGATTTGATCTAAACCTTAATAACTGTGGGTGTTTAATTTTCAGAACCAGGAACCAGAGTAATTTAGGAGGAAGCAAAACATCGTTAGCCAAAGACCAGTTTTAGAAATCGCACGTAGCCCAATTTAATTGTGAGTGTTGGTGTATGTTAAGGGGGAGTAGAAAACATGTTGGTGCACAGTCACACATGTTAAGAACATCAAAGGCCGACGGAATGAGTTTATTGGTATATTGCAAGAAGAGCTGTATTTGAAAACAAAGGAGTATAAAGCAAGAGCCTTATTCAAACCAGGTTATAAAGTAAACAGGATTGTCTACTAGAGGAATAAAGAAAGAATCTGAGGGTTTGGGTTTAGAAGACTGGTAAAATAGCAATAGAATTAGAAGGAATGAGGACATGACAAAGAAGAACTGCTTGTCCCCGCAGGTCTTCGTTCTATTGCACCACCTGTCACATTCCATTATTTCTATCTACAGGCATTCCTCATTTTATTGTGCTTTGATGTATCGCCTTGGCAGATATTGTGTTTTTTACAAAATGAAGGTTTGTGGCAACTTTGCGTCGAGCAAGTCTATCAGCACCGTTTCGCCAACACCATTTGCTCACTCCATGTCTCTGTGTCACCTTTTGGTAATCCTCCCAGTATCTCAAAACCATTTCATGATTATTATATTTGTTCTGATGATCTGTGATCAGTATTCTGTGATGTTACAATTGTAATTGTTCTGGGGAACCACAAACAGTGCCCATAGTAGATGGCAAACTTCACTGATAGATGTTGAGTGTGTTCTCATGTCTCCACGGAGTGGCCATTCCCCATCTCTCTCCCTCTCCTTGGGCCTCCCTATTTCCTGAAACACAAAGATATTGAAATTGGGCCAATTCATAGACTACACCAGTCTCTACATGTGCAAGTGAAAGGAAGGTTTGCACATCTCTCACTTTAGGTCAAAAGCTAGAAATGATTGAGCTGAGTGAGGAACCAACACCTGTTGAAAGCATGATAGGGCAAAGGCTAAGCCTCTTGTACCAGTTAGCCACGTTGTGCATGCAAAGGAGATGTTCTTGAAGGAAACTAAAAGTGCCACTCCAGTGAACACATGCATGATAAAGCAAAACAGACTCACTGATGACATGGAGAAGGTTTTTGTGATTAAAACAGAAGATCAAAGCAGCCTTAGCATTCCCTTAAGCCAAAGCCTAATGCAGAACAAGGCTCTTAACCCTTTTTAGTTTTGTGAAGACTAAGAGAGATTAGGAAGCTGTGGAAGAAAAGTCTGAAGCTAGTAGAGGTCGGTTCATTCGTGAGGGTTAAGGAGAGACACGGTCTCCATAATATAAAAGCGAAAGGTGAAACAGCAAGTTATCCAGAAGATCTAGCTAAGAGAATTAATGAAGGTGGTGGGTCCACAGAACAATAGGTTTTCAGTGTAGACAAAACAGTGTTCTATTGCAAGAAGATGACATCTAGGACTTGATAGCTTGAGAGCCGAAGTCAGTGCCTCGCTTCATCGGTCATGCTGACTTTCTTGTTAGCAGTTGGTGCCTTTAATTTGAAGCCAGTGTTCATTTACCACTTCAGAAACTCAAAAGGCCCTTAAGAACTAAGATAAATCTACTTTGCCTGTACTCTGTAAATGAAACAACGAGGTTTGGATGATATCACATCTGTTTACAGCATGGTTTACTGAATATTTTAAGCCCACTGTTGAGATCTGCTCAAACAAAACAAAACAAAACAAAAACTCCTTTGAAAATATGACTGCTTATTGACAATGTACCTGGTCATCCAAGAACTCTGATAGACTCCTCTGATGGATCTGGGTAAAGTAAATTGAAAATCTACCAAAAAAGATTCACCATTTTAGATGCCATTAAGAACATCAGTGATTTACATGAAGAGGTCAAAAGAGCAACATTACCGGGCATTTGGAAGAAGTGGATTCCAGCCCTCGTGGATGGCTCTGAGGGGTTTGATACTTCAGTGAAGGAAGTAACTGCAAATGTGGTAGAAATAGCAAGAGACCTGGAATCGTAAGTGGAGCCTGAAGATGGGACTGGATTGCTGTAATCTCATGATAAAGTTTAATGGATGAGGAGTTGCTTCTATTTTTTTTCTTTAAGATTTTATTTATTTGACAGAGAGAGACACAGTGAGAGAGGGAACACAAGCAGGGGGAGTGGGAGAGGGAGAGGCAGGCCTCCCTCAAAGCAGGGAGCCCGATGCAGTGCTCGATCCCAGGACCCGTGGATCATGACATGAGCCGAAGGCAGATGCTTAACGACTGAGCCACCCAGGCGCCCGAGGAGTTGCTTCTTTTATTTTTTTTTAATTTTTATTGTTATGTTAATCACCATACATTACATCATTAGTTTTTGATGTAGTGTTCCATGATTCATTGTTTGCGTATAACACCCAGTGCTCCATGCAGAACGTGCCCTCTTTAATACCCATCACCAGGCTAACCCATCCCCCCACCCCCCTCCCCTCTAGAACCCTCAGTTTGTTTCTCAGAGTCCATCGTCTCTCATGGTTAATCGGAGGGGGAGATGAACCAAGGAGTTGCTTCTTATGTCTGAGCAAAGAAAGTGGTTTCTTGAAATGGAAACTACTCCTGGTGAAGATGCTGTGAAGATTGTTAAAAGGACATCAAAGGATTTAGATTATTACCCAAGCTTAGTTGATTAAGCAATGACAGGATTTGAGAGGACTGAGTCCAAGTTAGAATGAACTTCTAGTTTGGATAAATGATATCAAACAGCATCACACACTACAGTGAAATACTTCATGAAAGTAAGAGTCAGTTGATGTGGAATACTTCATTGTTGTCTTCTTTCAAGAAATTGCCACGGCCACCCCAGCCTTTAGCAACCACCACCCTGATCAGCCAGCAGTCATCAACTTTGAGGCAAGACCCTTCACCAGCAAAAAGATTACAACTCACTGAAAGCTTAGATGGTTAGCATTTTTTGTAATAAAGTATTTTTTAAGTTAAGATACGTGCATTATATTTTTAGACGTAATGCTATTGCACAGTGAATAAACTACAGCATAATGTAAACATAATTTTTATATGCACTGGGAAATGAAAACATCCATTCTGCTTGTTTTATTATGATAACTGCTTTATTGTGGTAGTCTGGAGCCAAACCTTCAGTATCTCTGAAGCATGAGTATATTTATGTTTCTCAATTGTGAATTGCACAACAACAGTGGTTATGTTCTACTCATTCTTGTATCCTGGTTGGTGAACACAGTGTCTGCCTCATAGCGGACCACTATTTATGGAATGAATGAACAAAGAATGACAAAACCAGCCTAAGGCCAAGCAGTTAGACTATCCATAGAACATTTGCATAGGTATCTTACTACAAGTTCAAATTCCAGACTGGGCTTGCAAGGGGAATACAATAGTAGATGTATCTTTGGGAGTCAACTACACAGGGATTATAGCTGAAATGCTGAAAGTGCTAGATAAGCAGTAAGGGAGAAATCAGGGAGAGAGAAAAGAGAGGAAGATGGGAGTAGAAGCTTTGAACATTTCTATCATTTATGGGTGAGTTGAAGATGAGGGGGAAAAGCACTGACTTGGTTCAGGCTGCCATATATCACAGAATACCACAGACTGGGTGACTTAAAAAACAAACATTTCTTTCTCACAGTTCTAGAGGCTGTAAGTTCAAGGTCATGCCATCAGCAGAGTCAACATCTGGGGAGGGTCTGCTCATGGTATACAGATGGCTGTGTTCCTGTGTCCTCACAAGCAGAGAGCAGAGATAGAACAAGCTCTTGGGTCTCTGACAAGGGACAGTAATCCTGTTCTTGAGGGTTCCACCCTCATGAGCTACTACCTTCTAAAGTCTTAACCTCCTAATATCATCATGCTAGGGTTAGAATTTCAACATAAGATAGATTTATTTATTTATTTATTTATTTATTTATTTATTTACTTACTTACTTACTTTTGGCTGGGAGAGGCACAAACATTTAGTCCACAACAAATACCATAGATGATTTTAAAGAAACTGTTAAGCGGATGAAAAGAGAATAAGAACGTAGTCTCACAGAGGGGCACCTGGATGGCTCAGTTGGTTAAGCTTCAGACTCTTGATTTTGGCTCAGGGTCATGATCTCAGGTTCGTGATCTCAGGGTCTGAGACCAAGCCCCACACTGGGCTCTGCGCTGGATGTGGAGTCTGCTTAAGATTCTGTCTCTTCCTCTCCCTCTGCCCCTCCCACCCCACTCATGGGCATGCTCTCTCTCTCTCAAAAAAAAAAAAAAGTAGTTTCACAGAAACCAAGATGGAAGAGTTTCAAATGCTATAGCTGTTCCAAGACTGTGGCATTTAAGGAAGCTGTTTGGTTTTGATAACTAAAAGGTCATTACTGACTCCTGAGAGGCTTTGAGAAAAATCAAAATGCAAAGAGTTAATGAATAAGTGGAAACTGATAAAAAAAAAAAAAAAACCCGATATTCTATCTTCCTTTTGATGGTAAAAATCAGACACATTGGAACAGTGGTACCATGTGTATGGTTGGTATGAAGATGAGAAATTACAGGGTTCAGTGATAGGTTGATTTTGAACTTATTCATTTGGCGAGGGAAATGGTTTCACCTTACCGATTTCTCAGTGCTAAACAAGTCATGTTTTCCTGTTCATTAGAACTTGCTTCATTTCTTTTCAATTCATTATCAGTTTGGCACTTCTGTGTGTTAGGGCTGTGCTTCGTAGTGTAATTCTCAACTATTGATGGATGTGACATACCCACTCTGAAATATGAAAGAGTAGAAAATGCAGTATCATCATGCGGAACACAGATGCAAATTTACTGGCATAGACTGAATGGCTGTTTCGTTTCACTATATTTATTAAAGCCCTTGTAGAACAGTTCTTATGTCAAGATATGAAATAACAATAAAAATTAAGGAAATAAAGATCTATACTTCAAGTATTTATTTGTACACAATAAAAGAATAAGTACAGATCCCTTAGCTGACTCTTAACAAATTTTATGAGGCATATATATTCTACTTTATTATATAACCATAAAATAGCTCAAGAAAAATTAAATGAGCTAATTTGGCACTATTTACTAAGGGAAACTTCTCATTGAGTTCATTAGGAGTTTTGCCTGGGAAAAAACTAAATAATCATGTCTTTTTTTTTTCCCCCCGAGAATATTCACAGTAGTACAGAAAGTAGTTTTTCAATGTTTAAGCGCTAGTGTATTTCTGCATGAGAAGTCAGCTTTTCTCACCAGAGTATAGATGGCGCCTTATTCATAGCACAGCTGCTATGTAACTTATGATGTGAGTTATGGATTCAGTGTACTGCTATTAACTCCACTTGAGGGATCAGAGTGTTATGATCAACTAGCTTTTTTTATTACTATTATCCAAAGAATTGTAGTCAGTACATGATTTTGGCAGAAATATGCCATCAGAGAAAAACTGGTATATCAAATGTACTCCTGGGGCAGAAATAAATTCCTTACTCCAATCTAAGAGGAACATTGTGTGTCTCAAGTATGTGATTGGGGACATGTTAAGAAAGCTTTTTGCCAATGTCTGGGCCATACTTCAATGAACTAGCAGGCAAAGATTCAGGACATAAACTGAACATGGGCATTAGGACCTGGCAGGAGACTATTAGCAATCAGTACTAGAAAAACAAGTTGTTGACACGAGCTTTTTGCTAAATTTGAGCAGATTGTTTATTTTCTCATATCTTTTGGTGTTATGATACTGAGAGGCTTTAGAAAAATTCCTTCTCTCATGCTATTCAAGGATCAAATTCTGACTTGTTGAACTAGTTACAGAGATGTGGGCAAAATAAAATATGTGCTATGATCAGTAACCATCTGAATGTATTTTTTAGTTGCCATCTCTGTCTATGCAAGGATCCACTATGGATACAAATGTAGATTATAAAAACCCTCGTCTTTCATTTGTCCTAGAATAAGGATTTGAAATATATTTATTTCTGATCCAGAAGCAGAAAATTAAGCCTCATGCAAAGTACAGAATGTTGTCACATTTTAATGTATATTGTGATATAAAGTTAAACATAGAAATTAATATATTAGGATACCTGCATACTAAACCTGATCATGGAAGTGACATTTTTCAGAAACTAGTTCTGCTGGAAAAATAGTATAAAGTTATTTATTAGATTGTTGAAAAAATATTAATGGAAGTTGTGGCCCTCCTTATTTTCCTTCCTCCTTTCATAGGAAACATGTTTCCTTCTTTGACAGCCCTGCTTTGATTGGATGGTCTGGAAAGTCATTATTGAAACATGCTATTTACCAGGAAAGATCAGTAGTGCCTTTTGAATGCAGTGTAAACCGTATTTTGTGTTGTAAGACTTAAGGTCTTAAGGGTGTGGAGATGACTCTTTTCGAGGCACAAACTCTTTAGTTTTATAAAGCTCAGGGAAGATGTGGATGATCTTCCATATATGGAAGGGAGTTTTAGATATAGCTGAAATACTATGTAGGTATATCTTGTGACAATTTATTGGTCCAGGCAAGCTCCCAGTCCTGTATAAGCATAGATATTCCTCCCTCAGTGCTTGGCAGGCACTGTGGTGCGAGTGTGCTCTCATTTGCTCCCTGCATCTTTTCACCAATCACCAGTCATTTATTAAAAACCTACAAAGAGTAAGGCGTTCACCTAGTGTTGGAGATTCTGACAAGCATGGAACCTGGTCCTGCCATGTAGGCCCATGGCCTAGGGGTCACATGCCTGCAAACACTGTGATTACATGTGAAAGGAAAAACATGAGCCTCCATTTCCAGCCTGGAAATGCTAGAGAAGGCTTTTCAGAACAGGTGATATTTGGCTTTTAAAGACAGAATGGTGATCTTCCAGGTGGACTAGGTGGGAATGCACTAAGGACAGAGAACAAGAAAATGGGAAAAATGGACAATAGGCACAATACATAAAAATACAAAAGGTAGGAATAGTTAGCCCTATTACAAAAGTGTCCAACAGTTACGGGGCATGTGGTTACTCTGAAATGAGGAATAATGGAGAAGGAAGCAGAATCATAAAGTTCCGTTCTTGTCATTGATGTTAACTTTGTTCTTTAGACAGGAGACAGAGGGATTTTAAGCAAGAAAATGTGGCATGATTTAGGTTGTGTTTTAGAAAGACTGTCAGTGGATCAGTAATGCTAACAACTGGTAGCCAGGAATCAGCCATGAGAATCTCATCAAGTTCTAATGTTTTTTCTTTGTACTTTGGAAGTATTTGTTGTTTTTTTGTTTTTTAAGATTTTTTTTTTTATCTGAGAGAGAGAGAGCATGAATGGAGGGGGGGGATTGGCAGATGGAAAGGGAGAAGCAGACTCCCTGCCCAGCGGGGAGCCCAGCGGAGGGCTCTATCCCAAGACCCTGAGATCATGACTTGAACCAAAGGCAGATGCTTAACCAACTGAGCCACCCATGTGCCCCTGGAAGTATTTGACTATATTACCAAATAGAGGAAATTCTGGACATAACATTGTAATAAAGATTGGAGTTTTCCAAACTATTTATATTTTATTTATTCTATAATGCATCTTTATTCGTTAATCACAGCATTTCTTACTTCAGAGTATTTACTGTTAACCTTAATTTATCTCCCCTATTTCAATTTATCTATCTTACCTATTATGGATTGCTGTAGTTTGCGTACTTTTTGTGAACTGCCATAATTCCTTTTCTGAAGCAGAATGGAAAACAAATTTTCCTTTAAAGAAGGGAAAAAACCCTGGACTCACTGATTGACATTGGTTCATGGGTTCAAAATAATTCATGTAACTCAAGGTCTTTATTTCCTTTCTCGAATTAAAAAAAAAAAGTTAAGATTGGAAAGCAAGATGAATACTACCTTTTTAAGCCATAATATGTATTCTATTGAAATAGTTTATAGATACAATAATTATTTTTTTAAATTTTCAACTCTTTGTGAATATTGACAGAATTGTTCAAATGATTTTAGAAACAGAAATCACTAGTCAAAATTAAGACTTCATGATTACTGAAATTTGTATTATATTACTGTTTATTTTTTCATTCTCATTTTAAACACTATATATTCATAGAAAATAATGTCACATTTTCCCTTGACAGATAAAGCCAATGTGCAATTTTTTGCCAATTTCGTTCTTTCTTTTACATTAACTATGGATGTTTTGCATGCTGACATTGACATGGCTCTGATTAACCTGACATTGCCCTCTCTCTGCATAGTTCTTGGATTTATTAGAATATTTTGCTTATATATGCCTTTTGAGGGAAAAGAATTGAATGAATTGCAGAGATGCACATGGTTCCATGCCAGCAGCTAAAACATATAGCAAGCTTGAGTGAAGTTTAAGAATTCTGCATCCAAACTCCAGAAAACCTTTGGTCAACCAGCGGCCGTGTTCCATAGAAGTGGATGGAAGTCCTCTGGAATTGTCAAATAACACAAAACTCCCCTCTTCCATCCCAATATATTTGTTGAAAAGAAAAATTACATTGCAAGAAATATATTGTGTGTGAGCAATGCAAATGAATTTTTTAATGAATAATATAAAATCTTAATGAGATGATTGATTCATACATTAATTGATTTATACCAAAGCAATTGATTTCAGAGCAAAAAAGACATAGAAAAATAGGACAGAGATGCCGGCAGGTTTTGTTTTGCAGCCATAATACCTTGCATGTTGGAAGATATTTAAGTTTTGTACAAAAATTTCAATCTTGAATTGAAAAATTTACAGACCCTGTGTTATATATAGAAAGAGGAAATGCATTTTGGGTATCCTATTTATACTACGAGGTTCGGTAGAAAATAATCCAGTAACTTTGTAAATGAGTTTGTTACTATAATTTAGTTTTAAAAAGTTTATTTAGCATTATAAAACATTGTTGAATACATTGAAGCTAAATCATTGGATCTCCATTTCCTGATTTCAGTATATAGTAGAATGTTTTCCATGACAGCCTGTATCTTTCATTTATCATTTTGTAGTGATTTTATTTTTTAAAAACCCTATTTTGGAGAAAGTAACATCATGAATCTTAAATTATGAATGGTAGTTTGTGATAGTGAAGACCAAGGGGTTTGGGGTATAAAGACCTGGATTTGAATCCTAATTGAACCACTCCTTTACTGGGCCATCTTTGGTGATGACTTAATCTTTTTAAACTTCATTTTCTTCACCTGTGAAAACAGACATTTCTACTTAATCTGTAGGGTTTTTAGGGAGATGAATAAAGGAGTATCTAAATAGCTAACTACTACAGCAAAACTCAATAAATGGTTACTGTCACCACCATCACCACCACCATCATCATCATCAATATCTTTATCATAGATTTGCTAAAAGAACCATATTCTGTTTTTTTTCTCCTTTTTTTGGAAATTTTTCTTAGTTACCTAATATTGAATCTGAGTAAATAGAAGCAGCAAATTAAAAAAAAAAAAAATTTTTAAGTAGGCTCCATGTCTAGCGTGGAGCCCAATGTGGAGCCCAGTGCAGGGCTTGAGCTCACAACCCAGAGATCAAGACCTGAGCTGAGACCAAGAGTCAGATGCTTAACCAAATGAACCACCCAGGTGCCCCAGAAACAGCAAATTTATTTTTTTTTTTTCAAAGATTTTATTTATTTATTTGAGAGAGAGAGAGAGAATGAGCGAGAGCACATGAGAGTGGGGAGGGTCAGAGGGAGAAGCAGACTCCCTGCTGAGTGGGGAGCCCGATGTGGGACTCGATCCCGGGACTCCAGGATCATGACCTGAGCTGAAGGCAGTCGCTTAACCAACTGAGCCACCCAGGCGCCCCAGAAACAGCAAATTTAAATAGTATGGGAATACTATCAAGATATGGCCTATAAATCACGGTAGGTATAAATCTTGTAAATACTTAGCTAAGCAAGTGCCATGACGGCATAGGCAGTTAAAAAAAATGAAATCTGTCTTCTGGCTTTTGAAAAATTCCAATGAGTATCATAACAGTTGATCCAATCATGCCTTATATAAAACATCATTTTCAGGGTAATATATTTTAATTGCTATTGGAACTGTGTCTTGACAATACAACTATGCCTGAATTGAGTTGTTTTATTTGCCTCCAAATATTTTTTTTCTACATGTGTAGCGAAATATATATGGAGAGGGCATCCAAAACGAACAAAAAAATAAACAGGCTAGAATTCAGATGATTACAGTAACAGCGGAATGAAATCATTTCTTCCCCTTTCCCACTGAATGCTATCTCTGTTTAAAAGTAAATAAACATAAAAATGAATAAATAAATGAATAAATCCATGCAAATAGCCCTAGAAAATCAGCATTCAACAGGTATAAGCAAACAGTTTTCACATTTAAAAGATAAATTTTGGGGGCGCCTGGGTGGCTCAGTCGGTTAAGCGACTGCCTTCGGCTCAGGTCATGATCCTGGAGTCCCGGGATCGAGTCCCGCATCGGGCTCCCTGCTCGGCAGGGAGTCTGCTTCTCCCTCTGACCCTCCCCACTCTCATGTGCTCTCTCTCATTCTCTCTCTCTCAAATAAATAAATAAAATCTTTAAAAAAAAAAAAAAGATAAACTTTGCAGTTACAGAACTACCAATATGTCTCTTCCTCAAATTATACTTTGAGTTCTACATAATTTCAATGGAAGAACAGAGAAACCTTAGTAAAGTAAATGTGTGTCTATATGTATTCCTTTTTTTAGATTGCATTTTGGCAATTAAGGAAGGAAAGGATTATAAATAACTTTTTTTTCCCTCATAGCCAAGTTGAACAGTAATACATCTTAAATTTGGAGGGAAGGGTTATGACTGGTAGCAGGAGCAGTCTTTGTTGATTTCTTAAATAATGAAAGACATAACTCCCCACTTATTTTGGTCCTTGCTGCCCCCCCTGCAGGCCCCTCGTAACAACTAATGGGACAATTAAAATCAGTGTAGAGTCTCCTGGAGGACCTTGCTAAACATCCCTGAGCTCCATTCTGCTGCAGATGGAGGAGATGACTTTATCTTGAAAGAGGGAACTTCTGGTCTAGTAAGCAGAGCAGGAAGGAATGAGGAAGACAAAGACCCTACAGCCAGACTGCCTGAGTATGCATTTTTGCTTTGCCATTGGCTAGCTGGGTGAGCTGGGTCCTCTCATTTAACTTTCTGCTTCAGTTTTTTTAATCTGTAAAATGGGGTAAGACTTGTACCTTTACCATAGAGTTGCTGTGAGATTAAGTGAGATAATCAAATATAAGCTTGTGGAATACTTAATGTCCGACACATGGTTTGTGACAAGTGTTAGTTGTCACGATGGTTGTGTGACAAGGAGATTACATCTTGTTGAGCCAACTAAAATTTCGAAGGCTCTCTACTATTTAGACAATTCCTTTAGAAAGGTCAGGAATTTAGAGGTGCTCTGGACCTGGATGCCATATGTGTGCATTGACTTATCCATGACTGGGCATAGAGAAAAATGTGCTAGCTAGCTAGTTGTGTTAAAATTACTGGGATTATATCAACCTGCTGCCTCAGGTAGCTACAAGCTGAGGGAAATGTACTCTGTGTATTCTAAATAGTGTAGGGCTGGGGTTCACTTTTACTTCTTGAAACTTGGCAAGTCAGCATACAGACATAGGGAAACAACTCAGTCAAAATGTTGTCTACACCATTTATTGGATCTGCTTGTTGTGCCATTCCTATTTATTTCTCTTCTTAGTGTATGAATTTTTAAATCTGATCTTCATTTTCACTAGTATATTACACAAGAAACATCTCTTTACTGTTGCAATTATCCCTTTTATTTCATTTTTGAAAAGGCATTATGTTACCCTGCCTTTTAAGACACTGAGGTTGAGAACTAATGTCATTAAATACCATTTTTAAAAGAACCCTTTCCTGTCTTCAGGCACATTATCATAAAAGGAAAAAAAAAAAAAAGAAGGAAATAATGAAGCAGAGTTTTTGTAGGGCACAATGAGATGGCATTAAAATGGCACATACTTAAGCTGAGAATACAAAGTGACTGAAAAGAACTGAGATTTGAGGCATAAAAGATGTTTCTAATCCATTTATGTTCCTCTAATGTTTCTGATTGAAAGTCCTCATGTAAATGTAATCCTTTTTTTAAAACTCAGTCCTCCAGTAGAGAAAACAAGGGCCAACTGTTCCAATGATCTTGGCAGATGCAGATAATCTCACTTCTAAAAGAGTCTCTTCAACCAGTCCTATCGCCTGAAGGAAGATAACGTTTCACTAGGTTCCTGTCTTTCATTGGGGAACCAGTTTATGCAAATCCTAAATAGTGACCCCATGTGGTAGTTTGAAATGCAAAACCTTTAGAGAGCGAAACAGAAGCTACACTTTGCACATCGCATTTTACCAGGAAAGAGTTTGGAAGAGCATTAAAAATGAACTCTTGACTTTTACGGCGAGGTTTCTATTTTTCTTTCTTTCTGAAGTTATACTGTCTGCTTCACCTAGTTCATTGACATCAGCCCACATCCCTCTCAGGAATTAAAAAAGAATAATTCTGCCTGTCATACTTTGAGAGTTCATTTAAATAGACTGGAATCTCACAACCAGTGACATCAGCAAGGTGGCATTGTAAGAGACCCCAGCCTCTGTCCCCCCAGCGAAGAACCACTTCTTCGCTCTCTCCATGAACACAAATAGCTCTGGGAGAGCTCAGGAGTCCACTTTAGAAGCTTCAGCAACACAGAGGAGCAAAACAAAACAAAACACCGGAGAATAATTACACAACAAAGGGTAGGATGAACAGTTCCATTTTGCCTGTATTATCCCATGCCCCAGGCCAGCACTGCTCAAAAGCAAGAAGGAACTCCTCAGTCCAAAAGAGTTCCCCTCACTGGGAAAAGGAAAACAGATTTGTCAGGCTTTCCGGGCACTGCTTGAAGGACCCACTTCAGTTTCAGAGACCAGTATAGCTGAGATATCTGGAGACTCTAGGAACAGGAAAAAGGGCAAGACTACCAGTATCAGCCATGCAGGAGTGAACATGGGTCCCAGTGGACTGCTTTTGAGATAACCCTAGCAGCCTTTGCCAGAAATGACCACAATTTCCCTTGTGGACACCATGGACCACCCCCCCCCTCCAGCTTTCATCACTGAGGACTCTATCATGGACCCCAGCAGATGCTCCATAGAGACCCCTCTATGTGAAATGCTCACAGTGGCATTTGCTGCTGAGGAAACCAGTGGCCAGCACAGCCTTCTCCACTGCAGACACCCTGCAATTATCAAAGGAAGATCCCAAGACAGGAAGAAGGGATCTACAAAATGCCCAGAAAACAATTAACAAATTGCAATAGTAAGGCCTTCCCTATCAATAGTTACTTTAAATGTAAATAGATTAAATTCTCCAATCAAGAGATACCGAATGGGGGCGCCTGGGTGGCTCAGCGGTTAAGTGTCTGCCTTTAGCTCAGGTCATGATCCCAGGGTCCTGGGATCAAGCCCCACATCGGGCTCCCTGCTCAGCGGGGAGCCTGCTTCTCCCTCTCCCACTCCCCCTGCTTGTGTTCCCTCTCTTCCTGTGTCTCTTTCTGTCAGATAAATAAATAAAATCTTTAAAGAAAGAGAGAGAGAGATACAGAATGGATAAATAGATTAAAAAGCAATTATATGCTGACTTCAAGAGACTCACTTCAGCTTTAAAGACACACACTGACTGAAAGTGAAGGGATAGAAAAAGATGTTCCATGCAAATGGAAACTAAAAAGAGAGCAGAGGTAGCTCTACTTAAATCAAACAAAATAGACTTTAAGTCAAAAACTGTAATAAGAGACAAGGAAGGTGATTATATAATGATAAAGATGTCAATTCATCAAGATGAAATAAGTGTAGTAAATATATATGTGGCAAAGTGTGAGAGCACTTAAATAGATAAAGCAAAATTTTAACTGATCTGAAGGGAGAAATAGAATAAAATAATAGGAACTACAATACCCCATTCTTAATAATAAATAGATCATCCAGAAAGAAAATCAGTAAAGAAACATTGGACCTGACCTATACTTTAGACCAAATGGACCTAGCAGACATGTATAGAACATTCCATCCAACAACAGCAAAATACACCTTCTTCTCAACTGCACATGAAACATTCTCCAGGATAGATCATATGTTAGACCACAAAGACTTAACAAAAATCAACTCAAAAAAATGAAAGACTTGAATGTAAGACCTGAAACAGTACAGCTTCTCGAAGAAAACATAGGAGGTAAGCTTCTGGACAGTCTTGAAAATTATTTTTGTTTTTTAAATTTGACACCAAATATAAGTAAAAAAAAAAAGCAAAAATAAACTACATCAATCTGAAAACATGTATGAACAGCAAAGAAAACAATCAACAAAATAAAAAGTCAGTCTATGAAATGTGAGAGGTATTTATCCCTACCATTGATATAATATATAGCCTACGTGGTCTGCATTCAACTATAAACTCCTTCAAGACTAGAACATCTTACATGTATCTTTGTGTTCCCTCTAGGGTTAAATGAATATTTACCTAATGAGTAGAAGCAGGAATAACAGTAGTGCTTATTTGGATGTATTTACAGGGAGTGTAGACTAGGAGATGTGATATAAATCAAGAAGGCTTTATAAATGACTACATGGGATTACATCAATGGAGGGATCGCGAAGTCCTGACAAAGTGCTCGCTGTTTAAGGATTTAGGTAGACACTGGTCCAAAATGAATCTTGAATATTCAGGACCAAAGTGAAGGGATTAAAGTATAATCAGAAGTCAGGTATCTTTTAGAGACTCACAGGATCACCCGCATGTATTCATCAATATTCCTAACATTTACACAGACTATTTAAATGATTAGTTAATAGTTGATTATTAAAATTTTTGATAAGTGTTAAGTATGCTGATGGAGAAATTGAATTTTCTAAAGAAACCAGGGTAAACATAACTATATTGCCTTCCTTTACAATTATGTTGAAAACCTATACAACAGAGATAAACATCTTTTATAACTCTTTTGATTGTGTACCCATGGAAAATTTTGAGAACGAATTTTACCTTGGAAATGATAATGCCATGTGTATGTGTGTGAAATTGTTCAAATTTTATCAAATATTTCTATATGTCCTGGTTAATTCATTCCCAAAGATAGTTTTGCCATTGCGGACTCTAAAGCAATAAACTCTGTATAAGTATTTGCAAATGCCCTTTTGCAATTCCCATGTTGAAAAAATATGCATATACTTCTATGTGACAAAATGTTATTTTCACCAAATCAAAACATAAGATTTTATTATTGTCCATTGAGATTTGATGTCTTTGGATTGAATTCATACTTGCCCTCTATATTACAAATGCATTTCCAAAGAGACTGTGGGAACAACTGTTATTTTCCCACTGTTGCACTGTCTTTTTAATAGTGATAGTTTAAAATTAATGCTTCTCTAGCTTGACTGGGGACATTAGTCAAACCAAGTGAAAGTGACATTTCCCTAAGATGCTGAATCTGTCGGCAACTCTGCTTACCTATATTTACACCCCAATTATTCTTGAAAATAAAATTAGAGCTGCATGTATTATTTCATTTGGTGAAGAAAATGAACTTCATATTTCAGCACTTAACAGTACTCCAAGATGTGACCTTCAGACTCTCACAGTTAGGATCGCTTTTCTTTGGAAATCTTTTTCTTTGATGATTTTCTTATTGACAGTATTAATTTTGCAGATTAAAAAAAAGAAAAACCCACCTTAATTTGAAATGTATATATATTACTGGCTTTCAGAATCCCAACAAGCCCCAAGTTCTAAGGTTCCAGACCCCATCCTTTTAAGAGCATTCCAACAGGTTTAAGGCAAACCTGTCCCCAGGTAGCAAAACACTCTTGTATTATATGGTACACTGTCCAGTCTCATGAAGCTGTGCATATCATGTACACATTACTTGTAACCTCTCGTTTTCTAAATAAGAATCTTATTTTCCAGGGGTGCCTGGGTGGCTCATTCGGCTAAGTGGCTACCTTCGGCTCAGGTCATGATCCCAGAGTCCTGGGATCGAGTCCCACATCAGGCTCCCTGCTTAGCGGAGAGCCTGCTTCTCCCTCTCCCTCTGCTCCTGCTCTCTTTCTCTCTCTCAAATAAATAAATAAAATCTTAAAAAAAAAATCTTATTTTCCAGTTTAAAAGTTGGCAGTGTTCTAAAAAAAACCCATGGTTCAAAGAACATTGCTTGGTTCAAAAGAACATAAATACTGCTTTTTTAGACTTTGCAGTACCTAAGAAAATAATATACTAATTCTCCACCCCAAGTGTGCAACAACATCAACACCTCTAGATTTATTGGCTTGAAAATCAGTCCAGTCTTAGAAAATCTCTGTGGATAACAGATGTGTATATTTTGCATGGGAAAATGTAAATTTTAAAGCATCAAAATATAAAACCAAAAAGTAGACATGGATGGATTATAGGGGGCTGTCTAATGCCCAGTTAAAATACTACTATATGTTTTCTACATTTTGTTCAGTTAACAAAGTCCTGTATCATTCTTATTTTAGATATGTATAGTATTTGTGTTTATATCATCCAAATTTATTTTACATTCTTGTTAACTCATTGTTTTTCTTTTGTGTAAGGCATAAACAAAATTTGACCTTGCATCTACAAATTTTTTCCTACATACACACACACACACACACACACACTATACACATATGCATACAAATGTATACCTATGTGTGTATAATATATAAAAAATAAATCACATTTCTCTATTTCTCTGTATGTCATTCTTTCATTGTGGAATATTCAGGACCAAATATGATCATCTCCATCCCCCTCCTTTGAAACATATGTCAAGATCTAGGCCTCAACTAGTTGCATCCTCAATGAAAATAGTCATTCTCTCTGGGTTCTGCTAGGTATCTATCTTAGTCTGCTTGGGCTACTTTAACAAAATAGCTTAGACTGGGGAGCTTAATCAACACACATTTATTTGTCACAGTTCTGGAGGTGGGGCAGTCTAAGATCCAAGTGCCGACCCATCTGGTTTCTGGTGAAGCCTTCTTCCTGGCTTGCAGAGCCACTCTGCCATGTGAGAGAGATCTCATATAAGGGTCCTAATCCCATCCTGAAGGCTGCACCCTCATGACCTAATTATCTCCTAAAGACCCCCATCTCCAAATACCATTACATTGAGGGTTAGGGCTTCAACATACAAATTTTGAAGATGACAGTTCAATGCATAGCAATAGCAATTTCTCCAGGATTAGTACCAGCCACGTTAAGTCACTGGTTAGTGATACGGTGCTGCTGGGAACATTCCTTCATGATCACTTGTTCATTTTTACATTAATTCATTCACTTAGTAGGAGTAAATTTCTAACAGTTAATGATGCTTTGGGTCCTAGCACCCTCAGATCTCATTTGACTTGTGCTTTCAATGCCTTGGTGCAATGAGTGAGCAAGGTAAGCAACCCCGAGAGTATAGGAGAGGTTGGAGACAGGGCATGTCTGAGAACCAAACCTTGTCCTCATGGGAAGATAGAGTCCATACCTGTCCCTGGAACTTCATATACCTCCATCTCCACTGTTTGTTTGATTCATGAAACATGTCACTTTTTACATTTGTTTATTAACCCAACAGATATGTTTTAATGTATTTTATATGAAATATACTATATGTATATTGTATAGAATATGAATTATACTATATGAAATATATTAAATGCTTACATATATACTAATAGTAGCATATTAAGTATATACTAATATTTATATATTAAACATATTTTAAGAATTATACTGTGAACTGTGTTGGGTACTGGGGATGCAAAAATGAATAAGGCAAAATCCTTGCCCTCAGTAGTCATTGTCTCTTAGGTGAGAAATTCATAGACAATTATAAAACAGTAAACCTCCTATATCTGTATTTACAAATAAATCATACTGGCAATTTTTAATGTTCTATATATATTACTTTTAACTTTATGCTTTTATTTTGAAGTTGTAAGTCTATGTGTAACAATGGGTGATCCAAAAACTAACATTAGTGTATTAATATCAGGTAGTAGATCCCCATGTATTCTCTATTCTTTACCTCAGAGAATAAAATTGGCTCTAGTGTAGCTTGATCATACTGCCAATGATGTGTAAGAAAAACCTTTACTTGCATTTAATATCAGCAGGAGAATATTATGCTTGCATAAGGATTTCCGTTATTTTACTGTTATCGAAAGCTATAAAGACCCCAAACCAAAGGATCTGTTTTAAAATTTCCTTAGCATTATCTATGTGAATATAAAGAATAAAATGAGCAAAACAGGTCAGATTTCAGGAGCTAGACTGTCTCAGACATTTTAGAAGATCACAAGGATCTTGACTTCAAAATTGGACCCTATGCTTTCACATGGGTCACTGTTTTTTGTTTTGGTTTCTTTTTTTTCTGCATTGTTTGCTATAGGATGGGCTGACAAGACCCAGAGATGTGTCTGTTCTGTGTGCTGACCTTGTTGTTTTCCTGAAAGACTCCTACTGGTCTTTGAAGAATGTATCTTCTGTTAGCATCTTACAGGTTTTTTTATTATTAACTGCACTTATTCATTTAGTAAACTAATGTGCTATCACCCGTTTGCCAGAAATAAATGCAGAAGTAAGTAAACACAGAAACAAGTCAAGTGTCTGACAGTGAGAATAGGATGGGTTTTAATGACAATATTAATAAGAGAACAGGCAGTGAGATAAGACAATGCGAAGCAGGAGGTGAAATGAGCACGTTGTTGAAGATCATGCAAACAGTAAAGAATCTTGAGCAGGACTCCAATTCTGCTCTCTGTCTCGGAATAGGAATAGCTAAGTCAAGGAGGAGATGGACCTGGGGAAGATAAGAAACCTCGGGGTCACAGAATGAATCTCCTTTGCCTTAGAATCCCTCCCTGTTTTGTTTTTATTTCCCTCATGTTTACTCCCCATACTGGACTACCTGTCACACCTCACCTCACAACTAGTATTAAGAATGTTTTTCATGTTTGTAATACTAGAGATCCAGTAATCACTCCTGATAATACTTAAAACTTCAAGTATAGAAAATCTTGATGAAGATAAATGGAACATGGAAAATGCCTTGGTTTGAATGACTGGATGATCTCTATATCTGTTCATCTTGCAAAGATTTGTGACTACAACTAGGTGAACATACACAGAGTCATGGATACGAATATATATGGATACACTTATGTATGTTTGTAACTTAACTTTGGATTGATTCAGTTGTTGAATATTTCAATATATTTGTGGGAGGACTGTATTTACATTGAAATAAAATATATGTGAGTTATTAGAACGAGCCAGAATGATATTTAGAATTAGCTAACACAGTGTATAATTCCTTTTCACACCCCCATGGCCTAGTGTAGTGCCTGGCAAATATTAGAGTTTCAATAAATGTTTGCTGAACTGAAATAACTTAAGAGTGCTAAACTGACATTTCTTATTTAGTGTACAAAATATGAATCAGGGGCTCTTAACTGTTTAAACTATGTTCCTGAATGCTCCATTTCCATTGAACAATTTGTATTTTTAGCTGCCAAGCTAATTTATGCTGTGAAATTACGTGTAGAAGTATTTTTCATCTATTTTTAAGAAACAAGATGAGGGGGGGGTTTCAACAAATGGATGCTTTTCTGTAGTAACTTGAGGATACACACACACACACACACACACACATATAATATAGTGTGGATGTTTAATTTATTTCAAATTAGAGTACTTTCAATGCATCATATGTTCAAGTAGCATCCAGTGATTCCAATTGATCATTTTGGTAATTCATGGAGTTAGTGATAATCAGTAGTTCGTAGAATTAAAATGCTGACTAAACATTCATATATGAAATCAAGGATCTTTTCCTTTAGACTCCCAATCTGTAAGTGCTGTTTCTGGAAATACTGTTATGCTGACCTAATATGCCTTACAGTACTTTTTACTCCTTCTCAATGCTCATCAGCACTGCAGCTAAAATTTCAAGACCGATAACCATTTGTGACTATTTGGGACATTTCTAGCCCAATCAAGAGAGCAGTAGGCTGACTGCCATGGTGGATTGCTAACACTTCCTATCTCTGCCGTGTCATATTTGAATTTGTGCTTTATAGCACTTCTGGTGCCTTCTCTTGAATTCATCTCTCAGCTCGCCCCAGGACACTCTCTTGGGTATTACACTGTCCTTTCTAGTGCAAATACATTGACTGCAAAGTTTCCATGTCGCAGCGCGTAATACTTATGGGCAGGAAGAGTAGATCTGTTACAAGCAGGAGTTGATCATTCTGGCTTGTCATTTAATGTTGAATTTGCTTTAGATATGATTCTTATTTAAAAAAAAAAAAAATCCTTGAAGCTACATAGAAAGTCTTTCCCAAGTCCAGCATTTACAGCTAGTAGCACAATAGACCTATGATATTTCCTCAAGTGTGAAAATGTAAATAAAGAAGATACTGTAAATATCATTCCACCTTGGGAGGGAGATGCGAGCAGGAGTGACTCCTGGGGAGGAAACAATCAGGTTTTGTATATCTGAGTGGCTGGAAAGTCCTTTTTGGGAAAAGCTTAGCTTATTGTTTAGTTATCAATTAGAGACTACCTTTCATTTCAGCTTCCAAATTAGGATTTCTGGGACCTTCTCAGCCTTGCCTGCTTTGTCTTCTTTTCCCCCTCTCATCACAGAATTGCTGAGAAAGATAAACACTTAAATTTTTAATGCAAAATTTAGAAAAAACTCTCATCCAGGGATTCAGTTTAATCTAGAAAGTGATGTCTCATTAACTGTAACTGTGGCCAACAGAGAAGGAAGTATCTCTTAGTCTAGCGTTGTGATGTTTTATCATAATGGTACCTAATTTTGTCTCTACAATTGAGGTTAAATCAGTTGAAATGTCAGAATATTGTTTGTAAGAAAAAAATGTCTATAATGTCATTTGTGTAAATGGTGTGTAATTATACAAGATGTATCAAAAGTACAAACATGCCCCTGGGTGGCTCAGTTGTTAAGCGTCTGCCTTCGGCTCAGGTCATGATCCCGGGGTCCTGGGATCGAGCCCCGCATCGGGCTCCCTGCTCAGTGGGAGGCCTGCTTCTCCCTCTCCCACTCCCCCCTGCTTATGTTCCCTCTTGCGCTGTGTCTCTCTCTCAAATAAAGAAATAAAATCTTTTTTTAAAAAGTACCAACATGCAATGCATTATTATCAACTTAACATAAAATAAGACCACATGTTGGTACTGAAAGTAACATTCAGTAAAGTACACTGTTTTATTGATTTATAGAGAATACCTAATAATTGAAAATTTGAAACCGTGCTTCCTTTTTCATTGCTTGAGGATGCTTGACGATAGTCTTTTAAAAGGAGATAGCTACTTAATGGCTTTTGCATCATGACTAGTGAAATTTCTGCTTCAGCTAAAGAACTGTAATATGTGCATATTCTAGATTGAATTATTTTGATATTATATAGTGTTCAGCATAGTTTTGCATGCAATAGGTCAGCCACAATTGTATTTGAAATAATAAATGTGGCATTTATGTCATTAAAATGCACTGCATTCCTAATTAAGAATACATTATAAGTGACTAACTTTGCAAAGTCAGTGTTTTTAGTTGTACTGCAGCATGCTTTATTTGTATTACCTGTATCTATATACACATTTTTCAAGAATAATGCACATTGTGTAAAACTTTGGTATAAAGATGAAAATTCTATCAAATTGTGCCTTTATGAAATGTTTTTATAGTACATTTCATGATCCTGCATGCTTAAAAGGTTAAAAATAAGTAGTAAAAAAATATGGCTGAATTGTCACTAAAAGAATTTACACTACCAAGGTATTTTTTTAAAGTTCTATAAAATTAACCGCCTCATGCCCCAGAATCAATGTATATTTTTCAAAAGGTCTATCAGCTAACATAGACTTAGCATCCCAAGACTTACTTAGGGTCACCTTACAATCCCCAAAGTAATGTACCTGCCAGTGGAGATTGTAGTCCAAAGGTACAATGGGAATTCTAATTCTGTAACAGGAATAATATAAAGATAAATGTGAAATATTGTTTAAAACGTTTAGGGGCACCTGGGTGACTCAGTCAGTTAATCACCTGCCTTTGGCTCAGGTCATGATCTTGGGATCCTGGGATCGAGTCCCACGTCGGGCTCTCTGCTCAGCAGGGAGTCTACTTCTCCCTCTCCCTCTGCCTCTTCCCTGGCTTGTGTTTTCTCTCTCTCTCTTTCTCTCATAAATAAATAAAATCTAAAAAAAATTTTAAAAAATAGAATGTTTAAAAAAGAACTTGCATCTCTTAGGAATCAAGAATGGTTGTTGATGATGTAAAGTATGGTGATTAACATAATAAAATAAAATTTAAAAAAAGAATGGTTGCTGTTGCAAACATGTCAGTAATGGCTTAAACAAGATGGAAATTTATTTTTTCTCTGACATGACAATCGGAGTTTAGCAGACCAATGCCGCCCTAGGGTGTGCAGTGGTGAGGACCCAGACTCCCTCCATCTTATGGTTCAGTCATCCTCAACGTGCAGCTTTAATCTAACGATTTTAAGATAGCTGCACCACATATGACCATCCTTCTGCATTCCAGATGGCATTAAAGAGAGAAAAGAGAAGTCATGCCTTTTCTCTTTAAAGATATGGCCTAGAAATTCCACAGTTCACTTCTCATATACCACTGACCATGACTTAGTTCTATGTCCATACCTAGTTGCAAGGGAGGCTGGGAGAGATAGTCTTTATTATTTTTTGAAAAAAAATTTATATGATAAATTTAGCATGTTATATTTTGTAAATTGAAAGTGTACAGTGTATTACTTTGACACATTTATATGTTGTCATATGATTGCCCCTGAAGCGTGTATCACATTACATCAGTATATTACAATATTATTTATATTTATCATACTGTGTGTTAGATCTCAATGGCTTATTCACTGCTGTTACAAATTAGTACTCTTTAAATGGTCAGCCATGTGGCCAGCTAAAAATCTTAGATTCCATTTTCTTTTTTAGGAGAAGTTTAAAAGTAGCTTTTCTTGGCTCAGAGCAAGGTAAAGAAAGTACAGTACAAAGGCATTCTAAGTTTTTGGAAGGAAAGTGAAGAGCAAAACTGAGCCAAAACCAAAAATATGGAAAAGAAAAGAAAAAGTAATTATATCACCTTCCATATATTTTTAATAGAGTCAATATTTTGAACACGATTCAAAATTTCCATGTCTGTTTTACATCAACTGCATCTTTTTCTTTTTACCTTTTGACACTCTTCATCCATTACTTCTACTCCCTACCCCCACCTTTGGCAATCAACAGTCTCTTCAGTATCTATGATCTTTTTATTATTATTTTTATTATTTATGTATTTTTTAATTCTATACATACGAGATACAATATGGTATTTGTCTTCCTCTGACTTATTTCACTTAGCATAATGCTCTTGAGGTCCATCCATGTTGTTGCAAATGACAAGATTTTATTCTATTTTATGGCTGAAGAATATTCCATTGTGTGTGTATATGTATGTGTGTGTATATATATATATCTCACAATTGTGTGTATAAATATCTCACAATTTATCCATTCATCCATCGATGAACACTTAGGTTGTTTCCCCATCTTAGCTATTATAAGCAATGCTTCAGTGATAATGGGGGTGCACATACCTTTTCAAGTTAGTGTTTCTGCCTTCTTTGGATAAATACCCAGAAGTGGAATTGCAGCATCATCTAGGAGTTCTATTAATTTTTCAAGGAAATTCCATAATATTTTCAATAGTGGCTGCACTAATTTACATTCACACTAACAGTGCATAAGGATTCCTGGTTTTCCACATCCTTGTCAACACTTGTTACTTCTTGTCTCTTTGATACTAGCTATCTTAACAGGTGAGAGCTGATTTTACTTTGCATTTCCCTGAAGATTAATGATGCTGAACATTTTGGCTATCTGTATGTCTTTTTTGGAAAAAATATTCTGCCCAGTTTTAAATCAGATTGTATATTGTTTTTTGCTATTGAGTTGTATGAGTTCTTTATATATTTTGGATTTTAGCCCCTTATCAGGTTTATGATTTGCAAATATATCTTCAATTCAGTAGGTTATCTTTTCATTTTGTTGATAGTTTCCTTTGTGGTACAAAATAATTTTAGTGTGATGTTGTCCTACTTGCTTATTTTTGGTTTTGTTGCTTTTGCTTTTAGTGACAGATTAAAAAAAAAAATCATCACCAAGGCCATTGTCAGGGAGCTTACGATCTATATTTTCTTCCAGGAGTTTTATGGTTTTAGGTCTTACATTCAAGTCTTCAATCTATTTTGAATTAGTTTTTGTATATGATGTAAGAGTTTCATTCTTTTGCATGTGGCTATCCAGTTTTCCCAGCAGCATTTATTGAAGAAATGGTCTTTCCCCATTGTATACTCTTGAATCCTTTGTCATAAGTTAATTGACCATACAGTGTCGGTTTATTTCTGGGCTATCCACTGTGTTCCATGGATCTGTGTTATCTGTTTTTATGCCTGTATCATGCAGTCTTAATTACTATAGCTTTGTAATATTGTTTGAAGTCAGGGAGCATGATGCCAACTGCTTTGTTCTTTCTCAAAATGGCTTTAGCTTTGGGGCGCCTGGGTGGCTCAGATGGTTAAGCGTCTGCCTTCGGCTCAGGTCATGCTCCCATCGTCCTGGGATCGAGCCCCGCATCGGGCTTCCTGCTCAGCGGTGAGCCTGCTTCTCCCTCTCCCTCTGCCTCTCTCCCTGCTCATGCTCTCTCCCTCTCTCTCTCTCTCTCTGTATCTCTGTGTCTCAAATGAATAAATAAAAAAATCTTTAAAAAAAATGGCTTTAGCTTTTGGGTTTTGTTTTGATTTTTGTGGTTGGTTCCATACAAATTTTAGGATTATTTGTTGTATTTCTTTGAAAAATGCCATTGAAATTTTGATAGGGATTCTATTGATCTGCAGATTACTTTAGGTAGTATGGAAATCTTACCAATATTGATTTTTCTAATCCATGATCATGGTCTAGCTTTCCATTTATTTGTGTCATTCTTGATCAATTAATGTCATGTAGTTTTCAACATACAGGTTTTCACCTCCTTGGTTAAATTTACTTGTAGGTATTTTATGATTTTTGATGCAATTGTAAATTGGGGTATTTATTTGTTTTTTTATTAGTTGATTATTTGTATATAGAAATACAACAGATTTTTGTTTATTGATTCTGTGTTCTGCACCTTTCCTGAATTCATTAGTTCTAACAGATTTTTTAAGGGAGTCTTTAGGTTTTTGTTTTTTTTTTTAAATATATATAATGTCATGTCACCTGCAGTTAGTGACAGTTTTACTTCTTCTTTTCCAATTTGGATGCCTTTTATTTCTTACCTAGTTCCTCTGGCTAGGATTTCCAATACTGTGTTGAATAGAAGTGGTGAAAGTAGGCATCCTCTTGTTCCTGATCTTAGAGGAAAAGCTTCCAGCTTTTTATTATTGGGTATAATGTTAGCTGTGGGCTTGTCATATGTGATTTAATATGTTGAGGTACGTTTCCTCTATATCCACTTTGTTGAAAGTTTTTATCATAAATGGATGTTGAATTTTATCAAATGTTTCTCTGCATCTATTGAGGTGATCATATTATTTTTATCTTTTGCTAGTGTGGTATATCATACTGATTTGCAGATGTTGAACCATCCTCGTATCCATGAAGTAAATCCCACTTGGTCATGGTGTGTGATCGTTTCAATGTATTGTTGAGTTTGGTTTGCTGATACTTTGTTGAGGACTTACACATCTGTGTTTAATTAGGGATATTGGCCCATGATTTTCATTTCTTATGGCATCCTTGTCTGGTTTTTGGGTCAGAGTTATGGTGGCCTTATAAGATGAGTTTTGTAAGATTTTCCTCCTCTTCTACTTTTTAGAAGAGTTCGGGAAGGATTGGTCTTAGTTATTCTTTGAATATTTGGTAGAATTCAGCAATGAAGCTATTTCCTGGGCTTATGTTTGTTGGGAGGTTTTGATTACTGATTCAATCTCCTTACTAGTAAATGGTCTGTTCAGCTTTCCTGTTTTGTCATGATTCAGTCTTGGTAGGTTGTAATTTTCTAGGAATTTATCCTTTTCTTTTTAGGTTGTCTAAGATTCCATTTTTAAAGAAAGGAGGAAACGCCTGGGTATTGAGAGGACTTTCTGTCAAATAAGTGAGGCATAATGACTAATAATTAACATAAATTGTTGTAGTCTAGAGTAGCCTTGAAAAACAGTGCCATGTTTCTCTTTTATGTCTAGGCTTAGACATCTTTCTAGAAAGCTCTTAATTAGTTCCACTTTATACGCTAATTCCTGCTTGGTTTTTGGTATTTCTCTAAGATAAGTATTTCTCAAAGAAACTTTTATTGACACCTAGGTAATTATCCATTGTAATGGCTTTGGCAATCCTACGGTATACTTCCTTAATAGCCTGCACATGTCCACTTGGTTGAAGTTGTAGTAATGTCTTTTAATCGCTTCTTTCTGTATCTCTGTTCTCTTATTCTCTAAGAACATTCAGGCAAGGACTATTTTATTCTTTCTACTCCTAGACCAAAATCTAGTATATGATAAGCACCCAGATACTTTTTAAAAATGAATAAATTAATGAATACATAAATGAGGTTGCTCTGAGGTACTCCAGAATATTCACTTAAGTGTAGTGGGATCCCAGGCATGGAAATGTACCTGCCACAGACTTTCAGCTTCAGAACTAAAGACCAGTGTTATCTCATTAATGAGCATATTTTGTTCTTGATACTTAGTACACAGAGTGCCATATCACTCAGAAATGCTAAATAAATGAAATTAAAGGAAAAGAGGACATATTTTCAGTGGCTGGGCACAGAAGTGAGTGGGCTGTGCCCAGCTTTGCACTGCACACCTCTAGGAGGTGCCATTCACAGGAACTATAAATTGTATGGTGCCAACTTGCACAAATACATTGGCCCTATATTTTAAGTTAGATTATTTTCACTTTGTTACACAAAAAAATAAATTGTTAAAAGAAGCATATTAAAAATATGAAATATTTTATCAAAATGGTTTTTACAAAGTGAATATACTTTAGATGTTTAAACATTATAAGGTATTAAATATAGCACACTGAGAAATAAAGTATCTATGATAATTAGTGTCATTTAGAATTTTGCTTTGAAAACCTAGTGTGTTTATTGTTTATATATTATGTAGAGAGAGAAAGACATGGAGACATATAAAAGAAAAAGAATATTTAATGCAACAATTCTCAAGTACAAAAAAACTAGGTCTAAATAGAAAGTTTGTGAAAACAAAGTTGTACGGTAGAATGAAATTTAATTATAACCCTTTGTGTATGTGTGTGTGTATATATATATATATACACACACACACACACACACATGTACACATAGATACATATAGATACACATAGATACATATAGATACACATATATATATACATGCACACACATACACACACACTTATATAATCAATCCTTGGAAAGTATTTGATTCACTTCACTAGTTTACTATTATTTCAATCTAGTTGTTTTCTTTTTCCTAGTTGTGGTTTGTGGAATTTTTATTAGCTTTTGATTTTAATATACATACAGATAAAAGACTGGATTCCAGTTAAAGGCTTTGCCACTTTCTTTACATTTGTATGATTTCTCTCAAGTACAAATTCTGTGATGTGGAGTAAGGTGTGAGCACTGATGGAAGGCCTTTCCACATTCTTTAGAATTCTGCTTTTAAATAAATTCTCTTTAAAGGTTATCAAAGAAAAAAAATGATTGGTCTTCCTCAAAATGAAGTCATTTGTTAAGACAGTTTTTAAGCAGACAAATGTCCAACCGATCTTAAGTTGGGCGTCCTGCGACTACACCTAGTGTAATACTTGTCATACGGGTCCTCAATAAATGGTCACTTTTATTTTGAGTGTTATAAATGTCAGATTAGTGTATATTATAATTCAAACATTACAAAAATAAGTAATGTTCTAGGACGGTGCTGTCAGGTAGAACTTCCTGCGATGATAGAGATGTTCTCTAAGTCTGAACTGTGCAATCCAGTAACCACTAGCCCATGTGGCTATTGACTGCTTAAATGTGACTAGCACAATTGAAGAATTAACTTTTTAATTAATTTAAGTTTAAAATAGCCCTAGATGGCTAGTGGCTGCCATTGGATAATGTAATGCTAAAAGATTCTATAAAACTATCTTTGAAAGTTACCCATTTTAATTTCAGCCTAACAATTAAACATTTTGCATGCATTTTTAAGAGTATTATTGAAATCAGTTTGAATTTGTGCTTGGACATAGATTATGTGATTTCATTTTGTAATCCATGGTATTTTTGTAAAAGAAAAAAAATCAAATGATTAACTCTTTTTAGTGTTAAGAGCTACTGTAACTTAGGAATTCTGCTATTTAAAAATTCCACCCACAACTAATATAATAAAATAATGTTAGGTACCCATGTATATTTAAATAATATACTAATAAACTGTGACTCTATACTAAAATTCATAACCTATCCTATTTACATTATTCTGAAATCCCAGGTTTGGGAGCAGGAAGAGAAGCCTTTTAGGATAAGACTTCAAGAAACCAATCATGTTACTGGTTTATAAAATACTGTACTTGAATGGAACAATTTAGTTGTTAATGGGGGAAATTTTAATGTAGTCCACACTGCTTTTAGATGAGATTCGAAGTGATTTTTCACTATAGAAATGTCTTTTTTTAAATAATTAACAACCTCAGGCAGATTAGATTAAATCTAAAGCATTAAATGATTAGCGGATAGCAAGCGGCCGGCAACAAACACAGGTACTATGGCTTACTGCTTTCTCTGATAGAGGTACAATCGGATGGAAAACAAATAGGAAAATGTACATTAGGTGCCTGGTTTTAAGAAAAAAAAAAAAACTGTCTGCAATCAGTTACAGCTGACTGCAACAAAAATTAGTTTCCTGGGATCAAAGGAAATGAACGACTGACCAGAGCAACCAGAATATCCCACAGTGTGTTATATATTTATTACCAAGACACTCAGCCCAAAACAATCTGAATCTTGGCATATTTCCACTAAAACAGCTCATCAGTAATTAATTTGGCATGTCATTTTGCATAAAATTAGTAATTAATATTAGTCTCCGTGCATTACACTGAACTTTTTTCACCGAAGGATTCAATCTTCCTCCCTTCAGAAACATGATAAAACAGCCATTTTCCGTTTTGTTTCGAGCTAAGGCCATCTATTAAAAAGGAAGAAAGAGGAAAAAGCATTGCAATCTCCATGAAAGAGGCCTCAAAGTTTATAGACTCGATTTATTTGAGGTTTTTCAAGGTTATTGCATTTCCCCCCCCTTCCACTACTTGATATCTTGAGGACTGAAATACAAGTGGATCTCTAGACCAGTCCCAGAGCTTTAATGAACTATTAAGGCATGTTCATGATATTTTCTGGTCTTTAAATGGGTCTCTCTCAAAGTTTAACAAGTTATAAATGGAACCTCTGCAAAATGCATCATTTTGCATGGGCCACTTTCCTCATCTTTTGAAATTAATCTCTTTTCTAAATAAGAACACCATTATAAGCCGAGAAAATGGCTGTATTAGGTGATCCTGCTGCCATAAATACCTCCACCTGTCACCTTTTATAAGTTTTAGCAAAATCACTTAGTAATCATTATATGCTTTATAGACTTTAGTTTCAAGGAGTACATTATCTTAATTAATCCAGTTCTTTGAAGTAAAGTACTGTGTGCCTGCATAAAACAAACAAACAAACAAAAAGCATACCCAACTAATTGTTGATTTCCATCGCTTGGTATATTTCCTTTCAGATCAATCTTTGGAGGCTACTTTTAGCTAAGGGTGATTTCAACAAAGTTTTTTTTTTTTTTTTCCCTGTGGTTTCTTTTTGTCGCACTTTGCTCCAAAGCTACTTTATGGGGAATTCTGTTAAAAGAAGAAAATCTTTATGTAGTTTTATTTTAGTTTTTTTCTCTTCTAGAAAGGCATGGGGTTAAAGCACCGACCGAAGATCACTGCCCACGTAATTGCTCTGCCCCTTTTCTCCTGTTGTTGCCCCAGGTCCCCACTGCCTTCTTAGAATATCTGGTCATTGTGTTATCCCTTTCCTTGCCCTCCGCTTCCATTTCTCTCTTCTGAGGTGGCACCAGGCAGAGAGAAGCTGGCTGGAAGGTAGAGAAATATTAGTAGTATGAACCACAACTACATTTCAACTTCTAATGGCGTTGCTGCTCTCTGACAAATGTTTTTATTCTATCTGGACTGGGCGCTGAATTAAGCACTTAGATTTTTGTTATCTCATTCAGTCCAACAGCAATCTTGCAGATAATCTGCTACTATCCCCATTTTTTAATTGAGGAAACAGGCAACATTAGAAATCACTTGCTCAGGACCATACAGCAATTAAGGAACCTGGGATTCCAAATCAGGTCTGTTTAATTCTACATATGTGTGTCTATATATAAATGTTTGTGCATCTTTTATAGATATGTAACAAATTTAAATATGGTATATGCAAATGTTATAAGCATAAATAAAACTATATGTTTATATATAAATATATGGTTTGTAACATATACAAACATTTGCAAACATTTGTAAATATATATACATATGTTTACAAATACATACACATGTAGAATTATAGTAATAACCTGTCTTTATTCCTTCTGTATATAATGCAATGTCATTTTTATACCCCGATAACTCCTTTAATGAAAAAAAAATCGAGTAATTTTAAATTAATGGTAACATACCTTTTTTTTTTTATGGTCATTTTCTTCAAAAACAACAACAACAAAAACCAATAAAAACATCTACCTCTTGTTTAGGAAACTCTTACTAATTTTCTCCCCAGCCAAATACTGGCCATTTTTCCCAATGCCAGACCTATTTCATTTGTGGAGGTCATACAGCTGTGATGTTCCTGCCCCAGCCCACTACTCTCCTCTGCACACTCCCCAGCCCTGCCACAGTCCCATGCTTTTTCCTTCCCCTTATGCTTGCTTTCCCTATCCCCTATCAGATTGCAATATTTTTTCTGTATTTTTAGATCGCCACCCTCTGTTCCTTCCAAACTGATAATTAGTTAACTTGAGAAAATATTTTATATGGCTATATACTGATACCCTCTATATGTTAGAAAACAGCAGGAGCCAAGTAAGTCAACACCCAAATTGTAAATAGTAAGCAAGCGCAGGATCAGAGGTCACCTCCCTTCTCCCACTTAAAAAATGATTTTTTGAAAAGGGTTTGGATACTTGATGATATTAATTATTATTAATTTTAGATATTTTAACAGTAATATGTTCATAAAGAATTTTTCATTTAAGAATAGATACTGAATGTAATCTGGTAAATAGGAGAAGGGGATGTGAATGGAAGAAAGCAAGAGTGGCCATGAGGGATGATTATTGATGCTGGGCGTTGGAGCCTACGGGCTCAATGTTGTGCTTTCTACCTTTATATTCATTTGACGGTCTTTGATGATAATTCACAAGTGTCTTTAAGAGAAAGTACTTAGTGTTTTGCCTTTGATTCTGGCTTTATTTAATAGGATCTGTTGTGACTCAGTGCCCAGCTTTTTCTTCCAGCCCTCTCAAGTGAACATGTTCTTCCTTATAGTCGGGCAAATGTCTAGTGGTAGAAGATTCTGTCACATCACTTTATGGAGGTTCAGGAATGAAGTCAGTCAAACCCCTAGGAATACTCTTGACTGTCTCTAACTTATTAAGAACCTGGAAATGTTTGCTACCCTTCATGCGAATTGTTACAGCATGCCATGCGTTGTTCCAGGTAATCGATAAATGTTGACTGACTTTGTACAAGGGATCTAGGATAGTACAGCTTCTATTCTCTCCATGCCACAGTTGAAGAAACTGTAGCATGAAGGGGTAACTTACCTTGGCCACATAGCTCACAAGTCACAGAGCTGGGATTTGAATCCATGCTGTCATCATTGGGCCAGATACCCCCTACCCAATACTTCCCCAACACTTCCTCAGTAATACTCGCCCAATCTATTAGCTTTCCAACCTATTTTGATCTTACCAAATTCCTCTTTAAACAACAAAGCAGATTCAGCACCCCCCTTTGTACTTCATCACTTCCCAAGTGCCTATCTTTAACTGGCCCTACCAGTACCCAAACTTTCCCATAACGTGGGATGCTATTCACTGATCCTGCGGTGCCTGTGATCTCCTCCTTCTACAGGAGGCAGGTGGGCAGAACAAAACTCAAAGGCACACTCACTGATCTTCCACACACCAGCAGACTCATTTGAATGGCTCTCTGCTCCTGGCTCGACCCACGTGTTTCGGGATCAGTCCAGAGATCTGAGGCACTGCGGGAGGAGCCAGACAATGCAGGACCCCATGAGTCGGGCTTCTACTCTAAGAAGTTTCCCTAGTTAGAGTACTATCCCCGAAGATCCTGTCACTTGTAAGGGCAGCTTTATAACATGACTGGACTTCTCATGCCTGACTCTACTGCACCTAAAATGGAATCAGAGTGACATAAATTAGTTAACTTGTTGAACAGCTAGTAGTAGTCTTTTTTTTTTTTTTTGACTTATGACTACTTCATGCGCTAGGAATTACTTCCCAACGTATTGACCAATATATTAACCACTATGCCTATTATCAGCTCATTAGGTTACAAATTGAACTTAACCAGAAGCACACATGGCATGCTGGGTAGTAAGCTATGTGCTGGGAAATTAAAGTCAAATGGGGGAGTTTGCAGCTTAGATAGAACACTACCTAGAAAACGTGTTCCGGGAAGTATGTGCTGAATGACAACCTTCTAGCAATTGAAGCTCTTAGAAATAAGGCAAGATAAATAGAATTAAGGGACATATTTCAGTATATCCACGATGACAACTGAGTGAAAACGTGCGTTTCATAACTGAGAAGTCCCCTTTTTTGCTCTTTAGATTAAATGTCATCGGGTCGTTCATTTTCTCAACAAGCAGACAGTGCCTAGTATGCAGAAGCACTTTTAGTATCTAAAAGCCCTTCCCTTGAGGACTTCATAGTATAAAAGAAAAAGTGGAAATGGCTAGTATATCTACAAGTGATATAACATAGGAGTATGATTAAATATTTAGGATAAAAGTTAAGACAAAGATGTCAGCCTGGGGGGGAAAAAAAAAAAAGATGTCAGCCTGGAAAGGTGGATACATTCACACTTAGCCAGTATGTTTCCTTTGCATTCCAGTAAAGCCAAAGGTGATATTAATGATAGGGGAGGAAACATTAGCTGTAGGAAAGATAGAATGAGCAAACGCCCACACAATTTTAAGACTATGAAGTGTTAATCAAATCTTAGTTATGATGAGTAGATGGGCTTATCCACCTCCTGCCCTGGTTGTTTCTGCTCTTGGAGCCAAACTATTCCCCAGGAGATTAAGACTGTTGCAAAGGAGATTAAAGTCCATTTTCTTTAGACAATAGGGTGTGTGTTAAGTAGCCATTGGAAAACAAAAACAAAACAAAACAAATCCATCAGCTGGATGGTAATTTGGCTTTTCAACATCTGGTACTACTAGTTCTCTCTCTTACACTCCTCCCATCCCCAAATGACTGACTGTTTTGCCTTTATATAGAAGCCCATATGAGTCAGATTTTCCCCTGTGAATTTCATTTACTAGTAACATCAAGTGCAGATCCTTATTAGACCACAGTGATGCACTGTGTAAACCTCTTTAATCAGCTAATTCTTCAGCCAGGGAGAAACAGCTCTAGTAGGAAGAATAAAATTCCTTTAGTGATTACAATAGTATCCTCTAGCCTTCTAGATTAAGAAGCATCAGAACAGATTCTAAACTCGTGGAGAGTACCGATTTTTTACTGGATCTTACCCTCTTTATTTTCCTTGTTTTGCAAAAGACTCTTTATCTTTCTGAACCGTGTGTGATTAATTATAACAATACATTAAGATAGCATTTTTTTTTCCCGAGTAAGCTGTATTTCAGAGAGGCTTTGTGATATATAGATAAGTTTATCTTGACATACAGAATGATTTAGAGACTGAGACAGCAGAGCTTCTCAGGAAAAATGCTCTCTATGGCTTACCAGAGAGCTCACCGAAATTTATCAAGAACAGAAGTAAGGCTACCTTCAAACTCTGTATTTCTTTGCCATTTTCAAGCTGTATTAGAAAAGATTTTATTTTTTTAGCCCTTACTGTATATTCTCTGAATTTTAATACCTTAGATACTTTCCTAATACCTGTGTTATAAAGTGGTCTAACACTGAGCGAGAAAATAGTCTTTTAATTGCAAAAAAATTACCCAGTGAGGAGTGGAAAAAAAAAAAACAAAACAGTGACTCTAGCTTTCAGTTATTAATGATATAAAGAAATAAATTTAGACATATAAGATTTCTGTAAGGATAGTTTAAATCAAGTAGAGAACAAAATATTCTGAGATCTCAGGCGTGTTAATATAATGAAATTATAAACCAACTTTTATCTTGGAAGAAGCACTGTGACAGAACTGAAGGAAGGAATGAGCTCATGGATGTGAGACCTTAAATATGCCAAGGCTGCAGACGACTTAAGAGATAGCAGGTTGATATTGTGGTAGTAAAATGGGACAGGATGAGTATCTGTTCTCACCCAGTATTTCTTGATTTTAGGCTTGCAGACTTTTTCACCTGCAGAGATAGATCTTGTCTAGGAGACGGCAGTGGACTGAATGTTTGTGTCTCCCCAATATTCTTATGTTGCAATGCTAATAAGAGCGTGATAGCATCAGGAGGTGGAGGCTTTGGGAAGTGATTAGATCATAAGCTTGAGGCCCTCATGAATGACCACAGAGGACTCTCTCGCCTTCTCTTTGCCGTGTGGTGATACAATGAGAAAATGATCATTTGCAACCCAGAAGAGGGCTCTCACCAGAACCTGATCCGGGTGGGAACCTGACCGTGCTGGAACTCTTTCTTGGACTTCTAGCCTCCAGACCCTAGAAATTTCTGCCAATTATAAGGCTCCCAGTCTTCTGCATTCTGTTAAAGCAGGCTTAACAGACGGAAACCTCGTGTGAACTCATTCACTTGTCCTGCTGGGCATACAACCAGAGACACAAACTCATCTTCCTACCAGCTAAGCCCCCGGCCCCTCCCACACGCCCCCCGCACTGAACCCCGCACAGAGTCTGCATTCAAGGGCACTTCCGTCTGTGAGGGGTCTCGTGCTACCTCCTGCCACCCTACTGATTCATTGTAAAAGGGCTTTTGGAGGTCTAAGCCAAGGCTGTGAGTAGCTATTGAAAATAGGCAACACACCCGGCAGCTCGAAATTCACTCAAGATATGGAAAGAGCTGCCCATCCCAGTAAGCCTGTTTGCCAGTATCAGGATATATGCAGAATGACTACTGTTAGAATCATTTGCTCATAACTGCAGGACCAAAAGCAAAGAATAGGTGTCTTTAGGGGGGGGTGATCAGACCTGAGAGGAGTCAGGCATTGAGAAAGCTGTAAAGACAGGTAGAAGGCATTGGGAGGAACCGGCATCACGATGT
This sequence comes from Neomonachus schauinslandi, assembly GCF_002201575.2. Classification (NCBI taxonomy): domain Eukaryota; kingdom Metazoa; phylum Chordata; class Mammalia; order Carnivora; family Phocidae; genus Neomonachus; species Neomonachus schauinslandi. Next base: position 12,169,302 of record NC_058404.1, read on the forward strand.
CTGAACCCTGCACAGATTTTAGCTTTAGTCCCTCTGGTGGGCATTGTGTTTTATTGTTCCCTCCCCAAGGCACTGATTTAATATGAGAAAAATAACTTAAATTACCCAGTGGCTTCTGTAAGTTCCTGGACATGAGGGCAAGTCTTTAGACCTAGAAATACACCTAGGTAAAAATATTAATAGTCTTTCTCTATGCTGATAGATCTATATATATTTAATTTATTTATTTTTATTTAAATTCAATTAACATATAATGTATTATTTATTTCAGAGGTAGAGGTCAGTGACTCATCAGTCTTATATAACACCCAAGTGCTCATTACATCACATGCCCTCCTTAATGTCCATCACTCAGTTACCCCATTCCCCCACCCCTCGAATATATTTTACATATTTAAGACTGATGGCAGAGTAGACATTTTAGGATAAATTATGATTAGACTCTTATTTATGGCAGACACTGGACAATATCACACACTAGTATATTCTCAACACTCCATAGGATCAGGTATGGAAAATAACAAGACCACTGAAATTCCAAATTAATCTGTGTTTAGAAAAAAAAAATTGCCCAAAATCTATAAATCTGAATTTTCCACAGTATTCTGTGAAATATATATAATATATAATATATTTGTTATAAATTTATATATTATATATTGCATATTCTATAAATATATACATATAATAGATATACACATACATATATATAATCTTGGAATGTACTCTGTGTGTCCTAATGAAGACTGTCTCTAGGCGAATCTGTCACCTAAGTAGTGAGAATTCTTAATATACTGTAAACATTGAAGGTATTTTAAACATATTTTGAATGATTTCCTATCAATAACTAGTATAAGCTATTTTTTGTCGTACAATTGGACATAAATAAGTTAGAGGCTTAACAGATGGAAAACCAGTATTTAAAATGATAGCCAATAGGTACTGTGAGGTAATGTTTCTTTTGTCATCTTAGTTAATAACAATCACGCTTAGCCATTACCATTACCCGCCCAAACTGGCCTTCCTCTTCCAAGCTTCCACTCCCACCCAAATTGCCCGAGTACACATTCAGTTCAAAGGGTCTGTTCTGTTTTCTGTCATTGGAAAGAAAAGAAACAGGAGTTCCGTGCGTGAATCTGCCCACAGCACCCCCCTCCACTGCTCTCCCCGGGGTTCCTAATACCTCAGGGAGCCTAGAGCACCACTGTCTCAGCTCCCCCCCACTGACGGAGCTTCTCAGAAACACATTCAAGTCTGTTTCCCCGTGGTATCCCAGAGTGTGATGAAGGTACTCTGGAGGACATAGGTGATGTCTCCACAGGTTCCCTTTAGAACTCCTTTCTCTCTTTGACGAGGGACTCTGAAAAACAAACTGAGGGTTCTAGAGGGGAGGGGGGTGGGGGGATGGGTTAGCCTGGTGATGGGTATTAAAGAGGGCACGTTCTGCATGGAGCTCTGGGTGTTATGCACAAACAATGAATCATGGAACACTACGTCAAAAACTAATGATGTAATGTATGGGGATTAACATAAGAATAAAAAAAAATATTGTCCTCATAAAAAAAAAAAAAAGAACTCCTTTCTCTCTGCATGGGGATCATCCTTGGTCACTGCTCTGCAGTCCTTCCTTGTTGAGGGTATTCTTTTTTTTTTTCCAGTTCCCATAGGGTAAGTTTGTTATTTTTTATTTATTTATTTTTTTTTAGTTTTTGTTGTAGCGTTCCATGATTCATTGTTTGCGTATAACACCCAGTGCTCCATTCAGTACGCACCCTCTTTAATACTCATCACCAAGCTAACCCATCCCCCCACCCCCCTCCCCTCGAGAACCCTCAGTTTGTTTCTCAGAGTCCATAGTCTCTCATGGTTCATCCTTTTTGAGGGTATTCTAAACTCTGCCTGGCTTTTACTAACATTTGACTTCTGTCAGGACCTCTTAGGTGGATGTAATAAAGCTTAAACATAATGAATATAAAGAGAAGGGATTTGGTTTATGAAACCTTTCCTCCCTGAAGAGTACTAGACACCCAGGCAAATTTAACACCAACCCTTTATTTGCCACAAAGACCAAGGTTGCACAGAGTAAAGGGACAGAGACACAACCCCATCTCCCTACACAGCTGAGTTCCTGGCTTGGACTGAGGCAAAGCAGAACAGAATGAAATAAAACCGAAAAACAACAAAAAACCCTAAAACCCTACTTCTACTCCTGGGGAGTCTAATTACTTTGCACCTACATAACCACAGGAACCACTCACGTTGGTTTGCTGCAATGTGACTTTCAGCTTTGAAGAACCCTTATAAGGAGTCAGGTGCTCACTGTTCCAGGCAAGGGATGGAAGGGACGGATGGCGACTTCGTGGAATTGTTTAGCTATCTTTTATTGTGTGCTGACCGAATGCCATATATGTCAGTCGTTGCTTTGCACAGCATTACTGTTGTAATCTCCGTAACAATGTATGAAGTAGTTGTTTGCAGTACCGTTTCACAGCTGAGGATACTAAAGAATTTGTATAACTTGACCAAAGCCAAATCTAGGGATCTGAAACCTGTTATTACCTCTACCTCATACTTCATTATTTACATGTTGAAATGGTTTATGGAAATTTTAGCCACTACCTTGGACAATGGAGCTCTGACGCTAGTTTACCCAAAATTAATAGTAAACAAGTCAGATGAAAGAAATCAGAAGAATGAGGGCTGAGGTAGGCAGAGTAGGAGCCAAAGATACCCTCACCCATTAGTCTCCAGTTTGGTTTTCTTGGTTACAAAGGTCAGGAAAGAAAGGAAACTTCCAGCATATTATATTCTGAGCTAGAAGGCTGGGGCATCTTCTGCCCGTGTCCCTGCTGACACAAAGCAGAGGAGATCTCTTGAGGAGTAGTGACAGATGGGGGGAGGCGGGGAAGCAAGCTGGTTTCTCAAGACAGTTAAAGGTTGTCCTGATACTCTATGTTAATGATGTTTCTAATACATGATTAAATTATGTAAAGCCTTGCAGTTCATTTGCAACCACCATTTTTGAACATATTAGACCTTTGGCAAACATTTACTTATTTAAAAGTACATTTTGCTTAGAATTTTAAATTTTGTGGCCTCCTATTTAATGCATCATTTATGTGACAAAGGAAGAAAAACTTACAGTGATAATACCTGGACTTATGGAGGTCTTTGACCTCAGGCAAATAATATGCTTTCTGTCTCAGTTTTCTCATCAGGTAAATAGGGTTGACAATCCCTATTCTGAGGTAAATCTCATCATATGGAAAAAAACACATAGAACGGGTCTGAACATGAGAAAGTAAAACACCAATACAAAGTATTGGGGCAGTGACTATGAGAAGCAGCTAAGCTATATCATTTCATCTCTAACATAGCCAAAACTGAAAAAGCAAAAATAAATTGGGAGAAAGGGAAATAACCTCATGTGTAGGAATGATCACATTACCAGGATGACTGAAAACTTCACAAAAGACAAAGAAGGTGCCATACTCTGGGTCCAAGGTATGAGTCAGCTTTTGAAGGAAAACCCAACTAGAATATACCCTCACCCAGTTCTGTTTCACTTATCAATCTTGACACTAGGGTATCCAGCCTGTCTTTTCCCTAAGTCCCTGAAGCAGTGACTGTGAATGTCTTCATTAGTTTTATCCCCAAATTCTACCATGTTACTGGACAGAGTCTAAGTACCCAATAAGTATTTGATAAATAAATGGACATTGAGTAAATTAAGAAATGCACAGTATTATTTCAATAGGGAAATTACTAATTTTCCAAGTTCATTACTCTGCAAAAAAAGACTGTCATTGTGTTCTTGCTGATATTGAGCTGATACTCCTGTATAAAAATCAAACTTTGTTATAAAATTCAAGGAAAGATAACTAGTGACTGATTAAAATAAAAAAAAAATACGATGTTAAAACTTCAGAGAAGTTCAAATAGCTCTCATGTTTGGACCAGTACTTCTTTAATCTTTGACTTTATAAATGCAAGGAGATGTAATACACATTCAAACAGCTAAAGCCAGTCATATTGGGAATGAATTTCACAGTCTCAATCTAAAGAAAACATGGTACAGTGCCACCATTTGGTGAGATTACAGAGTTGCAAATAATTATTGCCCATTTTCACATCAGAATATAATAGGGAAGTTGCTCACATAATTTATATATAAAATGAGAAATGATGCCTCTTTTTTTTAAAACCATGGCTTAAATAATACATAAAGTTATAAAATAGAAGTCCATAATTTTAAAATGATGTAAATCAGTTTCTAGTTTGAAGAAGCTTAACAGTTTGGGGTTAAGTTGAAGGAGAGATTTTTGCTAATCTGAACACTAATGGTTGTTTTACATGTTAGTTTCTGACCAGTGAAAACAGGACCCAAGATATTCAAAGCTGTGGAGCACCATTTCCTGTCTAAAGAGGAAAAGGTGTTTGAGGAAAACTTTCACTTTGCGTACTTATTGCCTTCTTCTTCCATCCAGTTTCTCTGTCACCTGTTATATTTGGGCCAGTTACTGGTAGATTTCAAATTGTCCCCAAGCAAGCATGAATTTGGAAAACTACACATTCTGATAAATTTAGCTTTTTTCTTTTAATTCTGTCTTATTTCCAAGTTTTCTGATTCACAGTTTCAAATAGAATTAACTTGGGGGCACCCGGGTGGCTCAGTCAGTTCAGCTCTGCCTTAGGCTCAGGTCATGATCCCCAGGGTCCTGGGATCCAGCCCGCATCAGGTTCCCTGCTCAGTGGGGAGCCTACTTCCCCCTCTCCCTCTGCCTGCCACTTCCCCTGCTTGTGCTTGCTCTCTCTCTGTCAAATGAATAAATAAAATCTTAAAAACAAAACAAAAAACAATAGTCTATGATTACTTCCAAAAACAAAAGCTGACATATAATTATAGTGTTTTGTTTGATTCCTAGGTCATTTTATTATTTATCACATTGATTAATGTTGCCAAATCATTGGTGGTAAGGATTCAAAAGCGGAAGTGATAGAGCTGTTTTTTGTTTTCACTTAAGTATGCTGTTTGTAAAAATGCAGCTAGGTGTGGTGTTTTATACCCAGATTTGATGAGAACGTTGTAAACTATCTGTGACTGTGATTCCGTGGGACTGGCAATGCAAAGCCTCTGAAGAATTCACCTCTAGAGAATGGTGGCACACAATTTCTTTGTTGTTGATTATTATATATATTGGGATGAAAATGCCCTGATAGGTTTTGGGTAAAATTTTTTTGCTTGCAGATATTGATATTTTGCTTGCATAGAGTATCAATGAGAAAAGTGAAACTGGAAAAAAAACAAAGACTCCATAGATAGAAATAGTAGAATAAAATAGTTAAATAACAATGAAATTAGGTCTAGATTTTGAACTCTTTGTGAATCATAGGAATTTTTATATAAACAAGATTTCCTTTTGGATGTTAACCCAATCAAATATAAATATAAAAGAGTAATATATATATATTTATATATATGTACAATTTTAAACTTACTTTAGTAATGCTGTAGACTCTTATATAAAGGTATACGTTAAAACTATATTAAAATTTTCAAATTATCAGTTAAATGATTACTACAATGACTTGATTATTTCAAGTAATCAGTATGAAATGACCTATATCTAGATGCTGTCCACATATCTCAGAAGCACATGCATTATGTTTATATTAAATTATTTTGCAATTTTTTTTGCATCAGTATATATTACCACACACAAAAAATGTCTCTTTTCCTTTTTTTTTTTTTTTTTCCTTTTTGGCTGACTTTGCTCCTTTGAAAGTAGGCACCTGGATTAATAAATCACCCAAATGTATTATTTGTGCATTCCCTGTGTTTTTCCTTACAAAGAAATTCAAAGAATTAGCAAAAATTGGTGTCACCATTTGTTTAAGAGTGGATGGCTATGGATGGTTATTTTCATTATAGAATCACCATAAATTCATGGCATTTGAAAATTTATTAGCTAAGTGTAATAGTGGTTTATGATCAAAAGTCAATTGAGACTGGACACAAGGGACTCGCAGTACATTTGAAGACTATTTTAGCACCTAGATGCAGAAAGCACTTTGCACATTTTAAGGTATTTTTTCATAACTTACCCTCAGTTTTATAATACTGTGAGATAGGGATGGCAGAGAAGGTGAGACATGCACAGTTTACATTTCATAAGCCTGAAAATGGCACTTCAAAGTTAATGTATAAATATAGATTCTAATAGTTGCCAGGTAGTACTGTGCCAAGTAAAGCACCTGGGTTTATTTTGTTCTCATCCTTTACGGTGTAACTTTCAGTATGGCAGCACCAAGGAGCTCAAAACTGTGAAGTGTGTCTGCCTTTTTCCACTGTCACTGGCCCTTCTAGAAATACATAATAACCAAAGAGATCCCAACTCATTTGAGTAGAACCCCTTAAAACTACATTTCCGTTTAATTTCTCCTCCTCCTTATCCAAGGAGAGAATTGGGCCGGTAAAACTGGCAGTCTCATGAGGAAACTTGAATAGGCTAAAGGGTATTTGCTTCATCCCACAGGTTCAGTCCTTGTTCATTATATGTACCCAAGGTGTAGAAATACTCACCTGTGGTACTTTTCATTTCCGCGTGTGTGGCCGGGCAGAAGGAGAGTAATTCAGGCAACACCTACGGCAGGAAAAGCGGGTTGAACCTGGTGTACAAACAGATTCGTGTCCTTTCTCCTTTTTTCATTTGCTGGCTAACAGCTGCCTCCAAGCACCAATATTTTTTTGCCCTCTAATCTTACACTATGTTGTAAACCACGCTGAAATTGTTAACAGCTAATAGTATCACTGAATTGTATTTGGCCCACTGTCCTGCGTAACTGGGATTATAACATTGATCATATCACCAAATAGCACTAGCACGAGAAGGTATGGACAAACTATCTTTTAGATGTCTTTTGTACTATGGCATGCTATTTTGTAGGAATTAATAGTAACATTGTTCAGATCATACAACTATACATCTTTATGGGTACAGTGAAGATTTAAGAAATCTTTTGTGAGGGGCGCCTGGGTAGCTCAGTCGGTTAAGCATCTGCCTTCAGCTCAGGTCATGATCTCAGGGTCCTGGGATCGACCTGCATCAGGCTCCGCTACTCAGCAGGGAGCCTGCTTCTCTCTCTCCTTCTGCCCCTCCCCCCTGCTCCTTCTCTCTGTCTCTCTATCATTCTCTCAAATAAATAAATAAAATCTTAAAAAAAAAAAAAAAAACCTTTTGCGATAATGGCAACCAAAAACACGATTCTATGTTGGGTTTTCAGGTATTCTAAAATGGTCAAATAATGGACGCCAAATTATAACACATAGAGTACAGCATGAGCTGTTCAAGTTTTGAAATTTGGTCTCAAATTAAGCACATTTAAGTCAAAGTATAAATTAGAAACTATTATTTTATTGTTTTTTTGAAACTATTATTTTCAGAAGATTCCAGCTCTTAGATATGTATGCCAGAAATATCTAGTAAATTGAAGTAATTTTTTTTCATTTTGCTTGAATTTTCTCAACAATTTCCTGTCTTTTCCAGAGTCATTTAAGTACATAAAATTTATCTATTTCTAGCATGTAACCAGCACATGCCTTACATTCTTTCTTATTGTCTTCATTGAACTGGCAATACTAATGATTTTTTTTTCAGTTTGATTAATTTTTATGGATGATCTTCCTATGACTTCCTTAATATCAATTTGAACAAAAAAATTGTTTGGAAAAAGAACCACATGCTGTCAGTTAGCATCCCATGTAAAGAAAGGAACACCAAGAGACAGCTGTGTATCTCTCAAATTTCACAGGGCTGAGACATTGTTTTCCATGGAATTGAAATAAAAACTATTTGTAAGGCACATGGGCGCAATTTTCTTTCCTACTTGACACTGGAGATTCTTTCAGCATTTTAGTGCTTTGAAGTATTTTTTCAGGGCTCTATCTTGGCTGGCACAGAATCAAAGTTACTCAGAAAGAATAAAGAATATACATCAAATATCAGAATTACCACTCAGAATACATCATCTGCCACAGTGTGGAGCAGGGCTTTTCATGTTTGTTTTTGGGTCAAGGTATGCTGCATATTGTTCAGACGTCATGCTGATAACTGCACACACATGATTAGAGCAAATTTGCCTTTAATCAGCCACCGTATTTCAGAACATCTTAGCCTCTTCAGTCATCTGATAGAGTTTTGTATATTTTATTACTTTAGAAAGCTTAGAAAATGGAACTGGGAGGGGAGTTCTGTGCTGTTTTGGTAGTTCTACGTCATCATCATTATCATGCATTGTTTTTGAATATAATTATAAGAATCTTTGACTCTCCATTTTAAAGCCCTTTATTCAATTTGAAGCTAAATTTTAATAAGATCGAACAGAACGTTCCCGTTTTGTTTTTATTTGATAGCGCTTCCATAATCCCAAATAGTCCTTAGAATAATGCCTCCATGCATTTCTGTAAGGTGTCTTGAATAGAAAGCACTAACTAATCAGGTATTAAGCTTTTCCTCCAATATTTCAATTACAGGCCCACACTAAATAAGAAATCATTTGATTGACAGACACTGAATATTGCTTTCAACTTTGCTTCTTATCAAGTGTAGCCATCCCGTGGGTCTATGACGTTTCAAAGAAGGATCTTGGGTTAAGTCATTTTGATGACTAAAGGAAAGAAGGTGATCTTAAAACCTGTGAGTGATGAATGTCCAATTGCTACTGCAGCAGTATGGAGGTCTATGACTCCTATTGAGAAAGCCACCATAGAGAGTTTACAGAAAATTACTCTCTTCTCATCTTTAATTGCATTATTCAAGTTGAATATTGCCTCTACTGAATGAAGCACAAGTAATAAAATTGTTTTCATTTATTATGCAAAGTTCTTTTCAAATAAATTATTGGGACTGATGGAGGAGTCAGGCCTTCTTTGTTGAATTACACAAAGAATGAGGCATCTAGACTGATTTGTGAACATAAGAGAATTTTAATGTAGTTGAAACAAATGCCAGTTTACGTAGAAAAGAGGAAAAAGGCAGACAGTGTTCTTTGGAATTGTTTCTTTTTACTGTTTAAGCCTTTGTATATTACAGTAAAAATAACAAAACAACTAATTTCTCTTAAGAAATCACTAAAAAATTACTCCTTTTGTGTAGAGGTACATGGCCAGTAGTTGTTCCTTTCTCTTCTCAAAAATAGTAACTCTTCCTCCATTTTAATACATTTTTAAAGTACAACATATTACTGTTTCTCAAATTATTACTAAATTGAAAAAAAATTGTTTTAAATAGCAATCCTATAGAATGCAATTACTGTTTTAATTGGGAGCTAAATTAGTTTGAATGGTGTAAAAATTAGTCAAGATGGGCTTAATTAGAGCCATTTTAATAATTCTACTTTACTTGGACCTTAAATGTTATTTAATATAAATTGATGAGTGCTATTTAAATGTTAGAATACTGTGTGGTGTTTGAAGGAGTTCCACTCACAAGTGAAATCTGGTGATACTTTTACTATGTGCCTGTGCATATTTCTAATTTTCCAAAGGGGTCTTGAGGAAGAAAGCAAACATGAAATTAGCATTTGTAAACTATAGTAGCTTTTTAAAAATGTCACACAGTTGTTTAAAAGAAGGGAAGTATATCTTTCATAGATTCAGCAGCTTTCCCCTCAATAAGATGGAGATAATTAGGTGGGAAAGTATGCGAAAACACTTTATAAGCTACAAAGTATTTTTATAATATTGGCTGGTGTCAATTCATTTATTATTATTTTTAAATATTATCCCTGGTATTTGTTATCATTACCAGAAAACAGCTGATCCTTGAACACACAGCGGTTAGGAAACTGACCCTGTGCATTTGACAATCCACATATAACTTTTGATTCCCCCCAAAATTTAACTACCAATAGCCTACTGTTGACCAGAAGCTTTACCGATAACATAAACAGTTGATTAACACATACTTGGTTATATGTGTTATAGACTGTATTCTTACAATAAAGTAAGATACAGAAAAAAATGTTAAGAAAATAATAAGAAAAAAACATTTACAGTATTGTACTGTATTTATCTAAAAAAATCTGCTTATAAGTAGACTGGTGCAGGGAGGCCTGGGTGGCTCAGTCATTAAGCGACTGCCTTCGGCTCAGGTCATGATCCCAGGGTCCTGGGATTGAGCCCAGCATCGGGCTCCCTGCTCGCTGGAAAGCCTGCTTCTCCCTCTTCCACTCCCCCTGCTTGTGTTCCTGCTCTCGCTATCTCTCTCTGTCAAATAAATAAATAAAATCTTAAAAAAAAAAATAAGTAGACTGGTGCAGTTCAAAGCCATGTTGTTCAAGGATCAGCTGCACTTGATATTTTTTTAAATTTCTTCCTTCAGTAACCATAATATATGAGTTACAGGTGTAACAAATAAGAATATAGGAAACAACGTGCATCAACAGATGATGAATATTAATCAGTCAGTGGAACAGTTTCCAAGTCAATATTCAATGTAAATTTCAAGATTTAGCTAATAAGGAAAGCCTAGGATTTTGCTAATATATTCGACTACCTGAGTAAATGACTGTCACTTTGGCCATCACTATAATGTTGGTAGGTTTGAATATTGTGTATGCATTTTTTTGTTTTTCAAAAATTGCTTGTCATTTGCAATCTAATTCTGTAAGAATTCACAAATAATTTAAAATTCAGGAATTGTACATTTTTTTTAGGTCAAGAAGCTGAAGACTTAGGTTTCTTTCTTTCTTTCTTTCTTTCTTTCTTTCTTTCTTTCTTTTTCTTTCTTTCTTTCTTTCTTTCTTTCTTTCGTTCTTTCGTTCTTTCTTTCGTTCTTTCTTTCTTTTCGACTGAGGTTTCTAAAAGAAGCCATGGATAAAATCTATTATATTAACATTCCAGCTGAAATTCCAATATTTTACTAAAAATAAATATATTACAGCCTCTAGGAGCAATTTGAGTCTAGATGATCTGCATGACTTATTATGGGCCTCCAATTCTACCTTTTCTACAGGTCTTTTGTTTTGTTTTTCCCAAGTAAATAAGTTTTTTTAATACTTGACAGGAAATGAAATTTTTGAGGTCAAATGTTTTTATAACTAATATTATTTGGACAGCCAAAATGATATGTCATTGTTTGGCAAAATGTTACACACACACACACAAACATACACACAAACATACACACCCCCCCACACACACACAGTATTTCCCTGACTTAAATGGCTTCTTTTTTTAAAAATTAAAGTAATAAATGCTGCTGAAAGCAATAGCAATCATGGACTGGAACTAAGATTTTGAAAAGACTCTAGAATGTTGAAAATGCTTAAGCTGTAAACAATCTACTAAACCAAATAAAGGATAAATATTCAAAAGAACACTGGGTTGTGGCCAATAATTGCCAAAGCTATACCAAAACATTTGTAGCAGGTGTTACTGAATAGGACACAGGACACACGCTCTAACACCCCCTGAATATCGGTTTCCATTTCCTATAACTGTGCTTGCTGTTCCCACTTTGTCTCTTTTCTCTCTGGATCCGATAATGTCTGTATCTCCATGAGCCCTATAATCCATCTTCCTCCCATGTGTCAGCAGCCCTCACTGGAAAACAAATTCCTGACTTTGGGCTCAGGGTAAATCATAAAAACGTATTTGTGCATGTCAAAATGGGATTTTGACACCAACTGCATCACCATGACATCGGCATTTCCACTGGGCCATTGAGGATTGCCACATCCAGACACAACTTTGAGGGGGATAAATGTTTCCCCATAGAAGCATTTTCCTTTCTGGGAAAGCCGCTCTGGTAGAAAAGCACCCCTCTGGTACCACGTCCTTCCTACTGCATAAAAGAGGGAGATTGTAACTTAATTATTATTGAATAGCAAATAACTTAGTACAGCCCTCTGTAACAGATTTTTGCAATGAAATTTTAAAGATGACATCATGAAGAGGTCATTTCCTTAATGCGAGGGGCTATATTTATAAAAAACGATTTCTGTTGTGAAAGACAATTCTTTTAGTTTTGGTTTGGGTTTTAAAGTGGGATGTAAAAATTTTACCCACACCTTTTGAATTATAGTACAAAGGGCTTCTTTTTGTTTAAATCAATACATCTCACATGCCTGGCTCTCTAACTTACTGTCTATAACTACTTATTAGGCAGTAGAGTTTGATCATGAATTCAATTTGAGTGTAAGTATGCAATTATGTATCTTTTCTAAAGGAGGAAAAAATCATAATTTTGACTTCCATAGTTGGGATGGTTTGAAATCAACATCTACCAAGCTCCTTGTGTGCCCTTTCTTGTTTGAAACACGTGTTCCAGAGGAGAGATCTTTTATATCTTTCTGTTGTTGTCTGTTGTGAATTTGGTGACACAAAAAGACAGCATAGAGGCAAGTTTTAGATAGATACAGACATACCTCGTTTTCTTGTGCTTTGCTTTATTGCACTTTGCAGATACTGCATTTTTTAGAAATTGAAGGTTGGTGGCAACTCTGGGTTGAGGTCAGTGTAGGTACTGTTTTTCCAACAGCATTTGCTCACTTCATGTCTCTGTGTCACATTTGGATAATTCTTGCAATATTTCAAGCTTTATTATTATATCATCATGGCCATCTCTGATCAGTGATTAGGATGGACCTGAAAGCTCAGATGATGGTTAACATTTTTTAGCAACATTTTTTTAAAATTAAGGTTGGAATAGTGGGAGATTTTGGACATACTGTTATTTCACACTTAGCAGACCAACATAACTTTTATATGCACTGGGAAATAAAAAGAAATTGACTGGCTTTGTTGCAATATTCACTTTATAGTAGTGGTCTAGAACTAAACCCACAATATCTCTGAGGTATGGCCCTTAATGGAAACATTCAAAAGTATATTGAATGGCCTCGTCTACTATATATTGATGAAATTTTCTTTTCTCTCTGAATATGTGAATTAAAGAGATATCCAAAACTTTGATGTTATAACTCATTACTGGAGCTCAATGTGGCGATCATTGTAAGAAATAATTTACAAGTATTTCAAAAGGTAAGACCTCTAAAACTTATAGCATCTTATGTGTGTATGTTTTTTTAAAGATTTTATTTATTCATTTTAGAGAGAGGGCGCATGAGTGCACACAGGGAGGGGCAGAGAGGGAGGGAGTGGAAGAAAGATTCTGAAGCTCACTCCACATTGAACACAGAGCCCGATGCGGGGCTCGATCTCACAACTATGAGATCATGACCTGAGCCCAAAACAAGAGTCAGATGCTTAACCGACTGGGCCACCCAAGCTCCCCATGCATGTATGTTTTAAAACATTGATTTTGTAAATCTTTCAAATTAAATTGGAAAAGTTCTTTTTAAAAAAATGGCCTCGGGGCACCTGGGTGGCTCAGTCATTAAGCCTCTGCCTTCGGCTCAGGTCATGATCCCAGGGTCCTAGGATCGAGCCCTGCATTGGGCTCCCTGATCGGCAGGAAGCCTGCTTCTCCCTTCCCCACTCCCCCTGCTTGTGTTCCCTCTCTTGCTGTGTCTCTCTCTCTGTCAAATAAATAAATAAAATCTTAAAAAAAAAAAAATGGCCTCACCCGGTTGCCTCCTCCCCCCAACCCCCTCCCTTCTGTAACTCATACATCAAAAACTTGTGATGTACTATATGCTGACTAACTGAACATAATAAAAAAGAAAAAGAAAAAAAAAAGCCATCCTGTCTATTTAAATTAAGGCATTTTCCCATCATAAAAATAAACATGCTTGTTTGAAGAATGCAGACATAGTGAATGCATTAAAAGAAGTCTATACCCCCCAAAAAATAAAAATAAATAAAAATTTTAAAAAATTTAAAAATGACCTCATCTTACCAGACTAACATAAAAATGAACAAATTTTTGTCACATTATTCTATGTTAATTATAGAACATTGACATAGGAAAAATAAGCAACAAGCAAACCAAGGAACATACCATGATTTTAATATCATCACTGTTAACTCTTCAAATAAATTTGTCTTTGAAGACTGAGGTGCTGAAGGCGCCCACATTCACATACACACACAAAGATAACGCACGTCACCTACCTTTCCTACTGCCCAAGACACTGTGTCTCAGAAGGTAGCCCAAATATCCCTGAAAGAGCGCCCCCAGGAGAAACAAGCTTGACCCCTATGCATCATCATGTTCCCCCTGATTACTGAGTCGGCCATGAAGAAAATAGAAGACGACAGCACCCTTGTGTTTCTTGTGGATGTCAAGGCCAACAAGCACCAGATCAAATAGGCTGTGAAGAAGCTCTCTGACACTGACGTGGTCAAGGTCAACACCCTGATTTAGCCGTATGCAGAGAAGAAGACACATGTTCGATTGGCTCCTGACTGTGATGCTTTGGATATTTCCAACAAAATTGGGATCGTCTAAACTGAGCCCAGCTGGCTAAATCTAAAAATACATTTTTTCACCAAACAAACAAACAAAACAAAAAACCTCCTACCTGCCATTTGTAACCTCTGTCCACTACTTAATGAGTTAGTATTAATATAAGCTTTAAATGACATACCGTATAAAAAGATTACAGTTCGGTTCCAAAAGATTCTGCTCATTCTATTATGTCTTTCTCCCTCTTTTTGCTTGTTCTTCCTCTTTCTCCCAGCTGGCATGGAATAAGATCATCTGTTTCTTGCTTTTATATACCTCATCCGACATTGGGTCAATAGCACACCCACTAATGACAAGCCCTATTGTGATGCCTCCACACAGGAGAAATAAGTGTTTTCAAGTTGTAGTTAACTTTCATTTTGAAGGGTTACTGGCATGTGGTGAAGGGATTTGACAAGTTTGCATGATTATATGTGAGCAGGGTGCAGCTGTGCTCCAAACAAATACGTAGGGGTTAGGAAGGGGTAGTAATTACAGCATGGGTCGTGTGTCTAGACTCCTGGCGTTAGAATACCAGTTCTATTTACTAGCTGGCTGACCTCAGGCAAGTTATTGAAACTCTCTGTGCTTGGTTTCCCCCATTTGTAAAATGGGGCTAATGATAGCACTTCCCTTACAGAAGTCTGTAAGAATTAAGTTAAATTCACACACACCCTTGCACGCACACATGTAACTCTATATGAAGCATTTATGATGCAGAACAGGTAGAGCCTTAGAGATGGGAGGGCTTGTTTCAGTCCTTGGTCGGTCAGTGCATGCAGCAGGGCAAATGTGTAGTTGATTTTATAAAAGGGAACTTGGCCAGGTAGTTTCCATTAGTTTACTTACAGTAATCTCTAGAAGAAAAATTAAAACATCCCTGTAACTCTATTCTGGGATCATGGAGGGTGACGCAAGGAAAGATTTTTTTTCCTATTAAATCTAGCTTATTAACAACTGTCATTCATGACTGGAAATTATTGCATGTCTGAGTAGACATGTTCTGTTTTTGGACGGAAGGTGGACATGCTTCACTTGGTACTTAAAAATGTGGAGTCAAGTGATAATTACTGATAGAATACCTCCCTAGTGTTGTGGGGGAATGGGGAGGATGGTTCTGTAACTGATTAAGAAGTTCCTTCATCTTATGAAGCTTCGGATGGGGTCAAATGACAAAGCGCAATCTAGGAGATTAAAAACTCACCTGCTAGTTGAAATAGCATATATGTAAATTTAGTAGTCTGGTGAAAAAAAAATTAAAAGGCTTCAATAAAGAGGCAGAACTCGATACTCTCCTTGAAGATGTCAGAGATTTGGAGAGAGAGGAAGAGAATCAGAAATAACCCAGTGTAAGAGGAAAACATTAATAAAGGCAAGAGTAAATTATGGAGCCTGGGTTGGAAAACCGTAAGTTAGCAGAAAGGATGTACAATTTGCTAGGCACACCACACAGCCAGAGGGAAGAGTCTGTATAAGACTGCCCTCCCTCCAGACACAAGTCTCAAGTTCAGAAATCCTCAGGACCATGGTCACTTCAGACCAGCTGGTGACAAATTCAGGGGTCCCCATGGCCACCCTTAGATTCAATAACTTAGTAGAAGGACTCAACAAAACTCACTCATATCTGCAGTTACATTTATTACAGGGAAAGGGAGAGATGCATAGAACAGGGTAGAGGAGAGATCCACCCAAACATGGAGCTTCTAGTTGTTTTCCCTACATGGAGTAGTGGATAGCATTACATCCTCCAAGCCACCGTGTGTGACAGTACCCATAGAATATTGCCAATCAGGAAAGCTTACCCAAGTCTTTGGTGTCCGGAGTATTTACTGGCGCTCTATCAAATACTGATTGCTTGGCCGACCTTTGGTTTCTTAGCCCTTCTTGGAGGTTGGAGCTAATACCTTTAGTCTCCAGCTCCTGTGGTGTTGGAACCTATATGGCTTGTCTCAAAGGCCCCACTGTAAGTCACATTGTTAGACTGCCCTATGGCCAAAGGCCCCAGGCATCAAAGACTCTCCTGTGAGACAGGATGTCCCAGGAGCTTACTGATCACCTCCCAGCAGCTGAGGGCAAAGGCCAGACCTCTCTCTAACTAAAGTTAATTTTTCATTACACAGCATAGCATACCAATTTCAAGTCAAGGCAGCTGGTACCACGGACACTCTATAATTCACTGAAATTGAGCAAGCATAATGGATGCAATTTTTTTTAGAAAGTTGGTTCTTATTAGTATGTGGAGTGGATGAAAGGAAGTGAAACATTTTGCAATAACACAGGTTTGTTGAAATGAGGACCTGAGGAGGGCCGTATATTGAATCTGTGATGTGTTAAGTCAGGTTTCACTGTAGTCATAGCACCTAACGCACTGCCTGGTGCATGACCAGTGAATACATTGGCAAAAGAACAGACTGTTTGAACATTAAGGATGAAGTTTACTGAAGCAGCCAATGTGGCTTCACTTTTAGATCCAAGACTATGAAAATAATGGCATCATGGAAAGGCTAAGGGAATTTGGAGATGAACTTGACAGCATGGGGCATAGGGGCACAATCACATGAATTTGTGATTATGAGCCATTCACTTGGAAACTTTCTACAACCAGTTGGAATTTTGGAATTCAGATATAGTTAAAAGATCAAGATAGACATATTTCAGTGCTAACTATGTAGCTATGATCCTGAGAGTCTGAGTGCAAATGATTCTTCAAAGACATGAGTGTTTAAGAGTAAAAGTTGGTCACATGTAAACATGTGACATTTTTTTAAACCTGGTATGTAAATACTTCATACTCTTAGGAAATTCCTTATCTTCTCTATATATCATAAATTTCAGTTATTTGCACCACGTGGGCATATGCACAGCATAAGCCATATACACACTCTCCCTTCCCATGTGCTGTCTGATAGAGACAGAGGGGAATGAGCTCTGGAGTAAGACAAAAGAAATTAAAATGTCTTTATTCTCCTGTAGGAGAGCTAGCAGTTGACTTACCCAGTTTCCTTTATCATCCCTTTTCCCTGGCTGCCTTCCAGAGAGGTGACCATTGGACTCAGTCTATAAATAAGACCAGCTGGAGTCTACCACACAGTTCTGGGTAGGCTTTGTTTTCCTGATGCAGCGTCACTCCCCTTCCTTCCTCTTTGACCATCTTATGGCTGGAATGTAGCCATCCTGTGGTCGTGAAGACAAATAAGCAGGGAGACTTTGGTGCCAACATCATTGAACTGATGAACAAGCACTAGCCACTGGCTAACTTTGGACAACTTGTTATGTAAACAGTAAATTTTGGTGCACCCCAGACATTTTATTTGAGTTTACTGATATAGCCCTATTCCAAATTTATAATCTTGCCAACTCACATTCCTCATTACTAAATTGTAGATGATCTTAATAACACCTAACTACTACTGTGGCTATGGGGAGTGAAATTATGTCTATGAAAACTGCTTTCAAGTTGTAAAATGCTGTACAAATGTTAGTTGCTATTGCTCATAAAATCATGCGTGCCCTTTCTCCACATCCAATTATAAAGCTTGATGAAAATGGTTGAAGTGGTGAATAAGTTTGCTGAAGGAGAGAGGAATAGTTCTTAATGAATTATTAACAGCAATTATCTTCTGTGACCATACTGTATAAACGTACATCTGCCCGATGTGGTGCTGTGTTCTTGGGTTCAGCTCAAGAGCACTTAAGAGGAATTTATATGCATAATCTCATTTCTCCCACATTCACATATTCCATGACAGAATTTGTTACTTGAGTTTCCATGGACAAAGAAAATCATGTGTGTGTGTAGCTAAATGGTGTGTTTGTAAAAGAAATGGGTAAAAAGGTAGAGTCCTGTCATCATTGTTTTGTTTTGGAAGCAAGCAAAGGTGCCATATCACACATCCATAAGTCTACCTAAGGAGAGCAAAATATAATAATAAGATGGCAAAGTACATAGTTCCTAAGCTAACCTAAGCTATTATTTAATAGAACAGAGTCCATCCCCAGGGTATTGGCCCTCACAGAGAAAATGCTAGGTGTTCACTTTCTTCACAAGTAACTGTGTCAAGTTGAAGCTACGAGTTGTAAACTTTCATGTAATTTTTGTGTCATTCTAACTGTACATGGATTTCTTCTGAGTGAGTTTCTTGATAATGGCCTTATGTTGCCAATTATGGCCATCAACTGAGTACCCAGGTAGGCAGTGGCCGATTGGGATTCTGTATGGTGTGTGGCTGTGGACTCTGGAAAGGAGCTCCTTACTGTGTCCTGACCTTGGATGCTATTCCAGACTCCTCTGGGAGGTAGAGATAGGCCTCCAACAAAGTTGTGCTGTATCATCTGCCGCTCACCAACTTCAGGAGTTACGACACAGGACAGAGGTAGGGTTAGGTGAGTGATATGCAGAATTGAAAGGGAACCATAAAAATAAAAACTCAGTTATTGAGATAAATAACATTTTATTTTTTTATTTTTTTATTTTTTATTTTTTTATTTTTTTAAAGATTTTATTTATTTATTTGTCAGAGAGAGAGACAGAGCACAAGCAGGGAGAACGGCAGAGGGAGAAGCAGGCTCCCCGCTGAGCAGGGAGCCCGATGTGCGACTCGATCCCAGGACCCTGGGATCATGACCTGAGCCGAAGGCAGCCGCTTAACCGACTGAGCCACCCAGGCATCCCTTTTTATTTTTTTTTTTAAGATTTTATTTATTTGACAGAGAGAGACACAGTGAGAGAGGGAACACAAGCAGGGGGAGTGGGAGAGGGAGAAGCAGGCTCCCCGCTGAGCAGGGAGACCGATGCGGGGCTCGATCCCAGGACCCTGAGATCATGACCTGAGCCGAAGGCAGACGCTTAACGATTGAGCCACCCAGGCGCCCCAAGATAAATAACATTTTAATGCAGTACCATAAATTAAAAAAAAGACGATGTCTATAGTGATCAAAATTTCAAAAAATATGCATTCATTTTGAAGTTTTTAAATATAATCTGTCCTGTTTCCTAAGGGTGTGTGTGTGCGTGTAGTCCCTCCTTACATTTTGTATCTAAGGCGAGTGTTTCACTCACCTTTCCCCAGTTCCAGTCCTGCTGGGGAAGAAAAATAACCTTAATTCCTTACCAGAAACACACACACACACACACACACACACACACGGTCTTTATTGTTCCACCGTAGGGCTCAATGTTCACCAGTGAGTGGGTTTCCTTAGAGTCAGTGAAGTGGCCACTCTGGGTCTTTCTTGGTCATGTGGCTTCATGTAACATCAGACTTCTGCCCCTAGATTCTACCCCTGGAGTGTGCAGGCATGATTTAGAGAATGGGGCATAATATGCGTATCATAAACAACATGCTGTTCATCATCCCGAATCCTTCCTGTCACGCATCAGCTTTTAAAACATCCTGCAAAATATCCCAGCCCACCTTCATAAGAACTGAGCTATGGAGGGCCCGCACGTGCCTGCTGATTCTTAAAAACACACCTCTATTCACAGAGTTGTTCACTGGCACTTACTCAGTACCTCTTCTGTGCAAGCAGTTTTCAGGGCCCTGGGGAGACAAAATTGAATCCACTCTCAGGAAAATTACCTCATTGTGGTGGTAGACAAAGTAAGAAAATAAATATTAAATACTGTGAAGAAATATAAAAATAGAGTCAGAGAATAATGGGGATGAGAGGGTTTGAGTCTTCAGTATCAATGTCCGAGTCTTTAATATCAGTTACTTCATTGCTTTTCCCACCGTCATTACATTCTTGGTGCTTGAACAGAAGTGCCAACATGCTTGTGAAGCCTCAAACTGTGATTGCAGTCCCGGTGGTGGTGGCCATACTGAGAGGGTTTACTCATTAATTTAGTGATCGTCTCCAGCACGGGAGGCACAGAGAAGCCTGATGCCACCGATTCAGAGTTCTACTAGGAGCTGGCTAAGCGTTGTGTCATTAATTCGCTCATAACAGTCTCCGACGCCCATTAATATTGTCGTGGGTATTAGAGTAAAACCCAGAGTCGACTCTGGCATCTATTGTACTGTTCTCATTTACCATCACTGTTGTCATGCATTGTCAATATTATTAACTATTATAATATTGTCAGGATTGTCTGACGCTGTCAGTATACCAGACAACTGGTTATGTAGGTAATCCTGCCAAAGTCCAAAAGCTTTAGGCTTCGATGCCTCGTATCTTTGTGGCTTGTTCTCTTTAAGTAAATGGACAAGAGATGAGCATCACTTTTTATTATGTTAGCATTGTTACATCTGATATTAATTTCGTGAATTTAAAAACCATTATGAAGCACCTCATCTGGACCAGGGAATATGCTAAGTGTGGGGAGCCTGAGGAGGGAGAGAATATAGATTTGAACCATTACAAACATTAGGAAGGCTGTGAAAAAGCAAAGAATGTTTTCTGCATGCCTGGGGGAACTGATCTGGATTTCAGGGGTCAAGGAAGGCTGCTTCAGGGCCATTATTAACTTTAATGGAGAAATGATTAAAAAGAAGTCAATATTTGGGAAAAAAGAAAATGAGAATGAGCAATATGAACTAAATTCATGAGGTAGGAACTTGTTTGTGATGTTTCAGGAAATAAAAATAAGACCAGTGTGCTTGAAGTGTTGAAATGAGAGCAGAAAATTGGCTTAGATGTTGGTGGGGAGATAACCAAGAGCCAAATCAGGCAAAGTCAAACAGGACTGATAAAGGAGTTTGGAGTTATTCCCTACGAGGCAAAAGGCAGTGATCTTAGGGGGTTAAAAGGTAATGGGAATATCTGTATTTTAAATAAATCCTTCTGACTGTGCTGTCAAGATTGGAGGAATTTGAGACAACTAGTTAGGAGGCTGACAACGCAAGTCACAGCAAAGCAAGGTGGAAAGTTAGCAAGATTTAGCAATTGATGAGATGAAGGTCAGGAAAGAAGAGATAAGCATGAGGCCGGGATTTCTGAGCAACTGAATAGAGAGAGATGAGCTTTCTTACGGCTACTGATGTGCCTCAGTGAGAGTAGGTCGCCATGGAAGATCGTTAGCATTTTTACACACATTTGGACATTGGTCTCTGGTTTCTCAGCTTCATCGGTATTATACTTCTCAGGAGTATTTAGAAAGTAATTTCAAATCAGAGGAGCAAATAGGGTCCCAACCAGATTGCAATTACTTAGAGATTTTGTGTGGGGGGGGGGCAGATTCATTAGATAAGAAATTCTGACCAAAAAGTTTTGGTCAGAAGCTTTTCTTGAGTGCAGTCAGAAGGCTTAAAAGGTCTGATACAGGATACGTGCCATATTTGGAAGGAAGATGTAGCTCTTGTCGAATTGTATCCTATAGCTTTCTAGTTCTTCAATTCTGGAAATTTCCATGAATATCAGGCTTGAATATCATTGAAAGACTTGAAACCATCTAATTTGCCCTCCCTCTTCTTTTTAATGGTCCATCTTCTTTTTCTATCCTTGTTCAAAGGTGATTCACTCTAATGAAAACACCAAATATATTTCTCAGTCCCTGCAAGGCATTTCCCACTTCCTAATTCTGTATATTTTTTGACTTTCGGTGCTTAAATCTTCAATGTTTTTTCTATTATTTAATGTGCTCTATTGCTTTTCACCAAAAAAAGCCGTTTATTGCTGATGTCTCTCTTGGTTTACTACAAAGGATCTAAAAAATGTTCACCTTGGAAAAATAACACTAATTATTTTTTTGCTCGTACCTTCTCGCAAATATGCACAAACCCCATAAACCTCTGCCTTTTCTGTTCCACGCCTGTGGCTTTCATTTGCTTGTTTTAACACTAGACTCTTCAAGTGAATTATTTGTGTATCTGGCTGTATGTAAAATAATGACCTAATGGCATATTTAGATTATAAAAATACATAATAAATAACAGCATGTACTTGTGTAAACTGTGTAGTAGTACAAATGATAGAAAACTTGTATTAATCATTATTCCATTCAAAATGTATATACTTGTTCTTATCTGTCGAGCATATTGCCTCTCAACTGCAGGTCACCCACATGCATGAGGAAAAGCCAGCCACCCTCCACACTAAGAAGTGTAACCTGAAAAGGTCCTCTTCAGGACACCTTCTTTTTGGGATCCATTCACTCTCTTCAAATGATTTAAGATCAGATGTGCTGATCCCTTTTGTAAGATTTAAAATCAGAAGTGCTGTCCTAGACGTGCTTGATGCACCTGTATCCCAATCCAGCGCTGTGGTTATGGGTTCATTTCTCCATTCAGAAGGCTCTAATAAGTAGCCTGTGTTTTCACACACACACACACACACACACACACACACTCACTCACTTTCATTGTGTAGATTAGATGAGTACTCACAATCCCTGTCTGACACCTTCTAGCAATATTGATCTGACTAATCAACACTAAAGGGCTCAAAAATTGTTTTAAAAGGTGTCATCCGGACTTTCTTTGACAAGTTCGTCATCGACCCACATGCAGCATCTGTTCCAGACTTTGAAGCCAAGGGGTAAATCGAGACACTTCTGAATTCTGCAGAAATGTTATCAAATATGTTCCATATACGTGCCTCCATTTCCTCATTTATAAACCAAGTGATTATTAGAGTTCAAGGCCACTCTTGGGCCTAACTTGGTATGTTTTTATAATTTGACTTCACATATATTAAAAGAAAATAGGGAAAACAAGTTCATTAGGACATTTACATAGATATTTTCCAATTTTCTTGACATGCTCAATTCTAAAACTTTGGTTCTTTGTAATTGAAAACCACATGCAGCCAAATGCTATATAAGTGATTTCATTGCTCCAGAAAAAAAAAATTGCTTGGCAATCATTCTCTTTTAATGCTTGGGGTTAGAAAACTGTGTTCCTAAGACTTATTCAGAAGGATGCCTTTAACAGACTCTAACAATAACATGTTATATGTCGTATATTGTCATATAAGAAGTCATATTAAAGACCAATTAATGCTAGGGTTACACAGTAAATTGTGGTTTTATCATAATAGCTTATTAAAATCTGTATCACCTAAATCTTGCTTTGGTTTATTTCCATTTACAAGCAATGAATGTATTATGTAAATGTGTTATTTTATGTACTCGTGTGCATAGAGGTCATTTCTTCGGTAGGGTTATTGATTATTGGTTTGATGGCGTTTTTTTTAATAAAATATATTTTACAATGAAAAGGAAACAGAATATTTTATACATTTTTGTATTTTCTCTAGACATCCACTGACAACTTTTGAAAGTTCTATAAATGTCCAATATGAATACTATATGATCGGAGTATTTCAACCAGAGAAAATAGAAAATATCAAAATACCAATTCTCTTTTTAGTTATGAGAAATCAAGAAATTTGTTGAAACAAACAAAACAAAACAAAAAACCCTCAATCCAGTGCCAACAAGGCATTCTGACAATAACGTCCCCAAAAGCCAAGTGTCATTTCATGAGAAAAAAGCTAACAAATATAAATTATCCTCTCTCCCTCCATCTTTGCTTTGTGACCAGATCTTACTAGGTAATGAAAGGAAACAATACTATTATTACTTGCTCATGAAGTGTCCGCTTTTGATTTCTCTTGTAATTTATCTTCAATTGAACTGATATTGATTTCGTGGGGAAAACTGCATAATCTCCAAGGAGATTTTTAAAGGACTAATCTTAGTTTGTGCTTTATTTTTGTTTCCACTGGTTTATTCTTTCCGGTGATTTATCTACCTAATAACATTATAGATAAAACCTGGTCTTTCAATTTATTTCTTCAAGAGCTGTTCATGTTTGAGCACGCTTTGTCCTTAATTGCCTGGGGATTTTAGATAGCCCCATCTTTAGTGGTCTGAAACAAGTTGCAATATAAGTAATTAAGGCACTGAGCAACAGAAGTCTACAAATTGCTGTTTTGCTACCATGTGTGATATTTAACTAATTGCTCATTGCTGTGAAAACCTTTAACTTCGTAGATGTCATGACTTTAAAGTGAATAAACATTCCTTTTGTATTTATTAAAATAGCATAGTGTAATAGTGACTACTAAGTGCTTTAAAACACCATCTGTACTATATGCTGAGCTGTTTAACTTCAGATTGTTGAAATTATCAGCCATTCCTTAGAAAACTGTAAAGTACCTTCTGCCTCTACCGGGAGATGATAGGATATAGTGAGAATCCAGTTACGAGGGAGTAATTGGCCCCTAGCTCATCCCTGTCTACCCACCCTACCTTTACTTCTCTGGTCCTATCACTGCATGGGTGAAGTTAGGGATTACATTAAATGATCGTAAATAGACTTTCCAGATGAGTGTCTTCATGGGAGAATCAAGACGATTGTATATGGAGTGAAATGAATGCCTTGTATCATTGAAACATAATCGAAATACATATCTAGAAGAAAGTGTTTGAAAAAGATAATTTTAAGATTTTATTTATTTATTCATGAGAGACAGAGAGGGAAGCAGAGGCAGAGGGAGAAGCAGGCTTCCCGCTGAGCAAGGAGCCCGATGCGGGACTCGATCCCAGGACCCCAGGATCATGACCTGAGCCGAAGGCAGCCGCTTAACGGACTGAGCCACCCAGGCGCAGGGAAATTTGTTTTTAATTAGTCATTCATTTGTGCTTAAATATTAACACATTAGTAAAGCTTTTACCTGAACCTGAAAATTAAAATAATATTGTTGGCCAATCAGACAAATGCTGCTGTAGGGAAGAATTATCTTTGCTGCAGAAGAAAGAATGGCCTTTGAGTCTACTTAAACCATGTTTGGGAAGGGGGATGCATGAACTTGTTCTTAAGTTCACATCATGCATCATGAACTCTGTGTCTGCTGTGTTGTTTTTTTTTTTGTTGTGGTGGTGGTGGTTATTTCCTTGAAATTTTGTCTGCAGCCTCTCTCCCCCCTATGGCTTGGTGCCCGGTATAATAACAGTGCCCCCCCAAAACAAACCCACAATGAGTAAATAGCAATAGTTCCTTTAATCCTCTCTCAAAGAAGAATTTGATGCCTTGCAAGGCATTTTCTTCTTCCCCAGACCTTTAAAATGACCTTAATCTGCAGACACAATCGGGCATCATCACAGCCTGTAATAGAGATGTCAGTGTTAGAAGGCGTACCTTTCAACAGTTTGCATCCTGGATTGATCACAAGTTGGAAGATTTCATTCCTAGAAGGCTGGCAGTTGAGGGCAAGGAAGATGTACTTGAAACATTGTCTAAGGGATTTGTTTTTTTGTTGTTTTGGTTTCCAACAAGAGAAGGAAAAGGATTTAAATCGGAAGCTGACTTTATAAAAGAGGGGCTGCTTTAAAGCAGCGAGAAAGAACAATATTTTTATTCCAAGACACAGGAAGGTTGTTTTCATCCCCACCTGCCTGGGGTGCTGTTTGCAGAGTTTCTCGGCCGGCAGCTGAGGTTTTTTATCAACGAGAATCGTGAAGCTTTGGCGAAGGAATACATAGAAGGGAGATAACAGCTCTTATTAGGCCCTTTCAGCCATCTGGTATAAAATTTGCTTTTATTTTTGCAAACGAAACGTTCATTTATAAAATTGCCTCTGACCTGGAAGTCATCCATCTTTATTAGAAGGCTTATTCTTAACACCACTAGGTGGCAGTGTAGTCACACACTTATGGTTATTCATGTTCCGGCTCGGCTTACTGTTAGGTTTCTAAACTCCTCATGCATCCTGATATTCATGTCTCTTTTATCCAAAGGACAAGCATAACTGTACTAAATGATTTACTCTGTACATCAAACTCTGATATTTCCACTTGTATTTGCTTTTATTTTCAAAGAAAACACTTGGATAAATTTTCAACACAGTAAGTAGTTCACGTTACCCTGCAATTCTTCAACTAATTTTATTTTAATTTAAAATGTTTACTAGGAAAGTGTCTTTATGGAGGATATTTTTATATCCTCCATACAAACGAGAAACTTGAGAGGTGTTACTGTTTTAAAAACTATTCTAAACAACAAAAATCACAAAGCTTAAATCTGTCTCGCATTTTTTTTTTTTTTTTTTTTTTTTTTTAAGGAGCAAATGAGCATATCTGATTCAAATCTCGGAGTACCAAGGGACTCACTGTGTGAATTATTTAATGTATTCATTTAAAATATTTTTACATTAGCCTTTACAGAAATAGCTATGTTTAGAAGGATGCATTTTATGCTCTTATACTTTTTGTGTGGTTTAGAATAATTTGTGTAGATTATTATAAAGTCTTTTTGGGGGGCGCCTGGGTGGCTCAGTTGGTTAAGCGACTGCCTTCGGCTCAGGTCATGATCCTGGAGTCCCGGGATCGAGTCCCGCATCGGGCTCCCTGCTCTGCAGGGAGTCTGCTTCTCCCTCTGGCCCTCCGCCTCTCATGTGCTCTCTCTCTCTCTCTCAAATAAATAAATAAAATCTTCAAAAAAAAAGTCTTTTCTGGAAATATCCTAATAATAATTGGAGTAGTCTCTTGGATCCCTATGTAGAGAACTTTGTAGTATCCCATTTCATATATTTTTGGCAGACTTCCATGTTTCAGGCTGTCTTTATCACCTTCTTTGACACACAAAGTGCAGTATCTGCAATTTGGAGTTAAAAAAAAAATCAATGAAATTATTTCCTGCTTCTCATGACTTTCCTCGTACTAAAATTCAGGCCCAAATAGGTAAACATCTGACTAAACATTTTTGCATATGCCAAATCTAAACTTTCTTCTTTATTTGGCATTCTTGTGCACTCTTACTCTGATACTTGATAGAAAAGCTGATTTTGAGAAAATCCTGGTGGGAAGACTCATTGCTCCTCCATGTGCTTAAGTCAGGGAGTAAGCATTTGCAATTTCTTCCTGAGGAGTGACTCCCACATCAACGCCATCTCCTCACGGAGGGATTCTGCATCGCGTGGGCCATGCTGCACACCGAGCTTCTGTGTGAGGTCAAGGGAGTCCTCCGTTCTGTTCCAGGAGAAAAGCACCCATTGGAAGGAAGACCTTGTTGAGAGAGACAATGGGCAAAAGCCAGAAGGTTGTTTATTTTGTGGGCTGACTAGAATAGTGTTGGGACTCCATGTGTATCCACAGTAGTAGGCTACTGGAACTTTGCAATAATGTGGTAAGAGTGTAACACACTGTTAAATCTGGTAAAATGCAGCTTTTCCCTGATTGGTCCTCTTCAAAGCATGAATCTTCCAGGCTTTATAAATTCTGAGACTTCATTTTTCTTCTTTCCGTATGTATTTTTTCTACTTATTCCCTTTATAGGTGGGGGGTGGTCGTGTAGGAAGAAAAGGGGTATCCTAAATTCCTATGAGAAGCTTTATCTCCCTTAGGTCT
>NC_058404.1:12197100-12263241 GCF_002201575.2 Neomonachus schauinslandi
GGGGGGGGGGGGGGGGGGGGGGGGGGGGCTTGGCTTCATCTGTGCTCACAGTGCCCCCTGGTGGCAGAATAGATCTGGGCTGCGTTCTGACGTAATGCTCTACTGCTAATATTCATAATTTTAATTGTTTTTATCCAATTTTTTTGAGATGCATTTCATCAGATTGTCTTTTGTTTCTATAAACAATAAGATTTCATTCTTGAACTCATACATCAGGTTTTATGCCAGGCCTCGGGGTGGTAAAGACAACTTGGAGGGGCAAGCGCAGGGTTCCCTGTTTTACATCCGCTGACCCCATTGTCATCTGGGAGGCAGGAGTTTGAATAAGGTTACTACTCTGCAGCTCTTCCTTCTTTGTGATGTTGTTACTGGGTTTTATAAGGATGTGACAGGGATTATGCACAAACCAGAATGCATAATTTATCCCCAGAGAACAATTCAGGTCCTGGGGATCCTGGCATTGAACACAGAGGAACACATAGATTTTCTTTCATCCCCATGTTTCATTACTCTAGTCATTTAAATTTAATGCCCAAACAATTGACTTTTCAATATTGAAATTCCCCAAATTGAATGACATGACCACCCTTTCACTTGTCACATTTTGGCTTTTTCTGAAGACTTTCATTATTTATCTACATTGATTGGGTGACCTTTGCCATCTATTTGCCAGCCTTTAAAAGATTTAAGTCTTCCATACATATAATCTGGCTGTATTCTTCCTCAAATTAATTAGTATTATTGGTCTCCTGTCATATATCTATGAATTGTGCTTCCTTTACCTCTGCACCTGCTCTGACTCATTTCACGGCTGTGTTTCCTTTATAAAATATGAAGATTAACCTTTATTGCACAACCAAATAAAAAATGTACTAATTTTAGGGAACTAAAATCTACTACATTCCTATCAAGATGTGCTTGCTCTTATCATGCTGAAAATACTGTATCAATTATTATATTTAAAACAATACGTAGAAAAACATGTAAAGACAATGCTATGTAAAGTTGATCGAAATGAAAATTTTCTAGATTTTTCTCTGGCTCTGCATTAAAGAAACAGTATAACATAGCTTTGAGTAGCTTTTAGTTTCTCAGTTCGCTGCAGGTTTTCACACCACTAAAATTATCTTTTGAACTATCTAGAATTTTCTAGACTTTTCAAGGAAGAATTGTAAAGGCCTATTCATTGTGATATAAAGTAGGCACACTTAGAATACTGAAAGAAAATTGCCTACAGTCCCATCATGTAGGAAATTGGGAAGTAATAGTGCAGTAGGTCTAAGGAGATTTGTAAGGATGTCTGGAATAAATGTTGATGCATGACTTTTCAAACACTTTCCCAGAAGTTTCTAAAGAATCCATGACTTCCTGCCATGCTCAGGCACAGTGGCTCATCTCCAGTAAATGTGAAATTTGGAGTCAAGGTGGACTTCACATCCTTGTATCTCTAGTACCATGTCTTCATCCTCAAGAATGTGGTACCACAATTCAATGAAACGAGAGATAGCACTTTACTCAGAGCTGTTACATTATGTTTGAAGGCAATGTTGTATCCAACTTGAACTTGCAAATAACCAGTTATGGTATTTTTAAGAATTACAAATCAAAACATTTATTTTGTTCTTTTGCACGGACACTGTTAAAACATTGCTACTACAGCAAAGCCTGCTGTCTCCCAGCTTGCAGGTGAGAGTCAACATTAACTGTACACTCAGTGAGGAGGGCATTATATTAAATGCACGATGACTAGCTATTTAAAACGTAATATACCATGTACGTTTTGCTGAGTTCTCACATCCTATCATAAACTGCCAAATACGGGGCACCTGGGTGTCTCAGTCGGTTAAGCGGCTGCCTTCGGCTCGGGTCATGATTCCAGGGTCCTGGGATCGAGCCCCATGTCGGGCTCCCTGCTCAGCTGGGAGTCTGCTTCTCCCTCTGCCTCTGCCTCTCCCCCTGCTTGTACTCTCTCTGTGTCAAATAAAGAAATAAAATCCTAAAACAAACAAACAAACAAACAAACAAACAAATAAATAAAATAAGCTGCCAAATACTAATTGAAGTTAGTTTCTAGACATAAGATTTTGGCTCTAAAGAGAGGTTAGCTCACCAGGCTTCCTGAGAGTTTTGATTTTTTTTCCCCTGCTAAACGTTTTGCCTCTTAAAGAATGGTCTGTTAAAGAGTTAATATGATGAAGTAGGATCAGCTTGTAATTGTTGTTGTTGTCGTTGTTTAAATTTATCAATTTTTGGCCAAGAGTTTGAGACATGGATGGAGTATTTTTTTGGAATACAGAAGAGAGTCAAATTTCTAGGACCTGGTGACCCAGGGTGGGCAGAGCTCAATGGGGAGCATGTGAGCAGAGGCTTTGCCTGAAATACGGAGGACTGAGCACTCAGAGCTTAGGGTGACCTTATCGGTAACAGTGGAAAGAAAGGAACCCGCTTAGAATGATCTTCATCTAATTTACAGTGTTGCTATTGGCCAGAATAAGAAAGCACAACACCATGGCTTCCCTGTCTGGTATCCCGCAAAACGTACACTCTGGCAGGGGAAAACTCCAGGCTGGCTTACTCCTGTCTCTGCTTCTCCATCTTCTTTAGCACCTCTTATTTTAAGTATGTTTGGTCATCTTCCAATTTCCTTACTCCTGGTCCAGAATTATCCAAATTAGGCTTATATAGGGTTACTGTCAAAGAACAGGTAAAAGAAGGCCAATCACATATCTTAAAAGACCATTTGGTATGGAAGTTTGGACGTATGTTTGTAGCAGTACTATTTTGCAAAAAATGGAGCTGAACATCAGTTTCAGTGACTTGGACAACACCACCCAGTGAAAGCCACGTCATCTTTCTCTGTACAATTGTTTCCAAAGCACAAGGTGGCTTCTCAAAAGGAGGCTGTGTATTATGTATCATTTATCTATCTAGAGTAACTGCACTAAGAACTCACTGGCACTCAGAATGTGACATTTCCTTCCTGACACTGGTTACATGTGAACACAGTGAATATAAGGTCTAAGGTATTGCCAGAAGGACAACATACACATTGTAGGTATTTATGAAATGCACATGAATGTTTGCTACCTTCTTTATGTGATATTAATTTGTGCATCAAATATTGTCTACTCTTCAATAAGCATTGATGATACTGTGAAGTGACTTGTTCTATGTGTGTGAGGTAAAGAAAAGGAAGGACTTCGGTGTCTCATCATCTCCTTGACCTTACCCAACATTTAAAACAAAACTAAACAAACAAACAAAGTTTACATAGAACCAGGTAAAAACTAAAAAGCAGAACCACTGTGAGAGTATCTTACTGCAGATTTCCAACCTGAAATCAGAGAATAACTTTTGTGAAGTTACATTTTCAGGGAGTTGTATTTCTAAAATTTGCAGGCATTTTTGGGTTATTTTATTCCATAATGAGCATCATTCAATCTGAAGATTAATTGGTGACTTTTTGCAATCTTCATTTTAGTTTCTCTAATCATATTTGCTCCAATGATTTTGGATATTTTGGATATTTTTACCCACTTTTCCTTACCCACTTCTCTGCAAAAAGGATGAAGACCGTAATGTACCAACAATGAGAAGGTGAGGTGTATTATTTGCAGAAATAAGTCAATACCCATTAGAAAGCAAGTATTTACATTTCTAGAGAAATCACTCTTCTTGAAAGGCATGACAAATGCTTCCTATTAAAATGAATTTTGAATCAGATAATGTATTATTTTTGCTTTGATATACACCTTCAGTGTAAGTTTCTAAAATCTTTAAGGCATTGGCTTAATTTGTCTTGTGTTTTGGGGTGGTAGACTTCTCTTGACTCTGCGTGGCTTCTTAGGAATCCATGAAGTAGAAGTCTGGTAAGAAAACAAACAAACAAACAAACAAACAAAAAACCAAAACAGTCTAAAACTGCTCCAAGTGGTTCAAATCCATGAAAGTCATCCTAGATTTCAATGACTGTAATTCCAATTCTGATAACTCTTACATTTGTGTTTGGGAACTTGGTGGCCATGTTTCTCCCATCTCAATTTCTAATGTAGCATCCTAACTTAGATATTCATGTCACCGATTATGGTACTTAGTCCGTAGCCCAAGAGAAGAAATGCTGACTCAGTTCTTCCAGATACCTTAGGTATTTCAGGTAATGTCCTCAAAGTGTATTGACTCTTTTATGTCTTCGTAATGCTCGTATGCCGTGGAAGATTTAACATGCATCATTTTCCTATTTAGTGCAATGAGTAGTATCTCCTGTGTGAGAATATGTCATATGTAATCTATAAGCAAATAAGCAATTTCATGCACTAAATTGTCTCCGTTGCCCTATTCAGTATTACTTAGTGATTAGAGAGAATCCAGTCATTTCCTAAAGCACCTGGTCAAGGGATAGAATTTTCACCTTGGAGAAAATATTGTTCAATGAAATTTATATTAGATGCATCTGCCTTGTCAAGTGCTAACTTAAATATTTTTCCACAAGAAATATTATTTCCTCACCCCTGCCTATGGCTTCCACAGATATTCATATAGTTAGCCTAGGATGGGGAAATGACAAAATGTCATTTCCATAAAAAATGTTACTCTCATATTCAGTTTCAAGGATTCCTTATCAATAATTTAGAAAGAATTAATAATATATTTATAACACATGCTAGAAGTAGGATAAAATTATTTATAAATGCTCAATAAATGTTTGATAACGCTTTTGCCATCCATGTTATAAATGATAAATAGGTGACTATAGATACCTTGTTAAAAATTAATGCCCAGTGGTTATGGTTATTCTATAATAGCTTGAAAAAAAGTTATTAAAAGAGTGAATTAACCTCATACATGTATTCTATAAACCAATTATGGCAAACTATGTTAGCTTTGAAGTGGTTTGTAGGAATTGCTGCTTATTACAGCTAATGATATTTATTCAGTGCTAGTAATTTACTGCACAAAATACCAAACGCACTAACATACAGTTTCTCTGAGTCCTAAATTCCAAATCGATAGTTGCCGAACTGGGCTTCGTTACATCCTGAAGTACTACTATTTTAAGGAAATTATGTTTAGATCATTTACACTCAAATACAAACTCCAAACTGCACTTTTATGTAAGGAGAAAGGAAAGGTTGTAGCATTGGATTGCAGCTTTCTAGGGAGGTTTGTAACTTGGGATTGTCACACATTCTGTTGAACTTTTAGGAAGAGAAGCAGGGAGTAGGGAGTAGGAGGGGGCATCTTGCAGATTAGCTGGGTCTACTCGGGGCAGTCATTGGGATTACAGGTATGCCATCCAATTCTCTGTCAAATCCCAGAAAGAGGAGTTACCTTACTGGCGGAGTCTGTGTAAGGTGTAAGCCAACCCCCCAGACAGTCCACCTTATGTATTTCTAGGTGTGTATAACACTTTGTAAACTCAGCCAGCATTTGTGTTAAAACTGTCCAATATTCTTATCTCGGTCCATATCTGGTAAAGTCATGTTCTTGCTTAACTTTTTTTTTTTTTTTTTTAAGATTTTATTTATTTATTTGACAGAGAGAGAGATAGCTAGAGCAGGAACACAAGCAGGGGGAGTGGGAGAGGGAGAGGCAGGCTCCCTGCCGAGCAGGGAGCCCGATGTGGGACTCGATCCCAGGACCCCAGGATCATGACCTGAGCCGAAGGCAGACGCTTAACGACTGAGCCACCC
This sequence comes from Neomonachus schauinslandi, assembly GCF_002201575.2. Taxonomy (NCBI): domain Eukaryota; kingdom Metazoa; phylum Chordata; class Mammalia; order Carnivora; family Phocidae; genus Neomonachus; species Neomonachus schauinslandi. The sequence goes on from NC_058404.1 coordinate 12,202,791, forward strand.
AGGCGCCCTTGCTTAACTTTTCTCAGTGGCTCCCTGTTGCTTGCAGAATGATGTTTAAACTAATTTGCATTTTAATATAGCCAGGATACTAGATTGGAAGTTTCAGTTTAGGCACCAAAGATATGATCAGATACCAAAGACATGTGAATCAGATGAAAATGCAGATTTAGCGGGAGAGAGATGTAGCTGGAATGTGAGTCCAACCTGCTCCACAAAGGAGAAAGGAGAGGCTACCACCTTTTAACTCGTGTCTACTGTCAGGAGCGTTTAAGGAGACCACTCTTATAATCTGACGTATGTCTATGAATCTATTGCAAAGTTGAGCAACTCTGTCTCGTGGCTAATGCAGAGGGCAGAGTGAGGAAGAGTTGCTGCCCCTATCAGGTCAAAGGTACATGGATTCTTAGGGACAAAATGTGAAAGCCTCAAGAGCGATTCTCATCTGGGTTAGTCTAAAAGGATCCTGCTTAAGAAATGCTTTGCCAAAAGGGTCTATGGCTCCAGGAAAAAGGGGGTTGTAGGAGGGGCAGGAAGAGCTAAGTAGGAATGGTGGAGGAAGCTTTCTTGCAAGAGCTGGGTTTAAATCGCGGCTACAGGCGCTCATTTACCATCCACCCTATTGAATCAGGATTTAGGCAGCCAACCCTACTGAGTGTGAACTGCGTGGCAGTGGGCGGGGGGAGGGGGCGGCGGGGGGGAACACAGCCATATCAGGTGGGAAATGATTAACGAAGGCTTTTCTGTCCACAGCTCTGTGCTAACTTAATGCACAAAGAAAGTCTCACACACACCAACCTGGCAGCAGCACACTTACCTTTATTAATGAAAAACAGTTTGAAAGTTTCATAGCTGTATAGAAACAGGCATAAACCTACAGAGTGCCCACCATATAAATCGCATGATGTTACTGGAGTCACTGTAAAGAACTGGAACCCGATAAGGACAGCTGAGCATTCTCACAGACAAGGGGAAGCAGATGTGAAAGGTGCTGAGGGAGAAGAAGATTTAGCAAGGAGAAGTGGACACAGTATTCAAGGAAGGATGCATCACACGCAGTGTCTATTATCCCCGTATGTGAGAGAATGAGTTCTATGTGGAAATGTAAAGTAGGTTTGCCTTATTGGAGCAACAACAGGGAGATTAAAGGCTAAGAAATTGAAGAAATTGAAGAGTCAACTAAAAATCTCAGTAATGACCTCTCCTCTGAATTCATATGCCATGCACTAGCAAAGCGATTTATTTTGTACCTCCCAAGAACTGCCTTTCCTCATTAATAATATTTGACTTTTTGTCTCCTTAATTAAATCATAAGCTTTTTGGGAGCAGAAACTGCCTGCTATTCTTTGCCTGCTCTCAAGGCACCAAGCCCTGGGCTGGGTACCTAACAGGCATCCAGTAATTATTTGTGGATTTCAGGATTAGTCACAACATCATGCGAAGACGGTCACTTTGTCTTCTTTACTTGGCTTTATTGAATGCAGTTGTGGTAATTAATTCAGTCAGGTCAGACCAGGACTCTGGCAGACCATGAAAATGGAAATTAAGGGACTGACTTGAGAAATATGGAGAAAAACATCAGTAGAATTTAGTGACACACTGGATAGAATATGACAGAAACTTAGGTGCCATTTTGGAAAATGCCAAAAGCATCGTTGAGGGCAAAATCACCTAAGCAGGTGCCTTTATGCAATCAGGCAGTGCCATGAAAGATCTAGTTATCACAGGAGGCTTTTTCTCCGTCTCCTTCCTGGCTTGCAAATACTGTCAAGCTACATTAGCACCAAAAGGAGTTAGATTGCAGTGACCTTTACTAATCCACTGCATCTGTGTTTGTACTTTTCTTGCAATAAATGTAACATTACAATTATTAATGTCAGCATTTTCTGTGGAAACAGTGGTGAACTCATTAAGAACACTGCCAGGTGTTGCCAACCCCAGGTGTGAACCTCGTGGTTAGTGAGATGTAAATAACTCTTTATGGAAAATTTGCAGTCTAACGAATTAACAGCCTCGCACAAAGCCAAATTAGCTTCCTGTGATTAGCTTCATTACATCACTAGCTGCTTTGGTACAGGTCAAATAAGAAAGTAGCATATGCCCCTCCTTTTAGGATATAAATCACATTAGCATCTACCTCGCTGCCCACTGTTTCCAAAGATAGCTGTCAGCCTTTTCACAAAAATGTTGAAAGGTCTACGCTGAAGTGCATGTCAGGACACTTGGTATGATTTTGCTCCCTTTCTCTGAGATCCTGCCCTGTTCGCAGGAATGGGTTTTGCCCAACCACTAAGATATCGTCATCCCCTTTGCAGCTCCCATATTACTTGCTATTTCAAGTAATGACATCTGCTGATGAGGGAAGAGACGGACAATGCTTGTTCAACAGCTGCTCCATGACTAGCAACTGGTTTGAGGTTCCTTTCCTGGTTTCGACACGATTTCCCATTTCTCTTTCTATAATCTCTGAGACAAATGTCAACCTGATTGTTATATGGAAAAAGCAAACATCTGGGGATCTGAAAGTCCAGATGGGCAACTCTGCTGGGCTACCCTGACTGCCTCTTGTGATTCTTTGACATGATTCTCTAATGCGTCCAGAAACATGAACAGTTTGCGGATCCCCAGCAAAGTCGTGAAACAGGAAAGACAAAAACATCTCTATGCACCCCGACAGCTGTACTAAATATGTGGCACCCAAGAAATATATTTGATTAATTAGTTTAGACGTGATGATTTTTAAAACCGTCATTTTTTAAATTTTTTCTTTTGCTCAGGTTTTTTTTTTTTTTGTCAATATGGAGACTGTGTATGTTACTTATTTGACACTGCTCTCTATATAGGTATTAACTATGATCATTTCAATGAAGTGGTTGTATTGTTGAAGTCAGACCCCGAGCTGTAAGGGCTTGGGCAAGTTCCTGAACCTCTTGGGCAAAGTACGGACAATAATCCCAACCTTGGGTGCCTGGGTGGCTCAGTCGTTAAGCGTCTGCCTTCGGCTCAGGTCATGGTCCCAGGGTCCTGGGATCGAGTCCCACATCCGGCTCCCTGCTCGGCGGGAAGCCTGCTTCTCCCTCTCCCACTCCCCCTGCTTGTGTTCCTGCTCTCGCTATCTCTCTCTCTGTCAAATAAATAAATAAAATCTTTAAAAAATAATAATAATAATCCCAACCTCATAAGATTGTAGCGAGTAATGAATGAGATTATATGCAATCATCAGTTAATATGGACTATATTATGTGTTTATAAATGCTGGTGTCCTGCCGTTTCAGTAAAAGAGCAATCAATGGAATACAGTGCACATTTTGGTTCTTCAGTAAATACACATTGATTTCAGATAAATTATGTTGTTGATGCTCTTCAGTGTTTCTATCAATTATCTCAAGTGTTTCCCTGGCCCAATATCCTCACCTCCACCAACACTGCTCATGGAAAGCGCACACTATTAGGGAAGACTGAGTGTGTGCCACACGCGAGTGCCCATCTGTTATCGCATCTGGAAATGTCCAGATGTGTCTCTTCCTACAATTTCCGGATAGGTGTGTGAAGTTGAAGAAAAGCACTGTTTTTTAAGGCTCAGTTCCCTTATCTATATAATATGAAAATTATAATGGAATGCCCTTCTTGCCTTTATAACATTGCAGATATCAATTTAGTAAGTACAAAGAGATGCTCTATAAACTGAAGGAACGGTTTCACTGGAATTAGCCACACGAAGGCAAGGACTATCTTTTTTTATTGTTTTATGGTCATTTCTCAGACCAATGCATTTAGTAGACTTTCAACAAACATTCACTGAGTGAGATGAAAGAACAAGAATCAACTAGGAGGTCTCATGATAGATAATTTAGAAGCCTATCTTATAGACTATGAACATCAATTCAGAAGAAGTTAAATACAGTGGGTTTAGGTTTATTGGGAGAATTCATTTCGTTATCTAAAGCTGCTCCTAGAAGGAAATGTACATATTTTTTAATTCACAAAATCATTCTATATTTGCTATGTGCCATTGTTAGTTAATATAATCCTCATAGTAATCCTATAAGGGCAGTACTCTGGTACCCTTCATGTAAAGGAAGAAATGAGGGCAAAGGAAGGTTAAGTGCCTTGCCTTTGGTCCCAGAGGTAGTTGGCCACAGTGGTCCAGCTTCCAGAGTCCATCCCTATCACATCATGTCATACTGTCTGTCTATGCCTGATGGCTTGTTATGCATGATGGATGTGTAGAGGAGAAGCAAAGTACAGCAAGGAATAAAAATAATATTTTTTAAAAAAAATTGTGAAAAGAGGCAAGGAAAATTGTAGTGCCATTGAGAGAAACCAAAAATTGGAGGTTTGTTTAATTGAGTAAACATGTTAGCACAAAATAAAAGTTCTTTAGCATCTAGTTCCTAGTCTACATTTACACCTTCCCTGTATATCCCTGCCCCATGCAAACCATGATTAATTCATAACTGGTAGTATTTTCTAAGATCTATTATGCTCCGTCACTTCCTTTTCTCTCTTCTTACTATTCCTTCTGCAGCAACCCCCCCCCCCCATCGCCACCCTTTTCCCAAGACTGCGCTCAGACACTACCTCCTCTGGTAATGAGTCCCATAGGGTTGGGAAACTTCTTCTCCATGTTTCTGTTGCACCTTCTAAGAACTTGATTAGAACAATTGCACTGTGTTGCCTAGGATCACACTTGTCCTTGAAAGCTTCATATTGCTGGAAAAATAATTAGCCACTATGTTCTCTGCTGAGGTAAAGTTATTCAGTATTCTAACTTAGCTTTAGTGACTTTATGGGTTTTTTTAGATTTTATTTATTAATTTATTAAAGAGAGGGAGAGCACACAAGCAGGGGGAGGGCCAGAGGGGGAAGGAGAAGCAGACTCCCCGCTGGGCAGGGAGCCCTACATGGGTGGGACTCGATCACAGAACCCAGAAATCATGACCTGAGCCGAAGGCAGACGCTTAACCAAATGAGCCACCCGGGTACCCTTATAAGTACTAGGTTTTAGCATTTTATTTACATCATTTTGAGAGAGAAAGTGAAGACTTGTATTGTCTGAAACAAGCATTCAGGTTGTGTTATCTGTGCAAACATTGCAAACAAGGTATTGCCTTTCTTTCTTTTTTTTTTTTAAGATTTTATTTATTTATTTGAGAGAGAGAATGAGAGAGAGAGAGAGAGCACATGAAAGGGGGGAGGGTCAGAGGGAGAAGCAGACTCCCTGCTGAGCAGGGAGCCCGATGCGGGACTCGATCCTGGGACTCCAGGATCATGACCTGAGCCGAAGGCAGTCGCTTAACCAACTGAGCCACCCAGGCGCCCCAAGGTATTGCCTTTCTACAATCAAATGAATCAGGATTACGAGAGGCAGTATGATTAGATGGAGATTTTAGCAGTATCTCCGGCCTTTTCTCTTCTAATCCCTGGGAGGAAAAGTCATTAATAAATTCTTCAAAAGCTTTTTTTTTTCCCCCTTTTGTCCTCAGATCAAAGGTAATATCAAACTATAGGCATATTGTACTTGGTAATTGCAGAACTAGCGGACGGAGCAGGAACTCAGATCAGATACTGTGACAGCTCATCCACGATGCAGGAGCAGGTGAATCTATAAGACTAAGATGCACATATTTATTCAGGAGAGTATATATGTGTCTTTTCATAGGAATATGTAGTAAATCAGGGGAACTTTGGCTTTAAAGGACAGTTTACCAAAGTTCTATACTTCTCCTGCCATAAAAGGCAGAGACATATTCTGAAGACGTTCTCAGGAATGACATTTGTGTTTTCGAGGTTTATTTACCTCACCGCACACCTGTGCGTAAGTGACAACTCTGGTTTTGCGTAATCGGGGAGTTTAGATATCATTTTTATTTCAAATATTTTAGAAATGTCCTCATTAATCCTTGCCTTTCCTTCTTAGTAGAAAGGAGCAGTACAGTAAGAAAAAGTAGTTGTGCTAGTTCAAGTAGCAGGGTCGCAAATGCCATGTCGTAATGGATTTTTTTTAAACATCTTTATGATGCTCATCCTGTGCTTCGGTAGTTCAGAGATATGGCAATTATTAGCCAAGCAGACAGGGTCCCAGGGCTCTAAATGCACAGGGATTATAATTTTTCAAACATTAGAGCCCATATCCTATTGTCCTTGGTATTTTGAGGTCACCAGCACTTTACCCTGGTATTTACATTTAACTTTTTTTTTGGTGACAAATGAACATGAGACCTTTAATGGATTCCATAATGCCCATTTTGTATTTAGTTTTGTTCCTTACTTGCCTTTAGAGGGTTCATTCTTATGAAGCAGAATTGTCTGCTTGCGGGTAAAGGCTGGGGGCGGGGGCACAGGATGAAGACTGATTTGGATCTAGTGGAAAAATATCGCTTTTAGAGATGAGATGTACATTTATCCTCTAATCAGAGGGCATGAAGGCTGAAGAAATGTTATTTAAAAAGGGAGGTGATGTATTTTGTGTTCATTATTAAAGAAAACTTTTATTGTATTTTAATTTATAATGTTTTCTTGATGAAGCTGGGCTAATTATGTATCTTATTTTTTTAAATAATCATGAAAAGTATATATCAAAATGAGTAATTTTGTTAGATCTCATTTATTTACAAGATAATCCCATTAAAACACCGATTTATATAATCTTTATACATTCATGCAGAATAATAATTACCATCTATCCAATTAATACTGCAAATCATTTTATTTGAAATAAAATAGAACATGGACAAGAAACAAGTAAATAATACTTCTCATCTACCAAGCTACTCCTTAGCATTTTAAAAGCAAATTGTATTAAGCTTTCCAAGAGTGTTCTGTGTAAGTAAGACAGTTTTTAAAAGTAAGATGTTTTGTTGAAATGCCTTTGTTCCTTCAGTCGTTAGGATATTCTTTAGGGTATAATTGCTGCAATGAGTGATTTTTCATAAATAGTATATGATGTATTCTATAGCATAGAGATGAAATTTGTGTTTAAATATGCAGAAAGATAGACTAGTGTGTAATGTTTGTTTCCAATTTGTTCTTTCTTAGCACAGCAGGACAGTAATAATAGGGCAGGGGAAGGATACAATGACTTCTCAAAGTAGCTTCCAACTCTTGTTTTCTGCTTACAATAATATGAGGTGGGAGGTCAATTGAAACACAGAGGAATAATTTTGAAACACAAATAATGTGTTTATTCCAAACATTCATGTGTTTGAAATTGACCTTTTTTATGACCTATTCAGTTTTTTGGCAAATCATTGCTACATTTGAGCTCCTTTTTCTATCGGTGGTCTTTAATTTGCCATAGACTGTGAGGGGCTGCTGGATAATTTTTAGTTGTCCCCAAGCTAATTGTGCATGAAAGTCATGGTGGAAGAGTGTGCCAGACTGGAGTCCCCATGGTTGTTTCTTCCAATTATCATTTTGAGATGAGTCCATTCTATGACCTTACGCAAGATGTGAAACTTGCCTAGCTACATCCCTGCATTATAGCCGGGGACTGTTCTAAGGACATAGTAGCCTCACAGACCTTATATTCTGCGGAGGGGATTGAAAAATAAATAAGTATATGAATATTTAAGTAAGATCATTACACATTGCCCCTGGCCCCCTGAAGGAAATAAACTTGCTGCTCTGAGAGATAATAAAGAGGGTAGATCCATTTCAGACAGTGTCTCAGGACCGGGAAGCACAGAAGTGCAAGGAACAGCAAGATTCAAAACCATGACATGATAATATCTGATCAACTTCCCTCTCAAGTTTGTTATAGGATTGATCTGAGGTCACAGTTCTGGAAGGACATGAAAAAATTGAAAATGAAATATATATGTACAATGTTGTGAATATTTAAGAGGGAGTAGAAAGATGGTTTTCCTTCCCCATTACTCAGAAGACTAGATGCACATGACTGACCTTAGTCTCCTGCTAGGGTAGGCACGAAGTTGGGACAAGAATCAGGAAATCACAGCAAATCTAAGAACTTTGTTTGATAATGCAATTTGGCACTTTATGATACCACCTAAAGCCTAGCTCTGTTTTTCTGGTTTATAAAATCATTTGGTTTAATGGTAGTTTTTAATATACTAAAATCCATTTTAATATAAACACATGCAATTTTTCATATTCCTGAATTTTATCAGAGGGTTATTTAAGTTTTTAAAGATTTAATAAACACTAATATAGAAAGCCAAGCAGAAGCACAAAAACATTTTTCTCTAACAGCAGGGCCCATTTAATTTAATCTTGGAATACATGATTTATCCTTAAAGAGAGATACTGTTAGAAAAAATGAAAAACATTGTTCATGGCCATATGTTATTGTAAAACAGCATATTTGAATATTTTAAAGACACTAAATTTGGTCCAAATCGAAGTAGGCTTTTTTCTTTTGTTGACAGTATGAAGCATATGCTGGGAATATGAGCCATAATTAAGCAGTAAGACACAACAGGGTGTGTGTGTTGTGTTGGGAATGTGCCATTTACTGGGTGTGGAAAATGTGAGGCCAAGAAGAGAGAAGCCCACACCCAATGTGGTGTGGCAAAATTCCAACCCAACATAGGAGTATATGCCTTGCAGCATGCTTTTGCCATATTAACATGGCCTTATTGTGAATCATGTTACTTTATACTACAAGAACATTTTAAACCGTTATACTTTGGGCCAAACCCAGAAAAAATGAAAATTCCACAATGAGACCTTTTCCTTGTCTTGTATGTTAAAGGGTTTGCTTTACATAATTTCCTGTGTTTTAAAGGTATGCTTCAGGTGGGGATATAGCTTCACTACTGAATGCCGAGTGGTCAGCTGAAAACAGAGGTGATCTGAACCCAACAGGGAAATGCTAACTCGCAGATAAACCTTAAACACTCCCACACAATTGAAAACTGAAGTCATTTGTTCTGCTTCTCCAATTTCAAGAAATAGGTTTGACCCTCTGAAGTTCTTAAATAAGACAAACATAAATCTTGTTCCAAGGATCCCTTGAGCTTTTGAAGATGGTGTATAGAGTGAGAGAACAGAATTGATTTCAAATTTACCATCTCTTGTTACATTTTCAGGAATGTTTTTGGAGAAATGCAAAGAATGCGGTGTTGCGTTTTACTTCAATTAACATTGTGGTGTTGGTTTTAAGAATATATCTTTCAACCAACTGTTTAAAAATGCATAGGGGCAAGGGATAGACATTAAGGGAGAGAAGGAAGATTTTTTGAGATGAGAAGCCAAGGAACACACTCTGAGGGTAGAAGATATCATTGTTACTCTGAGAGAGTAGATATGTGTCTTTCTAGTACATACATTGACCGGGAATGGCAGTGGGTAGAATAGAGTACGCATGATTTGTAATACAACTACATCTAGTCTGTGTTGCAGAATATTTTTTTAAATTATATATCTTTGTTCAATTAGGAAGGACCGTAATTAAATGAAAGTCTATTTGTGGCCATATACAGTAATCAAAATGCCAATACTCTTAGAAATAGGATGAATAATGACCTTGATGTAGCCTGAGAAAGTTAAAGAATTATAATATTCTTGTAGAATGTGTTCCACTGGGGGAAATCTTCTCTTTCTTTGTAGTCCTGGGGGAGCAACCAAAGGGTATTCCTGGTTGAAAATACCCCAGGAGGAGCTCTGTATCTTTTATGATCAGGAAGGAAATGAAAGTAAACAAATAATTAAGGAAACAAACTGAGGAGAAAGTAATTTGAGGTGAATAAGCTGAAAAAGAGATCGGTCTTTACAAAATAGTTACTTTTAGTGGCGTAAGTCAGAAGTAAGTCTGTTACCACTGAAATGTTGTTCCTGTATCACATTTGCTTGTATTCTACTACTGTAGACTGGAAACTAAAAATGTCCTCTGGAAGATAAAGGGAAATTGTTCATTCTTTATTCATCCTAATTGAGCTAAGCAAAATATACCTTTAAACAGTGAGATGGAGATATTTCATAACTTTTCCTATTATATTTCAGAATTGTCTAAATTTAATGCAGGCATTCGAGGCCTATTAGACTCTTAAACATGAATTTACTTGAAAATGATTTAAAATATTTTATAACTCTTGAGATTTAGGGATATTTTTGTGATTGCACAGGTAATTCCATACAATTTTTAACATTAAACTTATCATTGTACTAGAGCTTGGAGAGGACCTAGCTCAGACAATGAGAAATGTTCAGACAATGTAGTAATGACATTAATAGCCACGGTTTATTAGCGGTTATTGGGTGCATGGCATTTGCTCTTCCTTCAAGTGCATCAATCATGCATAGAATCAATATTTTATTTTTATTTGCTAAATCTGGCAACCCTGCTACTAGTGGAAATAAGAAAATTAAAGTCAAAGAATTCTCCCCAAAACACAGAGTTGGGGAGAAGTAAGCTGGGACTAGAACCAAGATTTTTTTTTTTCTTTCTTTCTTTTTCTTTTTTTCTTTTTCTTTCACAGCCTATATTTTAGCTTCTATAATTCAGCATGTTCTCATGAATCAATGCAAAAATTCAATGTGCAGAAAAACGTAATGACAAAAAAGGATAGGCAGAATTTGTCTCATTGATAATGACTTTCCAGTATTGTTAAAATGAAGAAAAGTATAGTCTAGTTTTCTTTGAATTTAGATTTGACATATTTATTATGCCTTTAGAGGAGGATAGGTTTCCCTTCAACTTGATTTGAATAGACACTGAATAAGCACAGCTATTTCATGTTAACTTTGTCACAAAGAAGAATGTGTGCAAAGTTTCAAAAGAGAATGAGCAGAAACTCTTGAGAGAAATGGAGCAATATGAGGAATGGAATTCTACCACTATGGAAAAGGAACACATTCTTACCATAAACCCCCCTAGACAGCATGTCTTAAATAAAAGAAATGAATGCATTAATAATCATTCATTATATGCCCACAGTGTGACCAGGAGTGCACCGTCAACTGTGGAGTTAAAAGCTTGGGGGGAAAGCATGCCTCTTGCCCACATGTGGCTCAAAAGAGGCATGCATGTGAGACAACATAGGGCCTTAGGTAGCAGGGGATTGACATGATAGCTTTCAGAGACAGACCATCTGGACAGAATTCCCTGCTTCTTCACTTACTAGCACTACGTCTCTCTGATCAGTCTCCTCATCTGAAAATGGAGATAATTCTTCTGTTGGGAAATATAATTTAAAAAAGTAATAATAATCTGCCAACCCAGTAAACCTCCCCACAAATACAGAAGAGAAAGAAAACACTTTTATTATTGTGTAGGCCCTAAAGTAGAATGTGATGCATGCACATCCTAGGCAAATACCGTAAAGAGATTGCAAAGACAGAAAGAAATCTCACCTGTTTACCTAGCCAAGCAGAAGCAACTCATTAAGTCCATGTTCTCAAGATCAATATAAAAGGATCTGACAACACCCTTGGTCACACATAGTCCTACCTAAATTTACCTGGTGATTGCGGTTACTGTTTGGGTTAGTTAATTGGCTTTCTCTAAAAGAAAAATAAACTTCTCATATTGTTATGACAGAGGGTAGTTGTGTAGCTTGGAACAGGTTGTCTACTGAAGTTAGACTCCTGACCTCCCACTGAAACTGGGATACAGGGGGACTAGCCTCCTTGATGAATACATTTCAAGGAGATGATTCTCAGGTCCTTGAAAAAAGACATCCCTGCTGGAATAAGGCTTATTTGGCTTTTATAAAAATATTTACGTACACTTATAATTCTATGTTCTTTGTCTCCTTGGTCGTAAAGAGATTGCAAGGAGACAAAGAACTCAGAATTATAAGTTTCCTTAAGTAAATTCTCTATGAAAAGGGAGGGAGGCGTCCATCCCCTCATTTTCAATAGGAACATTTAATCCTTTTATTTTTAATTTATATTTCTCCTTATACTTACCAAATAGGGGAAAGTGTTTGGTACAGTGATTGGGATATCATAAATGTTGTAAAATATTATTGCTATTATTATTACCATGACTGTTGATTTTATATATTTATATATGCATATATAAATCAATTTATATACAAATTGATGAGAGTACAGTGATAGTACAATCAGTGATAATCAATGATAGTACAATTAGTTGATAATAAATGATTGTAAAATCACTGATATATATCGACTGTGTAAATATGTGTGTGTGTGTGTGTGTGTATGTGTGCGCGCGCGCGTGCGCGCACGGCGTGCCCCAAGAAGGACAGAGTGTTGGAGTCATGGGAAGGTGTTAGAAAACAGAGCTGTGAGGGGTGCCTGGGTGGCTCAGTTGATTGAGCATCTGCCTTCAACTCAGATCATGATCTCAGGGTCCTGGGATTCAGCCTTGCCTCAGGCTCTCTACTTGGCGGGGAGTCTGCTTCTCCCTGTGCCCCTCCCTCCCATGCTCTCTCTCTCTCTGTCTCTCTCTCTCTCTCTCAAATAAATGCATAAAATCTTAAAAAAAAAAAGAAAGAAAACAGCTGTGCATGGGCCTAGAACTAATTGCTAAATATCTACAGAGTAGAGAGCAGTGCATTACAAAAAGGGGTGGGAGGGAGGGAATGAAACTTTTAAACATGGATGAAAATATATCTACCAGGAGGTTCGATTTGGAGAACATAAATAAATGGGTCTGACCTAAGGGCAAGGCTGTGTTTGGGCATAGTGAGAGCAATCATGCTGAGAAATTTAAGTGAGAGGTATTTATAGAAATTTTTTAATATGAACTTTACATTTGATGAAATGACAGAGTATCATGTAAGAGATGATACAGGAGGAAAGCAATGTGCTGAAAAAAAATTTTTAATATGTTAAGTCTCTCCTTGGGGTGCATGTAAAATGAATTTTGTGAAAGCAAGGTTCTCAGGTGCACTGTATGTTAAGGAACCTGTGAGCTAAGATAAGGTCCCAGCTAAGGTGGTATCAGAGGAAATGGAATGTTGCATTCAGTGTCAGGGCAGAGGAATAGAAGTATCAGAGTGACAGAAAAATGGTCAGCTCATATGGCTACCTAAGGAGTAATGGCTTTAGAAAAAAAATTAACAAGTAAAGGGCACCAGGACACTGCATCTCCTTATGTTCAAAAGTTGAGCTAAAGATCAAAAGCAAGGAATTGGACGTAAGCTCCAAAAGGAAGGACAAAACCAGTTACCAAAAGTCTGTATTTTTAAGTTGGCCTATTGTATCAATTGATTAATTGGCCTAATGGAACAAATATTAAATTTATAAAATATACCTATATATGCACAAATTAAAGTCCCCCTCACCGATTCTGAGGGGGCACTTAGTCACAGAGCCTTTCATTCGCTCACAGGCAGCCCTCCCCCCATCTCTAAAACTGGACATCAGAAGCTAGCTACAGTTTGGAAACAGAGATGGGGAAGGATGAGGGCAGAGGGTTCTCATGACTCCTGAAAACCTTGCATGTGTTCACACCATGAGTCGGCAATCACTTGGAAGACTGGGGGGTTTTTTAGTCATTGTTTTACCTCAGGCCCAAGCACTTGGTCTGATGCTGGTTCTCCAGGAAGGGCTGTTGAACCGAACTGTGCGGTTGAACTGATGGTAGAAGAAGTAGCCTATTCACTGAGAATCACCACCCAGCAGAGACTTCTGCGGCAGCAAAGGTGGTTTGGTGCAGATTCCCAAGCAACACCAAGGGCAACATGGATACCTACTGAGATAGAGCCCTGTGGCAATCAATGTTCCTAGAAGAGAGTTGGGCGGAATGAGAGTAGAACCAAAGAAAGCAGAGAATTAAGCTTTGTATGAAATACTCAGTAGAATGTCATAAGAAAGAAGAAGTTTGTTTTGAAAAACTATAATATAACCCCACTCCATTCAACTCTCTGTTTGCAATTTAAAGGAATTTCTCCAGTCACTCTTCCCAGCAAGAATTGTAGGCACCTCATTAAGCTGCCTCTAAATTGTATTGTATGAATATTTTATAAGGCAATTTTGTTCATCTAATCATCATATTGAGATGGATTAAAGAGAAGAGGAGGATTGGTTCATTTTAGATATCTGCACTATTTGTTGTTGTTGTTTAAAGAAACTTTCCTCTCCTCTATAGAATTGGATTTCATTATCCTGAGGACATTCATGCTTTATTCAGAATTTTCTGCCTATTTGAATTGGCAAATTCAGTACCAGTCCCTAACAATGATGTCTCAGAGGAACTTTCTCTTTCGATGTCAATTTTTTTTTCTTTCTTTCCATCATAGAAAAAAAGTAAAATAAAAGTCATAATGCCAAAGTGCCATAGGCTTTGGCAAAACATCTGTCCTCTACAGAAAAGTTCAAACTCTTAAAATTTTTACAAGGATCCATCCCCCTTGCTAGGAAGAGTAAGAATCTTCAGTGAGAGCTATATGGTCAATATTCAAGATGGTATTTCTTTTCCAATTGTCAGTAATCCCATGAACCCCTTACACTATTCCCCTTTGTTTAGAGATAGCAAAGGAATTTGATTTCTAAAAACCAAAAAGAAAACAAACCAAGACAAAGACAAAGGTAGTAACTGCATTATCTAGCAATATTGAGAGGATTTAAAGAAGAAAGAAGAAAAAGAGGAAGAAAACTTTTTTCAAAAACTAACCTTTTTAAAAATCCCAGCACAAACTAAAATGCCTTCCATTATGAACCCTAGACCTAGTATAATATTCTAAGTTAAACACCCAAACCTTTTCTGGATGGGGATTTTCCCTTAATTTATTAAGTAAGAAACATTGTCCTCGAGATTTGTGTTGTGATTTATAATGAATATATGCTTTTGGTGAACCTCTTTCCTTCATCACTTTGGATGAAGACAAAGGAAGTAGTGGCCCCAAGTACTTAGTTGTCTAGATCTCATCTGGATTATTTTATTTTCCTGGATCTATCTTTTCAGAGAAATAGTCAGGAATGACAGCATGTGCAGTGGCAAGCAGGGTGGTGAAGGTCTAAACCTCTCAAGAATCTGATAATATGTAGCAAGAAGAGAAGGCTTGGGAACAGTAAAATGTGACTGGTTATCACTTAAAAACTATTTCACTCAAGCCCCGAACACAGAGCAGCATTTGTATAGTACACGTAGGCAAATTTAGAAAGGGTATACTGAATAATAAATTTAACAACTTTAATTATGCAAAACTGTAATGAATACACTCAGGAAATAGTTCTTCTGTAATCTTCAGCAGTTTGTAGAACAAAGTTGTTTTCCATGGAACTCTTATAACATTTGAAATAAGGTGTGTATGTGTAAAGTGTTTAATTCATTTTTAATGAAATATAAATAATATTACTTTTAATAAATACAGTACAATAGTATTTGGCCATATATTTGCTTATAAGATATTAGAAGCTTATGACTGCAAGATTGGAAAACTCAAATATACTATGTACATATATTATATGTTAAATATATACATACTTTACATAACAAAAGCATTTCTGTTTGCTAAATAATAGTTATCTCAAAATTTTATATAATTATTTTAAATTTTATATATATATATATATATATATATATTTCTTTTTGAGTCTTTTGCTTTTAACAATTGATCACATAAATGTCCTTACCCAATCTCTACTAAAACTTGCTTTTCTCACCAGCAGATATTTTTAGGCTCAATTTGCCTGGATTTTTATATCCTTAGTCTGTGAAATATACCTTGGCATCTGTTTATATCTTCATGAGTTTCTAACGAGTTTTGAAAGAAAAATAAAGTTAATAGGATCAGAAGTCTCATAAGGGGGTATCTAAAAGTATGGTTTTCTCTGTTAGATAGCTGATCATTTGGGTGTTAAATAGCTCTTATTCCTGGGGTATTTCTATATGAAATGAGTAACCTTATTATATTTTGCTACATAGCGTGATGTTCCTATGCTGTTTGCATGTGTTTAAATTCAAAAGAATCAAAAGAAAATACAGTGAAAGCAAAGGATGCTGTACAAATTACCAGTCACTTTATAGTCTAGAAGCCCTAGAACCTGCCTGCACCCCCCCCCCCTTTCCATATGAGTAAACTTGATCTGATTTCCCTGGCTGGAGAGTTACAGAGCTTGGTGGAAAGACTGACTTCAGAAACTCAAAGGAAAAATGTCTGTTCGTGTCTTCTGCGCATTTCTTGATTGGATTATTTGTTCTTTGGGTGTTGAGTTTGATAAGTTCTTTATAAATTTTGGATACTAGCCCTAAAAAAAAAAGAAAGAAAGAAAGAAAGAAACTCAAAGGAAGGTCCCTACCATCGGAAATACCCTCCCTTAAAATACAGGCTTACTGATCATGAATATTTACTGACTTTAAAATGTATAGGACACTGCCAGAGGTTAACAGAGAGCTGACATTTCCTGCCTCCAGGAGGTTTACAAATTCAGTTTCATGGTGAATGATGCAGAGAGGGAAGTTGTTTTGGAGAAGGAGGTAGTAAGTTATATTTTAAGCAAAAATGAGCTTTAAAGCAGTGTCAGAATGCAGCTCTAGGAATCCTGGCAGTCGAGGAGGACGTAGGGCTCGTGTTCACAATGAGTCATTTCAGTAGAAGTGGACTATGAAGGTAGAGAAGACAAAGAGCAAGCAAGGATATCAGGCCTGTCTCTTCCTAGGGCTGATAGGAGGATGGGTATATCTTGTGGAGGAAGAGAATCAAGATCAGAAGAGGGTAGAATGAACCCCAGCTGAAATATTGAATGTCTCAAGCAAGTCTGCCAGATGCCAATATTTTGAGAAATAATCCCTGCTATTCTCCATATTGGCTGTCCCTGTAAGTCTCTGGATGAAGCTTCTTAAGTCTATCCAGAAATCCTCCTTAGATGACAAATCATCACACTGTAGCTACCTCAGAGTCAATGTAGAGTCCAATTCCTTTATCTTCAGAGGGCATTCAAAAAGGCAGCTCCTTTTACTTAAGCATATCCCTCAATGGATGCATCACTTACCCATGCTACCGAAGCCCTACTATTCAAACTCTAACAGAAAACTTGAGAAAACACCCTCACTCATGCGTGAGGAAGTTCGGCTGCTTGTTTTGTGTGTGTGTGTGTGTGTGTCTGAGATGCCATGTTTAAGTGCCTACTAAGCTTTAAAAAAAAAAAAGTTACACCTGTCATTTATACGTTTGACATTTCCCAACACAAAGAGAAAAATGACTATATTTTTAGAGTTTTTCAGAGTAATGATAGATTCTGAGTGTGCATGGGTAAACAGAAAATAGGCAATTACATGTTTATGTAAATACTGAGAAATATATGAAGCTAAAATGATATGATTAAAAGAAATCTTAGAAATCTGATTGATAGCCATATATAGTAGATTATGAAGTTACTTCTATGCTTATGCAGGTTTTAGTAGAAAGGTTTTTGTGACTTAAACAACTATTACTCTTATTTCAGTTTTACTTTCTTTATTATATTTAATGCTTTATGGCAAAGAATACTAGGAAATAGGATTTTGCATACAGTAAAAGCCCATTCCTCACAACTCGGTGCACTCCAGATTTAGCCATGGGTCTAACACCATTCCCCCATGAGAAGGTAAACTTTGCAAACCATAATCCAGAAATTTATAAGAATTCATAAATTCATAATCTGAATTATCTTTAGCTTTTATTCATTTTGTTGTCCTCATCCATGGCTTGGCCTACTATATTGGAGTTATAATCAAATTTTTCATCTCAACATTTATGAAAAATCAATAGCAGGAACTCAGGTAGACAGAATTTAAATTGGTGTCTAGAGGAATTCCTTCGCACCCTCCTCTATCACTAGAGAAGAAGCCAGAATTGTGGCTCCAGAGAGTATCTACCATTTACAGGCCAATTTCCAATGAGCTAATTCTAGTCATAAATCTTAGTGGGGAAACACTATTGTTGAACACTGTAGGTGTTCCATTAATTGAGAGGAATGTTGGGTCTGGGAGGATACTCTCCTTACCCAAGGGCCTTCTTGCTTCTCTGTGTTTGGGTGCACTCAGCTATTAGAAAAAAAAAAAAAAAAAGCACTGATTTAACTCTGGCCATTGCAATTGGGATTTCCAGATGCTAAGTGCTAATGCATGATTTAAAAGTATGCTATTTCCTAGTTCCTTTTGGGCAGCAAAGGCTTTTGTCTTCAAGCTAGAATGCATCAAGGTCGCTTGAAGGTCAGACTGAGAATAAACCACATGATGTAAATCTCTGTGGTTGGGTTATGTTCCATGAACAAGCCTGTGGTCTCTTAACTTCTACTTCTAGCTTTTGATAACTATTCCTTTAGAGACTAAAAACAAAGTTGCTTGATTATAGTGGATCCAGTATTTCTAGAAGATTAAAACATTACAGTTAAGACAGAATCAAAAGTGAGGATAAAGAAAATTTTAATAGTATAGTCATTTTAATGATGGCTAAAGTCCTAGAAACCCCAATACTCTTATAAATTTTGGAAATTAATTTTGTACTAACAGTTTGAGTTGACCAATCATATTATGTACTTAATAAAATATATCACACCAAAGTACTCAAAATGGTATGTGATTCTTTTTTTTTTATTTTAAAGATTTTATTTGAGAGAGAGAATGAGAGAGAACATGAGAAGGAGGAGGGTCAGAGGGAGAAGCAGGCTCCCCGCTGAGCAGGGAGCCCGATGCGGGACTTGATCCCAGGACTCCAGGATCATGACCTGAGCTGAAGGCAGTCGCTTAACGACTGAGCTACACAGGCACCCAAATGGTATGTGATTCTCATGCAGGTTTAAATTTTGAAAAAATAAAAATGCCACTCAATCTCAAATTGAAAAATCTTTTTTTTTTTTTATAAGAGATTAGTCAGTCAGAATAAAAAGTGAGACACTTGAGGCTTCCCTGATATATAATTTTTGAATTGCATCTTTCCATTGTGATGTGCCTTTTCTGTCGCATTATGAGGTATAATACAACTCTAGAAAGATTGGCAATAAAGAAGCATTAAGTACCAGAAATTAATTTCCTCAATGGATCCTGAAAATTTTCATTAGCCTAGAGGGTTAATTTTATAATTTTAGTACAATCATTATTTATCATCTCTTGGTTTACGGGAAAGAATTAGGGTTATTAGCTATTAAATTATCCATGAAAATTTGACACTCCTCTAGACCAAACAAACCCTGGGGCTTGCTGATTTTCCCAGTGTGAAACATCTGTGGCTTCAACTAGAAAGAACTTAACATTGTCTAATTAGATTTCCAAGATTTATAAGGTTCAAATACTCTGTTATTAGAAACCTGAGAATTAGCACAAAAGTTTAAATTTTTACTTATTAAAATTTATTTAAAACATCCTTAGAAAGAATGGCATTCTTTTTGGAGAAGTAATGATTTGTAATTCATTCAAATCAACCAAGAGATACCTATGATTGCAAGATTGGTCTTAGATAACATGCTTGATATAAATATGTACAAAACTATCCGCCCCCCCCCAAAAAAAATTGAAAATAATTTTGACAATGATTGGAAAGTACTGGAGAAATTTTTAAACCTAACATTTTCTCCAGACCATTGAATTAAAGACACATGTATTTGCTAAAGATGTTGATAGGTCTCTGATTCTTGATTATCTGAAGAATAGAAGACAAACAACAGCAACTTAAAAATTATTCTACAAACTTCCACGTCTGTTTTCCTTCTGTATCTTTACCAAGGGAGATGGCCACAAGAAATTCGGGTTCTGTCTAGGGAATTTGTAAAAATGTTGTGATCTCTATTTTATACACTTCTTGGCATACTCTCCCAAGGAAACCAACAGAGTTGCCTCTCAGGTCTTTCCATAGAGGAGACACTGGGATTGAAATGCCCTTCTGTTTTGCAAGATGGAAGACAAGTTTAGATGGGAACATCTGTATGTCCACTCCTGTTCCAGGAAGCTACACAAGGTAGCAGAATATTTTCTGCCAAATGTGTTGCTACCCACCATCTTAACCCTACATTTTCAGGAATTTATCTCATCCAAGCTGGCTCCAGGGGTTATGTTGACAACAGAACCCTGCCGCCACTATATATGAAGGGTCTCCAAATAACTAAAACCAGACACACTGCCAAATAGAACATGCCGATTTCACCTCAGGGGTAGAACATGTTTATTCTCCCTACCTAGCAAAAAACCATTATGTCTTACTCTAATGGATTTCAAGGACTCACATTTTATTGATTCATCATTCAACTTATAAGCTGTTATTTAAAATATGTGAAACATAAATTCAAGTAAAATGATTCTAGCAGATAATAAATAAACCATATATTTATATACATACATCATATATAAATAAGCCATATACATATATAGAATTACTATATATACACATGTGTGTATATATATATATATACACACACATATATATATGTAGCAATTTTATTAGAAAGGAAGGTAATTTTTCTTTGGCATGAATTTTTTTTTCAAATACACCTGGAATTTTTTTTACAGTAATTTTGGCTTAATTGACAAAATTTAATATATGGATACAACAAAAATTAGAAAAACCTTGTAAAATTTCCACACAGTGCTAGAGACATGAAATAAACTATTTCAAAAGCTCTTTCCTCTCACAACAATATTGATACATCAGAAGAGGGAGAACATGGTATCAAGAGAAGCTTTGAGATCTCTACAAAAAAATCTGTCTTTTATCAAGTGAGATAAATAGGTAAAGTGGGAAATTAACCAATCTACCAATGTTTATTAAGCCATAGGAAATAGTAAGAAATGTATATTCACTGTATGTGCCAGTCTTGTTAAGAGGGCTGACATAACCAAACTGTACCACAAAATGAGTGCCAGAGGGAGTCAGAGATAGTAACAGCACTAAGAATTTTTAAGTGGGAATCATCAGTGGGCACTTACATAAAGATTGAATTCATGGAGGCAGGGAGGATTTAAAACATGTGCAGGATTTAATGGACAAAGCGAGTCAGGGAAGATCTCCCCAGGCAAGGTAAGAACATTACAGGTAGGGAAGAAAGAGTCAAAGATAAAAAGCCATAATGATTAAGGTGGTTGGTCAGTGGAGCTGGATTAACGGGTTCAGTTCCTAAAACCCCCATATTTTCCCCCTACTGTCAGTGTATGGATTTGTTGCCTATAAACTTGTGAAGATTAAATCCCAGCTATCTGTATTAGTCTACTCCGGATGCCGTAACCACAGAATACCACAGGCTGAGTGGCTTCAACAGAAGAACCTTTTTTTTTTTTTCATCGTTCTAGAAGCCAAGAGTCCAAGAAGGAGGGTTGCCTGGTGAAGTTGGTCTCTGGTGAGATGCTCTACGTGCCCCCAGGCTGGTAGACAGCTGCCTTGTCACCGTGTCCTCACATGGCCTTTCCTCTGTGAATGCACATCCTTGTTCTCACTTCCACTGTTCATATGGACTCCAGTCTTGTTGGATTCAGGCCACATCCTTATGACTTCATTTAACTTTAATTACTTCCTTAAAAACCATTATCTCCCGATACGTAACACTTGAGGGCAAAGGCTCCGACATATGGATCATGGTTGGGGAGAAGTAAGCGCCCCTTTCACAGTCCCAAACACTGTCTTTGCAACTTTAGCTTCAGTTTCCCAAAATTGGACTAAGAGGTGATCTTAGGAGGAGAATATTCTCATAACCTTCCCATCGAAACTCTCCCACCTACTTTCCATAGTTTTGTCAAAACTTAGAATGCTCAATCTGAGGAAAGGAACAGCTATTTTGCCTCCCGCCAAATTAATTAATCAACGGATAAGTCTTTGGAAATGTGGCCTTCCAAAAAAAAGAAATGGTGAACCTAAAATAATTCTCTAGTAAAAACTGGCCTTCGTGATCTCTGGGATTAAGTTTTTTAAAATATATAACCTAATTTTACAGTCTCTAGGTTAGTATTTCCAGCAACCCACACCACCTTGAATAAGAGAACCTAGCAGGAATTAGAATTGTAACCCTATTTTTTTTTTTTCTGACTGCTTCTTCTGTTTTTCTATTTACAATCCTATTCCAAGAAAATGGAGTAGCACACATCCCTTTATGGAACCTCAGTAGTGCTGGGCAAGATGTGTGCATTAGTGTCTTTTGGAAATCTCCTGGGCCCTTTCAACTTGGGCAGCAGCAGAAAGAACAGTTCTGTATTCTCCAGCTTGGGGAGGGATATCCAGAGAGTATGACTTTGTGTTTGTGAATAAAGCTCTGCTTTTGACCTGAAAATTTTCAATCAAGCTTCCCTCTAAGAGTTGTAAAAAGTCAAAAACCTTAAAAAAAAAAAAAGGTATGGATTTTAGACTTTACCAAAGACATCTATAATAGCAAAAAAAAAAGAAATTATAATAATAATTCTCTAAATCTGAGTGTAACAGGAAGTATGATCCAATCATACATATTAAAACCAATCTTCATATACATAACTGCAAAGATCATATCCATTTCAGATATGATATGTAAAAAAATCTGTCAGACAACTGTCTTATTCTTTTGAAGACATGAACTTTTTTAAGATTCAAAATATGCTGAAATTAATCGAGACTATTCTTTGGATTTGAAACTAACTCCTAATCATACAATAGGGGCACTTATTTCTTTGTCATCTGGAATTGATGAGGCTGTTAGATGCTAATTTCAGGGTGTCACTAGCAACCATTTTGGGAGTGAAGATTGATTTGAATAACAGTGGGTTTTCCTTGCAGTAAAGTAGAAATACAATTAGAGAAGGAAGCTCATAATTTATCTCAGCTTTATGTAAAAATATTATCAGAAAGGATAAGAGCAAATAACAAATGCTAAAATGTGCCAAGAATTCTAAGTCTTCTGTCAGGTTTAGATAAAAATCTGAAATTCTCTTGGTGTAAGTAAATAGAGTCTTAGGTATTATATTTAGAGTTGGTTTAGGCCAGATCTGAGAACACATTTTTTAGTGTTACCTGAGCATTCAGTATTCAGAATTTAGATCACTAAAGGAATGTCACAATTTCCCAGAAACATCAATATTGCCATTATCTCTGTTAAAAAATTTAGACAGCTAATAATAGCTATTCTTCAGGTTGAAAAATCATCTTTATGAAGTTAGAAAAATTGCATGAAAGTACTTCTTTGCCTTGCAGTATAATTCTAGAAGTTGATACTCAAACATTTGGGTATAATATAAAGTAAGACTTTGTTCTTTAACAGACTCCCATTTAAAGCAGATTATTTAGCAACCAAGTTTTCGTTTTATGCTTTATATTGGAATCTTTGGTAGTTTAATTAGATTTGGATATTTAAGGGTTATAATGATTCTTTAGGTAGAATTTTTCTTCTAACCCACAGTCTGTATATTAAAAACTCCAAGTAGTTTCTTTTGAGTACTTTGCCCATTGGTTCACTTTCTTATTTTAATAACATTATTTCTGTAAACCTAGCTTAGGGTTTCTTATTGACATTTGTATAATGCATAGGGGAAGAAAAACTTTCCCTCTATCAACTTAAATTCTGTTTCTTGCGCCTTTTGATTTAAACTGACAAGAGACAATAGGAGAGGGGCCCCTCGTTGGCTCAGTTGGTAGACCTTGCCCTCTTGATCTCAGGGTTGTAGGTTGGAACCCCATGTTGGGTATAGAGATTACTTAAAAATAAAATCTTAAAAAAAAAAAAAGGACAAACAGGACAAAAGGCTTACAAATTTTAGTAGTATCTTTTAATTTTATGTTCACAGGGGCTTCACAGAAGAAAAAGTGAAAAACGCAAAGATGCAGTTAAACTTTGGGACTTATATTTCATTTTAACAAAGAGTAATAAACTGTGGGAAGTGACTAGATAAAGGAAAGGGATTTGATCATGTAGGGGGTATATATGAGGAGGTGGGGCTCCTGGGTGGCTCAGTTGGTTAAGTGTCTGCGTTTGGCTCAGGTCATGATCTCAGGGTCCTGGGATCAAGTTCTGCATCTGGGCTTCCTGCTTAGTCCGGAGTCTGCTTCTCCCTCTCTCTGCTTCTCCCCCTGCTCAAGCTCCCTCTCTCTCTCTCTCTCTCTCAAATAAGTAATATCTTAAAAAAAATAAAATATACGAGGGAAACTAATGGTAGATAGGATTATGGAGTAAGATTTGTTTGTGCATACTCCTCTCTGTACCATCTCTTAGGTGATAAGGAGAGTTGTCTTTCCCGTATGGAAGGCGGGGACCTTTACAAGGGAAGTCTATGTCCTTAGGCAGATAAGGGAAGGGCAGAGAGCTCCTCCCATATGTGCTTTTTCTCAGTTGCCTTTACCTCTACGTAATCCTTATGGCAAAATGACATATTTTGGGGTGACATATTCCAATCCCCTTGAAATGCATCCCATTTACTAGAATGAATGAATGATGTGTGCGTTTGTGTGCATGCTTATATCTTGCCTTATTACTAAAAACCGTTAGAGGTGCTCATCAAGCCATTTAAAAAATAAAAGAATATATAGACTTTCACCTTTGCATGATCTAAGTAGCATATACTTTATGTATGAAGGTTCCTTAACATAGCAAATATATATTTTATGTATGCTTGTATTTGTTTCATTATATTTATCATAAATGTTGATTTTTATGGTCTTTACATCAGTCTCATTTGTACTGTTTGATTTTTAGTTTAGTTTAAATATACTATATTTTAATTGTTGTGATAAAATCTACCTTTGGGAGTGGCTGGAAGGCAGGTGACGATATCAGAATATGCAACTTCATGAATTTGTTTTGTGTTAGTACCAATCTGAATGAATTAATGTACTGTTTTTGTGAATCTTGCATATATTTTCATTAATGCTTTAATGTTCCACTGAAATACTGTCATTGCTTTAAGAAGGAATTAATTAATATTGAATGGGTTCGTTTTTATTTCCTAAATGATTCTCTATAAAATTTGGCTATTAAAGATTCCACGTTAGCTAGTAAGTAATTAAGATCAGTTTGTTGGTTACTCAGACCTTTTATTTACTTTCCTACATATTATCACGGATCAAAGAGAGGAGCTATCTGTAATCTCAATAACGCTTCTTACACTACTATTCCTGCTTCCTCTGTATAGATAATAATAATATAAAATACTGTATTATCTGTCCACTGTTTGAAACTTTCTACTTTAAAGAATCAACCCCAGCTTCCATTGTATTGGGTACTGCAGAGCAAGGAATTTTGCATACCAACCCACAGTTTGTGTTCAGTACTTTTAAACGGAGTACATAGTATTTTGTATATATGTGTATGCAAGTATAATTTTTGTACTTTTATTTTTTCATTGAAATAATGTTTACATGAAGAAAAACACAAATATAAATATTATAAATATGTTGTTTACTAAAGTTTTACTAAATTCTCATTTAACTGAACTCACTCAAGTCACCAGAAGCCCCCTCCCTCAGGCTTGTTTTCTTGTCACTCCCCTCCGCAGAAAGGTGCCCACTCCTGGGATTTCTAATAGTTTGGTTTATTTCATTATCTTGGTACTTTCTGTAATGAAATCATTAGTATTTACTGTCTTGTGTCTAGATTCCATCATTCGCTTCATGTTTGTGTGTGTGTGTGAGAGAGAGAGATGGAGAGAGATGAAAAGAGATGGAGAGAGACGGAGAGGGAGAGAAGGAGAGAGGGAGGGAGAGAGAGAGAGTTATCCATACTACGTAGTTGAAGGACATTAGGGTGCTTTTAAGTATGAGGCTAGTACGTAACTTTTGGTGAGCAAACTTATGCATTTTTGTTGGGTATATTTATTACACGTACAGTTGCTGGATCACAGAGCATGCATATGTTCGGCTTTAGTGGGTACTGCTATGTAGTTTTCCAAAATCCTTTTACCAATTTACACTTACAGCAGGAATGTATCAAGTTCCAGATGCCTCCATACTTTTGACCAACACTTGGTATTCTTTCTCTCTCTCTTTACTTTTTACTTATTTGTTTTTTACTATTTTGGTGTTTGGTTCTATCTTGTGGATGTAGTTTGCATATACCCATGGAGACGAATACTTTTTCATATTTATCGGCCATTTACATATCCTCTTTTGTGAAGTACTAGTTCAAGAATTATACCCATTTATTTGAGTTACCTTTTTTTTTTTGGCTTGTGGTGTTCCCTTGTATAATCTGGATACGAGTATTTTGTTAATTATGTTTTCCAATTGGTGGCTTGTATTTTCATTCTCTTCTTACTAATAGATGCTGTTAATTATATTTACTATGATTATTATTTATTTTCCTTTTATCATTACTGTTTTTTTTTTTTTTTTATCCAGCTTAAGAAATCTTTGACTATGCCAAGGTCAAAAGATATTCTCATATACTTTGTATAAAAACCTTTACCATTTTGCCTATAATTTTGTGTGCACAGTTTCTCTGGAATTGATTTTTGGTTTGGTATTTGTGTCCAGTTATCTCACCATTATTATTCCAAGACCATTTTTCTTTACTACATGAAAGTATCATCTTTATCATAAACCAGGTGAATGTATATATGTTGATATGTTTTAGAAACTCCTTTCTGTTTTACGGCCACTCTGTCTATTCATATACAATTAACAGAATTTCTGAACTAATGTTAGTTCTATATTAAATCTTGATATTTAGTAGTATATATATTCCAGTTTTGTTTTTCTTCAAGACCATCTTGATTTTTCTTGCCTTCCATATGAATTTTAGGCTACTTCTTTAATTTTCTACCAAACAACCAACCAACCTGGCATTTTGAAAGTGTTTGCATTGAATGTTAATTTGAAGAAATTATCACCTTTATAGTAGTGAGCCTTCTAAAGACACGGGGCATCTTTCTAAATATCTTTAATTTCTCTCAATAACATTTTATAGTTTTCTGTATAGAAACCTTGAACTTCTTTCACTTAATATATTCTTAGATACTTGATATTTTAATACTAATGTAAATGGTTGTTGGTTTTTTTTTATTGCGGAAGATGTTGGTGATGTGTATGCAACTGGTTCCTTTTTGTATATCAATCTTTTATCCATTGACCCTGTTAAACTTACTTAATACTTGTAATAGTTTGTAGATTTTATAAAATTTTCTGGGTACAAAATCATATCATCTGTGAATTAAGTAAGACATTATAAGTCTTCCTTGTAATCCTATGTGTTTTATTTCTTTTCTTGCCTTAAGGGACTGGGATGACCTCTAGTAAACTTTGAAAGAATTATTATTCCTTGTCAGATTAAGGAAGTTCCTGTCTGTTCTTTATTTACTAAGAATGATTTTCCCTAATAACAAATGGGTTTTAAATTTTACCAAATGTGTTTTCTGCATTTATCAAAATGATCATACAATTTTTCTCATTTTTCTGTTAATTAAATAATTACACTGACTGAATTTTCTGCTGTTAAAATACCATTGAATACTTGGAAAAAACCATGACTTATTAATCTTTATATGTCAAAATTTGGTTTGCTGATATTCAGGTAAAGGATTTTACCATCTATGTTTATGAAATAGATTACTTTCTTGTAATGCCATTGTTGGATTTCTACATCAAGGATATGCTGGTTTCATAAAAGTTAGTGTTTTTATTGTTGTTTTGTTTTTGTTTTGTTTTGTTGTTTGTTTTTGCTTTTTTCATTTTTTTGTCTACAGAAAAGGTGGGTAAGTTTAGCAAGTTTGGTATTATTTCATCCTTGTATGTTTAGAATAATCCATTAGTGAAAACTTAAATCTGGGCTTGATATTTTCTTTGTGGAAAGATTTTTAGGTGATAAATTAGTTTCTTTAGGAGCTGTAGAACTATTTAGATTTTTTAAATTTCTTCTGCCAGGTCTGGATACTTGGAGGAATTTCTCAATTTCATATAAAATGTTAAATTTATTGGAATAAATTTGTTCATATATTCCTCTCATTTTTATTTCTGATGTCATTAATCTTTTAATCTTATTTATCTTTTTTTTAGGGCTTTTAAAAGTTTACTAATTTTATTAATCTTAAAAAAACAAATTTAATCTCTGATTTTTATATTGTTCATTTAAATTTTTTTTTTCAGTCTTCAACTTATTGTTGTCTTTCTTTTACTTCCTTGGGTTTCATTAGCTTTTTTTTTTTTTTCTTTTAAAGATTTTATTTATTTATTTGACAGAGACACAGAGAGAGAGGGAACACAAGCAGGGGGGAGTGGGAGAGAGAGAAGCAGGCTCCCTGCTGAGCAGACTCTATCCCAGGACCCTGGGGCTCCATCCCAGGACCCTGGGATCATGATCTGAGCCGAAGGCAGACGCTTAACGACTGAGCCACCCAGGTGCCCTAAATCCCTAGCTCTTTAAGGAGGAAATGTAGACCATTCATTTTAAGCCCTTCTTTTATTTTTTTTTTCCTAACATAAGCAGTTAAAGCTGTAAATTTTCTTCTAAGGAATTCTTTAGCATTTAGTACTGAGTGCTTTATTATCAGTCAGTTTGAAATATTTTTAATACATCTAATATGATCCATATATTATTTAGAAATATCATTAAGTTTTATACAGCTGAATTTTTCTACTTGTCTTCTTGTTACTGGTTTCTAGTTTAATTTTTCTTTGTGATCAGATAGCCTAGTCTGATTATATCAAACTTTTGAAATTTGTTGTGAATTTACTTTATATCCAAGCATCTGGTTACTTTTTGTAAAATATTCTAAATATGCTTAAAACAAATGTGAACTCTGTCCTTGTTGGGTGAAGTATTCCACTTAAACTTCAGATTAAGTTTAATTGTGTTAATTTAATCTACTCATTCTGTCATTTATGGAGAGAGGCATACAAAATTCTACTCCGGGTTTATCTATATCTCCTTTTATTCCTTCCAATCTATTTTTGCTTTACATATTTTGAATCTTATTAGGTCGTAAGGTTTATAGTTAGTATCATTTTAATATACTGATATCTCTTTTTCACTACAAAAAAAATTTATCTTTCTTACTCTAAAATCTATTTTGTTATTAGTATAGCTATAGAATTTTATTTTGATGAGTGTTTTTGTGGTGTACCTCTTCCCATTCTATTACTTGGAACCTCTCATATCTTTACCTTATATTTTAAATGAGTTGCTTGTGCACAGCCTTTAGTTTTGTGGTTTTCTTCTGATAATCTTAGTCTTCCCCTTGAAAGATTTTGTCTATTTACAATTAATTTCACTTCATTGCTCAGATGTAGCTGCATTTCCATCTGCTATCTTGCTCTTTGGAGTATATTTGGTTTCCCTCTCTCATGTTTCTTTTTCTTCTTGCCTTCTTTTGGCTTAATCCAACATTTACTTTGTGTTTTATTAACATACTTGTATGTTCTTTTCTTGCACTTTTAGGGGTATCTTAGAATTTACAACATTAATAATTGACTTATTACAGTCTACTAAAAACATTACTTTAATCACTACCTCATAGTGATCAAACCTTACAAAATTTAAAACCTGTTAATCCTTTTCATACATTTGCATTCTTATTTTGATGCATTTTATTTCTACATATAATTTAAATTTTGTCAGATGTACAATTATTGCTTTGTACAGTTCATATTAATATTTATTTACATACTCAGTACTTCTTATAACTTTTTTCTACCTAAAGAAGGCTTTTTAGTTTTAATTTTAGTGTAGGTCTGCTGGAGATCAATTCCTTTAGTGTTGGTTTGTCTGAAACCAACCATTCTGATTTCAACTTCAGTTTTGAAGACTGTTTCACGTGGTTATAGAGGTCTAGTTAGAGCTTAAGTGTCATCATCTTAAAGATGCCATTTCATTGTTTTCTGGTCTCCATCATTTACACTGAGAAATCAGCTGCCAGTCTTATTGTTGCTTCTATGATGACAATGTGCATTTTTTCTCTGGCTGCTTTTAAGATTTTTTGTTTGTTTGTTGTGTTTTGTTTTTGTTTGGTTGTCTGTTTTTGTCTTAGATATCAGTATATTCTCTGTGTAGGTTTTGTGTGTGAGAGAGTATGTGTGCGTACATGCACACACACACACACACACACAAAGTGTTTATCCTACTTAAGGTTCCTTGAATTCATGAACCTACAAATTGATACCTCTCATCAGTTTTGGAAAATTCTCATTCATGTCTTTGAATTTTTGCTTCTGCCCCATTATCTTCTCTCCTTCTGTAAATTATACGAATATTAAATATATACATCTCTTACAGGCTTCTCTTCCTTTATCCCTCCCTAGTCTATGTACTTTGTGTATTTTCTATTTACTTAAGGTTGAGATCACTAATTCTTCCTTTTGCTCCATTTAGTCTGAGATTAAGCCCATGCAACAAAGTCCTATTATCCAATGTCATACTTTTTCAATTCTAGAATATGCCTTGAATTCTCTTTCTAAATTAGAATTTCTTGGGCGCCTGAGTGGCTCAGTTGGTTAAGCGACTGCCTTCGGCTCAGGTCATGATCCTGGAGTCCCAGGATCGAGTCCTGCATTGGGCTCCCTGCTCGGCGGGGAGTCTGCTTCTCCCTCTCCCACTCCCCATTTGTGTTCCCTCTCTCGCTGTGTCTTTCTCTGTCAAATAAATAAATAAAATCTTTAAAAAAATAAAAATAAATAAATAAATTATAATTTCTTGTTGAAATACTTCATTTTTCAATTTACTTTAAACATCTTGTCTTCTGGAAATATGTCTCCTTTGATGTACTTCTCAACTTTGATTGAAAGTCTCATGAGAGTCTTTTTCTTTGCCTTAAAAAGTTATGTGAGAAACACCTCTCCTCTTCAGATGTTGGCAGGCCTTCTCCTCATTGTCTAATTTTGTATAGATTTAAAACTACCATATGCTTGAAGGGGAGGCAGTCACCATGCTTGAAACAGGGCCCCTTCTAGTCAGGTCTTTGTTTCCTAAGCATCACAAGACTATGGGCAATTTTCTTTCTGTACTTTTGAAGCTTTCAACTCAGCTCCACAGCCTGCATGCAGCACCAAATTTCAGCATATTTGAGCCATACTTTTGAGTTTCCTCAAATTTTCAATTTGTCTGATCAGCCCCATAGTATTAAAATCTGTGCTGGTTTCTTGAGGCACCTGGGTGGCTCAGTTGGTTGAGCAGTGGACTCTTCGTTTTGGCTCAGGTCATGATCTCAGGGTCTTGAGATTGAGCCCCGCCTGGGGATCAGTGCTGAATGGGGAGTTGGCTTGAGATTCTCCCTCTCCCTCTCTCTCTGTCCCTGCTTGTGTGTGTGTGTTCTCTCTCTCTCTCTCTCAACTAAATAAATAAATCTTTAAAAAAATTTAAAAAGTTTGCTGTTTTCTCTTGATCTTTGGTTTCTTTTGGACAACCCGATTCAGCCTGTATCTAGAATTGGCCTATGCCCCCAAAGAGAGAAAAATGACTGAAAACTTTTATCTCATCACAGAAATACTCCCCTGCATGGAATTTTGGTTTAATGTTGATTGCTTCCACAGATCTCTAATGCATTTAAAAACATGACTTTTATTTATTCATTTAGTTTTTTGCAGAAGTATTTGTTCTTCAGTGACCTAGTATATTGTACCTGGAACTGCACTAAGATATTTAAATGTGTATTTCTAATATTGTGATAAAAAATGCATTTAAATATATTGCTGTATTCAAACTAATTGTTGACTTTTCTTTGCTTCAATTTAACCAAGTAGTTTTTTGAAGTAAATATTCTTGCATGAATATATCTATAATTGCCTTATAATTTAAGAAGAAAGTAAGTTTGCATCTCACGTGTTTAGCCTGTGGTAGGCAGCTCCTAAGATGGCCCCTAATGATCTCCCCTTGATATGCATCCTTGTATAATCCTTTCACCTTGGTTGTGGGCTGGATTTAGTGACCCACTTTTAGAAAATATAATGTGACAGACAAAATAGGATATCACTTTTGAGAATAAGTTACAGAAATACTCCAGCATCTTTTCCTATACATCCTCTGATAACCCCCTAGCCTTCCTCCTCGAGTGAAGCAAAATGCCATGCTGTGGGAAACCCTGAGGATGGCCCCTTGTGGCAAAGAAGTAATGCCTGTGGCAAACAGTAATGTCAATGTTAGCAGTCTGCTAATAGCTGTGTGAGGGGGCTTACAATGGATGCCCATCCAATCCTTGAAATGACGATATCCCTGATGATGACCTTGATTTCAGGCTTTTGAGAAACCCTAAGTCACAGGCACCTGGCTAATTCATGCTCAGATTCCCTAACCCACAAATACTGTGAAATAATAAACACTTTTTATTTTAAACTGCTGAGTTTTGGGGTAGTTTACTACTCAGCAATAGATAATAATACAAATTTAGACTTTTTATGTAAATCCTAAGTCCAGTGGTTTTAGTTGTGCATTTGTGATTAAGCTACAGCACCTCTATAAGCCTCACTTTCCACCTAATAAAAAAAGGTGGAGTATCTACTGCAATAACAAAGGAAGACCCAGAGAAGGGGAGAGTCTTTTAGAAAAGAATGCTAATTTATTTGACGGAAACTTTGCTAGGGAATTTTGACTTTGGAATGATTGCTTGCCAATAAAACAAACAAAAATATGATGTGTACTGGGGCACCTGGGTGGCTCAGTCGTTGGGCATCTGCCTTTGGCTCAGGTCATGATTCCAGGTCCTGGGATCGAGCCCCACATCGGGCTCCCTGCTCGGCGGGAAGCCTGCTTCTCTCTCTCCCTCTCCCACTCCTCCTGCTTGTATTCCCTCTCTCGCTGTGTCTCTCTCTCTCAAATAAATAAATAAAATCTTTAAAAAAAATAATAAAAATATGATGTGTACTTAAAAATAAAATAAAGATTACAAAATTGTCAAGGCTACATTTAGTTTATTTGTAGTGGAAAAACAGCAGTTTTTTCATCTGGTATTATATTTGCAAAAGTCATCTTCAGATATCAGAATTGCAAAAATCAGGAATGAAGTTGTTCTTATTAGTAAACAACACACAGGCTAGTACTTACCTCAAAGAGCTATCATTTCTTTTAGTGATCCAAGGTAAGAGGTTACTCTTTTGTTGTTGTCATTGTTCATGAGGATACAGTGTGAGTGAGTTGAGTGTGCCTGTGTGTCGTGTGGCTGATTTCTAGTATATGGTTTGTTCATGGTACGGGAAAGGGGAAGTATTGGTTTTATTCCATGTGGGTGAGGCTTAAATGAGATAACATATCTAAAGAAGTCTTCCTTCCTTATGCAGTATGAGAATCTTTTCCTAGAAAAACAAAACAAAACAAACAAACAAAAAACCTCTTATCAAATATCCTCTATTCAGTATTGGAACACAACCTTTCTTACTGCTGATTTAAAGATGTCTTACCCTTTTCAAACAGGTTTTCTATCCTCTCCAGTTCATTTTTATATTTACAGTCAGTGTTCCTATTAATTTATCTGTAGCTCCAATCTTCATTCCACCTAATCTGGATTTTTTATCTTATTTCCCTAAATTATTTATACTAACCCCCCAAAAATCTCCTCTCTTTATTTTCTTTTATTGCCATTTAATTTTTCCTATTTGTTCAACACTAGTTTCTAATCAATTTGATTTTTAGTAATTTTATTTATTTACTTATTTATTTTTATTTTTTGTGATTTTAATGATATTTTCTTTTGTCTTCAATGTATCTGCATACTTGGCAAGTTCACTTTGAAAAGGCTGTGTTTGTTATTCCACTGAAAGATAGTAAACATTGATTAGAAATTGAATGCCTTAAAGTTCATGCTGAAGGTAGAATGGGACAGTGTATTTTGAAGCATCCTAGAATTTAGAGAAAATGGTAGTCAGTGGGTACGTTGAACTATGTCAAAATGGCTGGAGTACTTATTCTTAGACAATCTGCAAAAACAAACTCAGGAAGGAGGACCAAGGAAAACCCAGAATGTGTTGTTGGAGATGAGGCTCCTTTCAGAGGAGCATAATGCAATACTGTATGCCTGGAGCTTAGATGAGGCTAAGAAACTAGGATTCAAATGTGTATTGGATGGAGTTGAGCAGCTCCAGAGAATTCAGCCTAAAGCTGAATAGTTAGGGTTGAAACCCTGGGGGAGAAAAATTCCTCTAAAGAGCCCAGGGAATATAAACAGATAATTCCCCTGAAGGCAGAAGCAAGGAATACTCAGCAGGAAAGGACCCTGAGGCTTGGAGATCAGTGATGAATCTGTAAATGAAAGAGAAAATGATTGGTCCCGAGATAAACAGGATACATGTTAAAAAAAAAAATGCCAAGATATACAAGCAATGTGAGCTCTATAGTGTAGCTTCCTTGAATGAAGTTCTCAAGAATCACAATTTCAAAGGCAATTCTGCACAGCTATTCCATGCACCTTTACCTACCTACAAGAACACTTTCACAGCATCCCCAGGAGCCTGTGTTTATAGCAGTCCATGGTGCTGAGATGTACAAGGTGCCTCTTCTATTGTTTTGCAACTCAAATTGTCAGAAAATTCTTTATTCTTTTGGTCTCCTATTTGCCTTTCAGTAATCGATTATTCCCTCTTAGCCTTAGTTCCGCCTTATAAGACAACACAAACCCAATTTTCATGGTAGCCCTCCAAATGTGTGAGTTTATTCTTTATGGCTCTTCATGTCAGTGAAAATATCTCAGCTTCCATTAACTGTTGATGTGACATGATTTTGGAATCCTCATCATTCTAATTGACTTCCTCCTGGAAGCCTTCCACTGTGAGTTTCCTTAAAATGTTTCAGGTGGATTTTTTTTAATGGCACTTCACCTTGCATATGAAAGATGCTTATCATATTATTAAATGAACAAGAAATGACTAAGTGAAAAGGAAACTATTCCCAAATCTGGTCTGACCAGTGCAAAATATGAACCATTGACTTACCTCTGTGACTAAGAAACTACGCTTCTGTTTATTGCAACTAAGGCTGAATTTCACTTTTGTTTATGCTTATTTACTTTTTTATCCATCCTGAAGCCGTTTTTGTATCAGGGTTGGCCCAGTTTTTGTGTTAAAATGCATTCAGATCTTTTTCACATGAACCATTACAATTTCACATCCCTCTTACTTATATTTGTTTAATTGATTTTTTTAAAAAACCTAAATTTAGAACTTAGTGATTACTTCACTTAAATTGTGCTTTGTTAGCTTTATTTAGTCTAGTGTACCAGGGAGATAATTGTGAATCTTGATTTTTATGTGATGTTTTGTATTTGTAAAACAAATTTTCAATGCTTTTTTTCCCCCTAAGTTGTTGATTTAAAATGTTGCCTGGAATAGTCTTCTGTCTTTGGAAATATCCCCATTAGATGACATCAATCCAGTGCTCACAATTTAAATCTAATTGTTTAGTGAATAATAAATTTTACATAGCTGTGCAATTACCTAATTCACAACTTCACCTTTTCTTGGCAAGACTGTAACTAGATGCTCTGCCAAAGTCCCTACTGAAATCGAAGTTATCTATGGCATCCCCTGATAAACCAACAATCATAACCTTAAACTCATTGACAGTTTGGTAGTCCTTCCTGGTGCCTAATAAATACTGTTTTTGTTTCATGTGTTCAAAATCCTTAGTTTTGAACTCTTTTATCACTTTTTTATAGTTTCTTAAAGATTTTTCAGGTTTGTGCATGTGTAAATACTGAAAAGATGTAGTATTCTATGAGGAAATTTTATCCATTTCTAATCTTTTGCTTTTTCTAACAGCCAATATTTTGCAAATATTTCTAGTTGTGACTATAATATTTCACATTTGCTTTTTATACATCTTGGGGGTTGGCTCATGGAGGCCTAAAATCTTGACAAGGAAAAACAGAAGAGATAGATATAAAATAGATTTATCTTTATACAAATTGTCTTGAATAGTTCTATTTTCTGACTAGGGCTGGGAAACATATTGCTAAAGGACAGTATAGAATCCCCTAAGTTTTTAAGAGGAGAATCAGTTCTTCTTGATGGCTAAAGAAATAAAACTCAGTAGGAGGGCACTTTGTTTTGAGAAGCAGCCATTTCTCCCTGCTTGTTTCTAAGTAACATCTTTCCTATACTTTGAAAGTTGAACTACTGCTGAACAAATGAAATTTCCCTAAAATGCTGTCATGGGGGAGTTGTAACTTCAGCAATCTTCCTAAAATTTATGTGCATCAACAAATGGTGAATTTTGTGTTTAGTCATTGAACTTAATGTTACTTTTCATTGGCTTTACCATCTCACAGTGATACCCAATTAATCTTTAACTAGACTTGCAAAAGGAGGGAGAACATGGGATCCAAAAATTTTGCAAATAAAAAAAAACAAAAACAAAAACAAAAAAACCCAAGACCAAATTGTAGATATTCAAAGTGGTTGGAAGAGTGAGTTAATAGAGTTCAGTTTTCTTTAGGATAATATATAGAAACCTCACTCTTGGTTAACATACCTTAGGGAAGAGCCAAGTGTGAAGCCGTTCTGAGCACAATTCTAAATACAATTGTACAGTTTACATTTATTATTTTCCTGCTGTGATTAGATAATTAGTGAGGTACTTTGTGTTTAGGTGAATTTTCATTAGAAAAGCAGTAGAATTAAATTGAAATGGGGAAAGTGCCACTTATATCTTCTCTTCTTTAGTGTGTTGATTTCTTCATGCCAGAGTCTGCAAGGATGAGCTCAGCGTGTGTTCTCACATAATTTAACCTTTATTTCTTATAATTAAATCTGAGCATATATTGGAATCAAGGTTATCTTGGTATTTTAAAGATATTCCTGGCAATTACAAATGAACATGATCAATTTTAATAAACTAAAAAGGATACCCATTGTCATTCATTAAGTCAATGTGTAGTAATAAATAAGTAATCCCTCAGAAGACAAGGGCAATTTTGCTTCTCTCTTAGAGAGAACACTTGATTTCTGTGGCACAAACATGCATTTTCATTGAATCAGTTGTGTCAATAAAAGGGTCATTTGCAAATGACAGATGGGGAAAAAAAGTTTATTCTTTCAAATTTCCTGTTTGAAAGAAACTCACTGTTGAGTTGGGGAGATATGCATATGCACAAAAATAAAGGAGAGAAAGAAAAGAGGGCTAAATCTGATAAACAATGATACATGTTAGTGGTATTAAGGGGAGGGATTAGCGAGGAATAGGGCAGCACTGAAAAGATGCTTAATACATTTACGTGAATGATTGAATACAAGAATGAGTGCTATATAGGGGTGTTAGTGAAGATGGTGGGCATCAGGAAGTAACGATAGGATAAGAACGGCTGAAAAAGGGGTACGAAGGATGTTTGATAAATGAAGATATGGACGGTGTTTTGGAGGGAAGTCACTAGTAGGCCAGATTTAGAGGAGAATTGAGAACAATGTTCAGGGCAGGAGAAAGCACTGATAAAAAGACATCATCAGCCCCTAAGTTCTGACCTGGGGTCCAAAGGGAAAATTCGTTACATTACTTAGATTACTATGCTTTGGCCAGATTGTGTTGTTTTTGGAATAATACTGATTTTTGCTAATGTTTCTAGCTAGCTCTTGTGCTTGAACATAATACAGCCTAGGTCAAACGGAAGGTGGATGAACATACTGGTTTCCCCTACTCTATTATCTCTTTATCCCTGCTTTGACCTGCTCAGGAGGCAAACATATGGAAAAACACCAGACTACCATTAGAGCATGGTTTAAATGAACATAATGAATAGACATTTTGTCTATCTTTATTGTTACTAGAAGCTGAAAATATAGCCATGTTGTATTGTAAAGTATCCATATTTTTAAACTTTTCCATATTTTAAACATTTCCATGTATTTTTTAAAGATTTTATTTATTTATTTAACAAAGACAGAGAGAGTGAGAGCAGGAACACAAGCAGGGGGAGTGGGAGAGGGAGAAGCAGGCTTCCCACCGAGCAGGGAGCCCAATGTGGGGCTCAATCCCAGGACTCTGGGATCATGACCTGAGCTGAAGGCAGCCACTTAATGACTGAGCGACCCAGGCGCCCAAACTTTTCCATATTCTTAAACAGCCATGTTGTATTGTAAATTATTCATATTTTTAAACTAGTCATTTCCCCATATTCTATTTTTTTTAAGATTTTATTTATTTATTTGACAGAGAGAGACACAGCAAGAGAAGGAACACAAGCAGGGGAGTGGGAGAGGGAGAAGCAGGCCTCCTGCAGAGCAGGGAGCCCAATGCGGGGCTCGATCCCAGGACCCTGGGATCATGACTTGAGCCGAAGGCAGACGCCCAATGACTGAGCCACCCAGGCGCCCCATTTCCCCATATTCTAAATAACGTAAGTATTATAATTAGAAAATATTTAATCTCACAATATTGAAATTGAAATCTTTCATTATCACACTAGAGAAGAAACCATTTTCTAGTTTATTGTGTTCACTCCCATAAATCCCCAGATAATCCAATTCTTGAAAACATAAATCTGCCCCCAAATGTAGTAACATACATTTAAAAATGTAAAAATGTAAGTGATCCATTTATCTTCTTAAAGGATTCTATATAATCATCCAGATGATTAGGAAAATAAGTTATCCCCCAAAATAAGCTGTTTAAAACATTGTAGAACGTTCTTCCTGTTGTAACATGAACCAAAAACTTATAATATTGAGAAGTTTTTATTTTTTGATTTTCTTTTTTTTATTTTTATTTATTTATTTTTTAAAGATTTTATTTATTTATTTGAGAGAGCGAGAATGAGTGAGAGCACATGGGGGGGGGAGGATCAGAGGAAGAAGCAGACTCCCTGCCGAGCAGGGAGCCCCATGTGGGACTCGATCCAGGGACTCCAGGATCATGACCTGAGCCGAAGGCAGTCGCTTAACAAACTGAGCCACCCAGGCGCCCTGTTTTTTGATTTTCAAACCACTTCTCCAGAGGCACTGTGTACCTGGTGTTTAAAAGAAAACAATCAAGGTACTGTTTCATTCATCAGTAAAAAATGTATTTGCTGCCTCTTCAGATAGGAGGCACTGGGATTTGGTCCAAGTTCACTCCTGAGCTAAGTGACTTATCACACATACACTGTTTTTCTTATTCAAAATTGTCTCAGTATCATTATTTTAACAAGCTATACTTCTCACTTTTAATGTTGCTTATGACAATACTTCTAAATCTGTAAATGATTAAATAAATTTATTTCACAGTTAAACATTTTGTATGCCTCCTGTTGAAGAGCAAAATTCACCTGAGTTATTTTTAAAGACTTTATTGGCATTGTTTAGCAATTCATGAATCGGGCAGCATCCAGTCTAGCAGATAGAAAGGAGCTCCAAAGAGTCATATAATTTGACAGTGTTTTGTAGACCAGTGAGCAGGAATATGGGAGTTACACTGGGCATGTACTGATTGATTAAAGCAGGGTTACTTCCCTTGTATGAAGCCACGTTAGGTAACCTGTATTGAGCAGGCCACTGCTGATTGGTTGACCTAGGCTTTCCATCCCTGGGAGATCCAACCACAGGAATTTAGTTAAGTTTTGGGTTGCTTCTGTGGGGTTAGCATGAGTGACTCCCTCTTGAGCCTAATCTGATTAACGCTCCAAAGGGGCAGATAATTCAAAATGATTAAATAAAAAGTAATTTTATAAAAGAGTCATGGATTTATATTCTAGAAGATAAAAAGAGCCTGAGTTCCTGTCCTTTCTTGTTATGTTGTATTTGTACAGATAGTCAGCAAATGGTTGATGGAAAGAAGATGAACTCTTTACTCAGTCTGGTCAAGCCATAGAAGACAAATGACAGACATTTGCTTGGAGGATTTTCACATCCTCCCTGGTTTTAGTCAGGTATGATTGGTAGCATAACATTTTATTTAAGAAGGTAGGCTATAGGGGCGCCACCTACTCTTGATTTCGGCTCAGGTCATGGTCTCAGGGTTGTGAGATCCAGTCCCATGTTGGGCACGAAGCCTGCTTAAGGATCTCTCTCTCTCCCTCTCCCTCTGCCCCTCCCCCTGGGTACTCTCTCGCTCTCAAATAAATGCATTCATACGTAGAGACAGACAGACAGACATAAATGAAGGTATACTATGGAAGGTGTCCCCTTCTTTTCAAAAGATCACTTTACACTACTTTGCTCTTATAAAAGACTGACATTAGTAACACTAACCAAAAAATGTCTGAAGAGGATTTTTGCTTTTATCAAAAAAAAAAAAAAAGCTGTTACCTACCAATGCAGGTCTTTTGTAAAAGTGAAGTGGTGGAAAGTGAACGTCTGTTAAGTGGGTATGTCACCTTATGCCTTTTTGACTTATGGAAGATGTCCTGTGGACACTGTAAGGTAGTGGGGAACCCTGTACCTGGATACAAATCTCTGTCTGTTTGGTAGGAAAGTTATGTAATTTTTCTCTGCCTTGTTTTATTAATTTGGAAGATGAGAAGAATTTATTTCCCCTATCCCCTCATCGAGGGTTATTTTGAGAATTAAATGAGCTGATATCTGTAAAGCACTTTGTATAATTCTGGGCATTCAGCAAACATTAGCCTTTTTTTCTGTTTCACTAAAGTAAAGAATGTGCAGATATTTGGCACACATTCACTAATAAGGGAACTACTTCTTTCTTACTCCAAGGAAGGGAAGCTTTTTATTTCCACTTTATCTGCTATATCAACTGATGTTATCCAGATATGAGTGAACCCTTAAGTTTTAAAATGCAAATAAATAAAGACACAGAAAACCCCCTGAAGACACATTCTAAAACACCCCCATTGGCAAATGAGACGTAAATGCCAATTTGTATCATCCTGTGAGTCGTGTTGACAACCTTTGCCTCCTTTCTTTGTACCTTGGTGGGAGGTGCCACCAAGAGATCAGATCTCCTTGTCTCCTAGTCCAAGGGCCACTTAATGAAATAATATCCTTAGGTAGAGAGAGAGAGAGGAGGCAAAGCAAAGAGATTTGATGACATGCATGAGGACTAGCAGTGGTTGGTGATCGTGTCATATTAAAGGTAGCTGGTCCACAGTGCTCTCCATGTTCTCACTCAAATGTATGATTTCACGTATTTATATACATTCTTTCTTCCTTCTCTTTTAACCTTGTAACTTTGTACCCAGTACCTCACTTTGGTTGCATCTGTGCCATCAGGTAGGTTTGGTGTTGCCCCAGTGAATGTTGGAGGGGGCTGGGCAAGTCATGAAATGAGGTAATGCTCTGGAAATAGGCAGCTGTCCAAACACACAGAGTCTTGTAGGTTAGGAATACATTTTTATTTATCTTAAGCATAGAGAGAAGTTATGGAGACATCTCAACAGGAAATAAACATGTTATAATTCAGAATGGGAAGGGAGGAAGAGATTAAGTTGCAAATCCAATCTTTACAAAAAGCATGGGCTTAGGAGTAAAATAGAGGGGTTTGATATAACAGAGAAGGAATCTCTTCTACCTTGAAGAAGAAAGTCAGAGCTCAATGCTGGTTAGATCAACCACAGGGCACATCAAATTAGAGAATGATTACAGAGAGTGGGTCTGACCTTAACTTTGTCAAAAAAGATGGGACTGTCGAGTTTGTGGAGGTACAGGTATGTTATTCTTCAGGCAAACTAAGTACACTCGTTTGAAGGATCTCAGAGGTACTGGCATTTTTACTGATAAAGACCTTGAAGGAAGGGTTCTCATGTAGTAAGAGTTGAAAACGGGGCATCTCAGGCTGTGGTAGAAATACATTCCGGATAAACTAATCTCGCAGCGAGGGGGAGAACAGTTTGGAAGTGCTGGCTTGCTGTGCAAGCACAGGCCGGGAACTTGCAGGATATTCTTATTAAATTGTCTCCTATGGCTTCAGGACTGTACACGTTCACAATGCGTTTATAGTTAAGCTCAACCCTGTCATTCTGTATTAGGAAATCTGCAAGCCAAGGTGTGTATTTGCAAGGGAGATGCAGTTCTTGCACGTTGCAGTCTCCTTAAGGCAATATTGTGAGAGCGGCCAACCTGCGATTAGAAACTATATTTTTCATTAGAGTGAGCTGTGGACTGTGACTTCTGGTATTCTCTCATGGCTCACAGGGGGCACTACGGCAAAAAGGTCATGAAATAGCAGTGTGAACAAAACCAGTAAGAAGACTCTCCGCTAAGGTTGATGCTGTTGAACACTGAAAGGCTCTCTTTATATTCGAGAATTGAAATAAAGAAAAAGCGTCCTGAAATGTTAGAGCTGGAAGGCTCCACAGAGGCCGCCAAGTGAGCTGGGGTTAAGTGACAAGTCCAAGGTCACAAAGCAGGTTAGTGGCAGCTTGGTTTTATTGCCTGTGCTTTCCGGTTGGCCATCCTGAGCTCTTGGCACTGTGCCAAAGTGCTTCTCGTGTAAAAAGTCAAAGTTTTTTGTTCACAAAGTCATGTAAAAAGTAAAAAAAAATGAAGAACTTTTTTTTTTTAACTTTTATGTTTCCTGTCCCCACTTGTGTGAGTTAAAGACTAAATTAGTGTGTGGGGGGAGGGGGAAGCGTGAGGACGTGGCAGCACCAGCAAGTTCAGCAAGTAGGGTGGTTGTCAACTCGATGCAAGGTCATTTGCTATTGAATCCAGAGAGGATGCTTCAGTTATTATACAGCCCCTGCCTTTATTTGTTCATTTCCTAATAGGAAAGTAATTTCTCTATACAAGACTGCTAAGGCATATTCATAAGTAGAAAATGAGGGAAACCATGAAGGGGGTGCTGATCATGTGCTACAGTCTTTCAGAGGAGGGAGAGAGGGATGCCTGGTGGTGCAGTGGGTTGAGCGACCAACTCTTGGTTTCTGCTCAGGTCATGATCTCAGGGTCTTGGGATCGAGCCCTGTGTCGGGCCCCACACTCAGTGCAGAGTCTGCTTGAGATTCTCTCTCCGTCTCCCTCTGTGCCTCCCATTTGTTCTCTCTCCCTTTCTCTCAAATAAATAAATAAATCTATAAAAAAAAGAAAAGGAGGAAGAGGTTATGTCCAGTGAGAGGCATGAGGAAGGTGTACAAACAGAGCGCCATCTGTTCTGGTCCTAGGAGAGGGAAAGGATTTGGAAGTGTGATGAAGAGGTTGATGGCAGATTTGGAGAGGAGGCAGAGAGGCAGAGTAAACCCAGTGGCTGGAAATAGAGAAGAGTCTGGTTGAGGTGTGACTGGGAAGGTTGGACCGGACGCTACTCCTCAGCGTCTGGGTCACCTAACGGTATTGATCATCTGCTTTCCTCAGCAGCAGCAGCTAACA
Organism: Neomonachus schauinslandi; assembly: GCF_002201575.2. Taxonomy (NCBI): domain Eukaryota; kingdom Metazoa; phylum Chordata; class Mammalia; order Carnivora; family Phocidae; genus Neomonachus; species Neomonachus schauinslandi. The sequence goes on from NC_058404.1 coordinate 12,245,726, forward strand.
CTCTTTAGCTCTTCCTGTGCACACTGCTACACATACTTACTTTACTGGTACAATAACCATATGCCGCAGGTGGTCCTACAGTATTCATTTATAGATATTGAACTTGAAGTTACATTTGGTCAGGGTCGCAAAGGTAGAATGTGATATTCTTTTGTTTGTTTGTTTGTTTTAGTTATTTGACAGAGTGCACAAGCAGGGGGAGCACCAGGCAGAGGGAGAGGGAGAAGCAGGCTCCCCACCGAGCAGAGAGCGCCACATGGGGCTCGATCCCAGGACCCTGGGATCATGACCTGAGCTGAAGGCAGATGCTTAACAGACTGAGCCAGCAAGGCATCCCTAAAATGTGATATTCATCACAGGTAGATTATAGCCACAGGTAGGATGTTGCTTCAATCCCAGCTCAGTATTACTCCCAAACCCATACCTTCATCCATTTCACTATTCATCTTCTTCCCACACATAATATGATTAGATTGTGGTTATGTATATGAGATTGGGTGGCAAAGGTAATGCCCACAGCAGGAAGCGAAGAGAAAGTGTCCCGAGCTTTTTAAAGAAGAAGTACGAGTGAAATGTCAGGGCCCAGAGGCAGGCAACCCAGGTTTGAACTCCAGCTTCACTCTCCTTCCGCCTGCGCTGATTGTGTGATATGAAGCACACTCTCACACAGCCTCTTTAGCTCCCAGAAGTCCACTTCTCTGTGTGCGATGTCCTCTACCTGCTCTTGTCTCTGGGGTTGGTGCTCCCTGTCCACCAGGGGGACGTCTTACCTATTGGGTTTTGCAGTTGAAATCAGGGGCTGTTTGGGCAGTTACCTTAGTGGCCTCAGCTCCAGCCTCTCCCCAGCGGGTGTTCAGAGCTCAACAAGGACAAATCTTGGCATGGTTCAGTGTAGGTCTGCTATCTGCTACCCTCCCTTTTCCAGAGCCAGCCTTTTCACGTTTGCCCCTGAAAACCACATTGCAAAGGAGGGCAGAACCTCAGGAAAGCTAGAGATAGTGAGGCCCAGGGCTTCCCTTTGCCCATCCATGGTGTGGCCACCTGCCTATTGACAATGGTGCGAGAGGAGAGTCTGTGAGCTCCAAATAAAGTGTGGGGATAGCCCTCTTCCACTTCTGGAATTTTCCAACTAGCTTATATTTCATAGTTAGTGTGTCTGATCACTTGATGTTCTCTCTCATGCTCCCTCTCTCTCTCCCTCCCCATCATTTCCTAAATAACTTAGGCCAGAAAAAGGTAGATTTTTCTATGCCTTGAAATATCCTTTAACAATTGCAGAGTTGACCTATAAGTTAGATGCTTTCGTTTGGGCCTTTGATGTGCTAACGGTGTTGTGGGGGTAGGGACTATGTGCCATACTCCTGGATCAGCAGCTGGATATTACTTAGTTATTTTTCTTTGAATCCTTCTATGACATACAAGTCATTCCAGGTAAGTGAATGCCAGTGTGAACTAGGGATTGTGTCTGGACCCGCGAAAATACATGTATATTTCCAAAATATTTATCATGGTATAACTATTATTATTATTACTATCTGATACATGAAGTCCTCTCCTCTCCCTGCACCACCTACCTTAACCATCTTGTAATAAGAATTAGTGTTGGGGCACCTGAGTGGCTCAGTCGGTTAAGCGCCTGCCTTTGGCTCAGGTCATGATCCTGGAGTCCCCAGATCGAGCCCCACATCAGGCTCCCTGCTCAGCAGGGATTCTGCTTCTCCCTCCACCCCTCATCCCCTCACCCCACTCTCTCGTGCTCTCTCTCTCTCAAATAAATAAATAAAATCTTAAAAAAAAAAAAAAGAATTAGTGTTGGGGCGCCTCGGTGGCTCAGTTGGTTAAGCATCTGCCTTCAGCTCGGGTCATGATCCCAGAGTCCTGGAATTGAACCCTGCATCAGGCTCCCTGCTCAGTGGGGAGCCTGCTTCTCCCTCTCCCTCTGCCCCACCCCCTACTCATGATCTCTCTCTGGCTCTCTCTTTCTCTCTCTCAAATAAATAAAATCTTAAGAAAAAGAAAAGAATTAGTGTTAATTTCCCATACATATTCATTTGGCAAATATTAAATAAACATCTACTGTGTCCCAAGTTCTTTATTCAGTGCGGTATATGGTGGTAAAATATGCAAGTCTCTTCCCTTAGGGAGTTTACATTCTGGAGAGAGAAGAAAAGAAATAATAGTGGTAACTCTATCACTACTAAGAATAAACAAGAAAGATGAAGGTTGCTTAAGGTCCTGAAAAATGCAGTGAAGGTCTTATCAAGAGGGTGTGATGATGATGTGTAACAGTTTTGGTAGGGGTGAGGATACTGAATAATCTATCTCCAGTTTCTCCTCAACAACTCTGGAGCACAGCGCTCCCCAAGGCTTGCTGATCTCAGATCCATGGCTAGACTTCAATGGCAGACTGCACATCTTTTAATACATTAACTTATCATTTATGTATCTGTGTCCACATACATACACACAAATATGAAATAGTGATAAAAGATAAATGTATAGGGCACCTGGGTGGCTCAGTTGGTTAAGCGACTGCCTTCGGCTCAGGTCATGATCCTGGAGTCCCTGGATCGAGTCCCGCATCGGGCTCCCTGCTCAGCGGGGAGTCTGCTTCTCCCTCTGACCCTCTTCCCTCTCATGCTCTCTCTCATTCTCTCTCTCAAATAAATAAATAAAATCTTAAAAAAAAAAAGATAAATGTATAAATTGGTCCAGGCTATGTATAATTATGCATAGGTATGCATAGGTATGTTAGGAGCTCTCTGCAGAGCTGTTTTATTGGTCTCCTCACTTAAATGAAAAACATCCTGAGCATTAAAGATTATGTCTTCTGTTATTTTTCTTTCTGCTTGGCGCATAGTAGGAATTCAAAGAACACTTAGCAATTCACTGAGTTAATAGGGACTTCCTCCAATTTATTTTTTCTGTTCTTCTTTTTCCTGCCAGTGTCCTGATAGATCAAGAACCATAGAAATATAAATGAGGTTCAATATTCTCAACAAGAATTTCTCTAAAACTACTGAACAGGGACAGTGCAAATTGCACATTGCACCAATTCAAAGTTTCTGTTTGTTTGTTTTTGTTTTTCCCCTCTTTCTAAAGTCAAATGTGAATGCTAATTAACAGTTTAGTTGTGAAGAGTGCCTTAGGGTTATCGCCTTCTTTGGTAAGATAAATGAAGAAATATTTTAAAGTCAGCTAGATTTTTTAAAATTTAGAAGTTTGTGTTTCTCATTACTTTGTTTTCTTAGAACAGACTTGGACATTTATTCAGCATACTTAAAAAGTATTAAACACATGAAAGGCAGGCTCTGCTGTCAAGGCAATCCAATCCATTTGGCCATTATCTGTATTATAAAAACTTCACAAGGCAGGGATGTGGATATAATGATTTAGAAAGTTATAATTCTCGGGGCGCCTGGGTGGCTCAGTTGGTTGAGCGACTGCCTTTGGCTCAGGTCATGATACTGGAGTCCCGGGATCGAGTCCCACATCGGGCTCCCTGCTCGGCGGGGAGTCTGCTTCTCCCTCTGACCCTCCTCCCTCTCATGCTCTCTGTCTCTCATTCTCTCTCTCGCAAATAAATAAAAAATTTAAAAAAAAATAAAGAAAGAAAGTTATAATTCTCAAAGTGTGGGGATGTGTTGATTTAGGTATGTTAATTAGCATGTGCTGTGGATATTGGTAGTATTTCTGACTGTCAAATTTCATGGCCACATATATCAATGCCTCTTTGATGTTTAAGCTTTTGACTATTCATCATATTTTACCATGCCGAAGCCACGGGGGAATTATTGAGAGGTAATTATGAAAATTTAGAAAGCTTTCAGCTTTCTAAAAAGAAGTACAATAAATGCATGTTTAAAAATCTTCATATGTTTCGAAACAAATTGCAAAATATATATTAAACATATGAAATTTAAAATATGACATCAGCATAGGATTAGTTCTCTAAATCTGTTGGTAATTGAACTAATATCTGTATAGTTTCAAAAAAGATAGAAAACATTCATAAAACCAATCTTTAATAAGAAATGTCATTTCACTTGCTTAGGTGACAATGTCAGTAGGTTAATAAGAAGAAAACCAATTTAGAGGGATATTAAAAAAAAAAAGGAAAAAAGATGTGAGAGGAGTAGCAAACCACCCAATCTGTAACTTAACTATTCCCTCAGGACGTATCACTGCGTTTAGGAGAGTAGTCTGCCCAATGATACACTGGGATATCACAGAGTGGGATATTTATACTCATGGCTTAGCATCATAGTGGTCCAAGTTCATAGAGCTTAATTGTAAATGTTGGCACTGGGATTTGCACCCATACACTCTGGAAATAGTCCCTGCTATTTATTGTTACTTTGTCTACCTCCCTATGAGAAAACTTCAATATACATTGAGTACAATATTGTGCGATTAATTTTCTTGAAGTTGGTGTACAATAACCAATCTTAGTGGCTTCTGAATATGACATACTGTATCATTCACATGCACATTCATTCAAAAATACATACTGGATGCCTAATATTTGCCGGGTACTTGTGAACCCTGAGGATAAATCAAAGCAAAAAAAATAAGGAGTTCACAGTCTTGTAGTATTGTATCATATGTATATGCAGTAATCAATTTACAGAGCATGTTATTTTTATAAAAGTAAATTCTTTCACAGATCCAAATAGCTTTCATATAAACACAACAGTTTAAAATAGGGAAGTTCACAACAGACCATTTCAACTCTCTGAAGAGTATAATTTATTCCAAATTTTAAGATACTTCAAAGATAAAAAGGAAAGCCCCTTTTAGTGAGAGAGAAGAATGTACTCCAATTTTAAGTCTGTACCTTTTTTGGTTTGAGCACTTGGATAGGTTACTTCTCTTACCAAGAAAATGAGAGATGAAGGGAAGGTTTTCTCTAAGGATGTTCCCCCCTCCACCCCCCTGCCCCTCTCTATACATAGGGAATGGCTTTGGGGTTGGAAAGCCAGACGTAAATGAAGGGTGGAAAATCATGAGAGGAAATGAAGACAGGGTTTGAGATCTGAGGAGTTCCCGAGTCCTGCAGCTCCCTATCCTGTTTAGCTTCTTGGAAACTTTCTGCCTGGCAGAATATGAACACATGAATGGATGCGCTTCCTGCCTGATGGGGGCTCTTCTTAGCGCTATCCCATTCTTTCTGATCAGGCTATGTTTCTCTCGGCTGGTGCACTATGGTTTTGTCACCAGTTCTCTCACGTTCACGTTCTTGAAATAGTCTTAGCCCTCTGAGGGGAGGGGGTTAGCTCTGCAATCAAACAACCTCTGTAGGACAGTGTGTTATATCGAGGTACATACAATCTACAGCGAATCAACCCTGTACGTGGTGTGAGTAGGAGAGAGAAGAAGCCGAATAGGCAATCAGATCACTTTCCATACAGGAAAAAGTATTCAGGTTGAACCCTGAAAGAATTTTTAGAATTACCTCGAGGTAAAATGGAGAAGGCAATTCCAAGCAGAGTAAACAATCCGCCATGGATACACGGAAGAGTAACACCAAAGGCACATCCAGAAAATGATGAAAATCTTGTGTGAACTAGCAGGTATTGTGGGCAGTGGAGACAGAGGATAAAGGAGTCTGCATTCTGAGAGGTTTTGAATTCCAAACCTGAAGTTTGGATTTGTAGAATTGGCCACAGTCAGACATTGTGTTTTGAGAATGTTTTCAGAATTTTTCCTTTAAGCCAACAACGGTAGAAAGGAGTCACGAGTGAGATCATATAGAAAATTACAATGTCAAGAGTGATCACAATTTTGTAAATGTCTGTAATGTTCATCGGGCCATATGTAGAGCTCAACCCTGATCTCTCTTCAGGAGTCTGTCTTTTCCCCAGAGAAGCCCTTACTGCCTTTTTTCTTCGTACCCATGCCTCAGATCTGATCTGTCACAAATTCCTGCAAGCTTCTGCCACTGCTCTTTTGCATTTTCTGATGTTCTTCTGTGTGCTGAGAGAGCTCTACCTGATAGTTCTGGGGTGGGGGGGGTGGTCACTACCAGCTTCCACAGTTCTGTGCCTGGTAGGATACCCCCTCTTACACTGCTGAGTATTTGACGACAAAGCCTCTTGATGTTATTTGCCACCACATACTCATGAAATCTGGTTAAATTTTTGTTTTCAAAGCTAATATATATACACACATTAAAAAATCAGCTCAATCAGTATAGTACAATTAACACCTCCTACTTATAGAACATTTTTGAACAATTCACTAGTCTTGATGCTAATATTAAAATTATTTGTTAAAAATGTGTTTAAAACATAAATTCAGCTATCAGTTTATTTTGGTCTTCATTTTAATGAGCAATGTATAATACTAACAGGGAGAGTTTTGTTTTTGTTTTTGTTTTTAAGATTTTATTTATTTATTTGACAGAGACACAGCGAGAGAGGGAACACAAGCAGGGGGAGTGGGAGAGGGAGAAGCAGGCTTCCCGCTGAGCAGGGAGCCCGATGCGAGGCTCAATCCCAGGACCCTGGGATCATGACCTGAGCCGAAGGCAGACGCTTAATGCCTGAGCCACCCAGGCATCCCAGGATTAAACTATTCTAATCATAAGACCTTTATAGAGTTTTGTTCAAACATGTTCCTCCTAATTATACCTTTTTTTTGCAAATATTTCTTAGCAATTACTAGCATTTATTTATTCATTTATGTGAATTTATGTGAATTAGCAGTTTCATTACAAATAGTAGTAAAGGCAGTCTTGATTTTGATTGGAACAGCATTGAATTTGTAGACTAATTTGGGTATAGTTTATCTCTTCAAAAGATTGAAAGTTCCCTTTCAGGAACATGTTGAGTTTATTTGATGTGTGTGTCCTTTAAATTTTATGTGATTATAATGTAGACTGTGTACATTTCTTTAAACTTACTTCTAAGTAAGTAGTTTTTATTGATATGTTGAATATATATTCTTTTTGCCGAAACTTTCAAAAGTTGGTTATTGTTGACATATAAATCTGCCATTTTCAGAGAACTTTAACAATTTATGTGCTTTCTAGATCTAGGTCCATTAGATATTTATTTAGATAGTAAAATAGAATTTAGTGTATTCAGATGCATAGAAACCTTTTCCTTTTATAATGTTTTAAAGCACCTCCTACCTGGTATGGTAGACTTTTTTATTATTAATATGGTTTATATTTTTCATGCCATTTTGACCCTTTCTAAAATAAGCCAGGTAATTTTATGAATTCTTTCATAAAAGTAGTGTTTGATGAAATTACTTCTTTTGTTGTTTTTGACTTAACCATTTCTACTTTTTAAGTTTCTTCCACTTTTTTTTTCTTAAGGGAATACTTATGTCATTTTTATACTTTCTGTTTTATGCATACATTTTAGGTTATGCATTTGTCATATGTCCTTATGTGGACATACTCTGTTTCTCATATTGTTAATTTCTTCATGTGTAATAACTTTATTGTTTATTTCTTGAATATCCCAAATGTCCTAAAGAGAGTGAATTATTGTGTTTTTAGAGCTTGTTTACCCAAGAATTAAAAGCATAAAGAGTATTAGTCTTTTTTATCCTCTTGTTTCTAATTTCTAGTTTCATCACATTTATGTTAGAGAACATAACCTTGATGGTTTCACTTCTTGAATTTTTTGAGATTTTTTTTCTAGTCTGGTTTACTTCTTATAAATGTTCATCTAGAATTAGAAATAATATGTTTTCTTTTTTTGATTCCAGTCAGAAGATTTCTCCCTACACATAGCTATAAAATCATGTTGTTTTTATTCACAGACACTATGTCGTACCTATTTTTGGCCTATCTGATCTAACATTTTCTGAGAGTTGTGTATAGCACAATCGCATGACTACAGTTTTGAACAGCATTCCTTGTGTGCATCACAGTTGTATCTTTATATATCTCAATGCCATTCTGTTATTTGATGTGTAAATGTCAATGGATGCTGTATCTTCTTGGAGAACCATACAATATAAAAGGAAAAATAAATACAGGAAACTTTTCTTCCCATTCAGTTGTCAGTGTTAATGCCACACTTAGCTATTCCTTGCAAGTAAGCATTAATTGAATGACATTGTCATATGTTATTGTCCAATTAAAGCTCCGATAGGAGCATGTACAGTATGTTTAAGTTAGAGTAACTTGTCAGGTAGTACTATTAAGAAGTTTAAGTTTAAATAAAAGAAAAAGCAGTTAGATACAATGTATTATATTTCAAATATTAATAGTGTTTTTTTTTAATTTAAGGCTCATACCCAGGTTAAGTGAGATTGCACTACAGAAATTATATGCAAGACTCATTCAAGTCCATGGTAGCCTTGACAAATGATTAGTTTATGCTTCTTCTGATGGATGTTCAGTACTAAAATCTGATGATCCAAATATGTATCTACCCATCACAGTATACTACAAAAATCTCATAAAAGAAAGTCTCTGAGTTTTAGCTAAAATGTTAAAATTACCTACTGAGAATCAAGCTATTCTTGGGAAATCCAGAATGATAATGCATTAGTAGGGCTACAGAAAATTCAATAGAAGTGTTATTTTCAGTCTAGTCTAAGCATATAAATTTTATTTGGCAACAAAGACTTTCCTTCAGTAGAGGGATCTCTAAAGCAAAGAAAAAAAAATTTAGTCATGAGAATATTATCGGTAACACTTGCTGATGAATTTTAAGTGAGAACCTGATTTTTTGCCCTGAAGTTGAACTAGACATACACTTTTGTTAGACTTAGAACTTTGATAGACTGAAAATCCTATGGTTTTGTACTTTAATTATGAAAAATAAATAGTAATTTCACTGGGAAGTACATTCTGCAAATAGATATTCTTTCATTCTCCTTTTTAAAAGAATATTTTAATTCAACAAGTACTATGATAAAAGTACTTGTGTGACATTTAAGCTTTCAATGTCGGTTTCTTCACTTGTAAACTATAAAGAACAAGAGCAACCATCTCATAGGTTAGTTGTAATGATTCTTTCTCAAGCATTTAGGCTGAATAAGTACTTTTTAAAAAGCCTCTCCCTCCTCCTTCTCCTCCTCTTTTCCCACTATTTCTGCTTTCCAAACATGCCATACTTATGGGAAAATGCTTCTATTGAGTTGTCATAAGAATCAAATGAGATTAAGTTAGTTCTTAGCCCTATTACCCTTATGTAGTAAGCAGTCAATAAATGGTACCTATTATTATCACCTTGTGTTAGGTTATATACAAAAGACAAGTTGAGAAAAACTTACAGAATTCGGTATGAGAATTTTTTAAATCAACAAATACTTCTACAGCATTTATTGTATGCCCGGACTATTCCAAGCATACTGGAGACTTACTTGACCTTTGATCCAATCCTCTGAGGAGGGTGTTCTTATTAAAAGTCCATTTTGGAGAGGAGCCAACTGAAACATTGAGAAGGTAGGTAACTTGCTCAAGGTCACACAGCTTGAAGTGGCAGAGCTGAGAGTCAAACCCAAACAATCTGTCTCCAGAGGTTACCCCCAACCTCTAGATAAGGCTGCCTGTGGGCTAGTTAGGTGATTGGCCAAGTTAACTTGGTTTCTGCATCTTATACCATCAAGCACACATGAGTCAATATAAGAGGAAAGCAAGAACAGCTGTGGCAAATGATTGTTTGGATGGTTACATGAGGCCAAGTATCAAGCATTTAACCTTTTATCTAAAAGTATTCTGTGCCCAATAGTTTACAAAATTTTTTGTTTGAGCAATTTTCAAATATTTATAAGAAATCTATAAAGTGAATTTTTTGTTCATGTTTTAGGGGAGAAAGTTTAAATTAGAAAGCTATTTCTATGTCTACCAATGTTAATATCTATGGGCAGTGTCTTCATTTAAAAAATGTAGGTCAAGAAAAACATACTAAAAAACAAACTTACCAAAACCAACCATTGACCGAAACAATGCTTGGCATATTTGGAAAAAAGAAAAAAAAAAAAAATGAACGAGAAGTGGTACTTACAGGATGTTTACAATTTGTGAAAAATGGAATTAACTCCATTCAGATTACTTAGAAAAAAGATGGAGGTTGATATTTTATTAGTTGTGATGCTCTTGGTTTCACAGAAAACTAGGAAAAGCTTAAGCAAAACAAGGAGGCTAACAAAAGGGTAAAGGCCCACATCCATCCCTAAGCATGAATGTTAACCTGGGCTCCTTAAATAAAAAAATAATGCATTACCAGGTGTTAGAAGCCAAGACATCTTCTTTTTCAATTTCTTAGTGCCTTTCTTGCTCTGTCCTTCTTTTATCCTCCAGCTTGGTATCCTGTCTCTGGTTTTCTCTGCAGAATGACTTGCCCTCCTTTTCCTATATATAGAGATGCTCCCTCTACAGTTCCTGAAGTGTTATATCCTCTGCTGTAGCCACCAACACTAGGGTTTCTTAGTTCCAACTTTAAAGAGCATCCAAGCAAGGAGAGAATACCATTTTCACCCACTTTTGGGTTAGGTGTCTGTTTATTCATACTTGCCATTGGGGACTGCACAAACACAATAAGTTGATGTTGAAGTTCATTAGAAGTGCAATGGAAAATATAAAAGGAGAAGCCGAGTAAGAGATGGGGGAGACCTCAAATATTAAATAGCGTGGTTAAAGTGGTTCTCATTAAGAAGGTGACATTTGAGAAAGGACATTAAGGTGAGGGAGTTGGCCAAAGACACATCTAATAGAATAGGTCTACAGTCCTATAAACAAGGATTGCAGAATATTTCATTTTGTGGTGAATGTATGATATGCATCATAAAAAGTAGTGTGGGTTTGCCTGTCAGTGGTCAGAATAATAGGGCCTTTGAGGCAGAGGAAGCAAAGAGAATAAAATAATGCAGGATCGTTCGGGGAATGTCTTGGAAGCAGGAAGCTGTCTGGATGGTGTTTGTTGTGTGAGGACTGCAAGTGTGGCGTTCAAGCTGGAGCCTAGATCACCCTTAGTTGAAGGGACACTGAGATGCCATGCCAATTACTTACATCCTTCCAAAGTGAGGACAGTCTGCTAATATATTCATAATTCCTTGATTCTATCTGGAAGTAATTTTGGGGATAGTGTAGATTCTCATCTTTGTTTCTTTTTTTTTTTCTGATTTTATTCATTTATTTGAAAGAGAGAGAGAGAAAATGCAAGTGGGGAGAGGGGCAGAGGGAGAGGGAGAAGCAGACTCCCTGCTGAGCAAAGAGCCAGATGCAGGGCTCCCTCCTAGGACCCCCGGGATCATGACCTGAGTGGAAGGCAGATGCTTACTGACTAAGCCACCCAGGTGCCCTGGTTCTCATCTCTGTTTCTTACATAAGTACAACAGATTCAACATGTTTTAGATAAATTTTATATGTCTGTATGGTCATCAACTAAAAAGAGTGCATGGAGAAATCACTTCCAATTTTTAGTTCCACCAATCAATACCTGTGAGGTCATAGACAAATCATACGACCTCATTGAGACTTCCTTACTTTAGATTTAAAATTTAGATAATATTATTTACCTTTATCGATTGCCAAGATAAATCAATTAGGTAAGGTATGTAGACTGGTTGAATAGGCACTCAAGAAATGTTTGGTACCTCCACATCTTCTTGCATGTTCTTGGTATATTCTCTATCAATTTTATTTTTGTATTCCATTTGTATTCTGGATTCAACATGGCAAAGAGTCTACCAATATCAACAGCAACAAAAATTAAGTTGTAATAAGATTACAGAAAAACATATGTAAGTGAAAAAAATATTTTGTATGTGAAGAAACTCTTCTCTCAAGAGACGGATTTATCGATGTGTTAATTCAACAAACTTTGGTTATACGCTCCCTATGTCATACCACTTGAATTAGAAGATAAATAAAACAAGGAACTTGGCATTGCTTCAATAGCTAATGAAAAACAAATTGGTAGACAAATTGATAATTCAAAATAATTTATGCATGTACTGTACTGTTTCCCCCCACGCATGTGACATAACTGATATGCAATTATTTTTATTGAAATTACGTTTCGTATAAGGATTCTAACTTTTTCTCTCCAAATAAGCAAAGCACTAAGTATGTATTTAATATCATTAGTGTGAACTTAAATGCAAAATGGTGAGGCTCCAAATACACATTTTCAAGTATGCTCAAAAATTTAAAAAGTATGTATTTTCTTGGTACGATGCATCGATAATTTAGAATATAAGAAAGGAACCAGAGAAACCACACTTGAAGAGACCAAAGCTTTTAAAAATATGCAAATATAATTTCCTTCTCTCTTTTCAAGTTTATATAGGGCAGCACATTTGTTTTATGTGGCATTTAGAAGTTTTTAATCATAACAAGTCCATTCATATTTTACCAAAGGAGACTTAGTAAGATAAGCTCATCCACTGATGTAAATCTTAATTTTATGAGATTTTCTGAACTTCATTATTTTCCTCCAGTCATTGATAAATTTGTTGAGGACATGAATTTGAAATACCAAGGCTTTGGGCCCCTGGGTGGCTCAATTGGTTAAGCAACTGCCTTCGGCTCAGGTCATGATCCTGGAGTCCCGGGATCGAGTCCCACATTGGGCTCCTTGCTCAGCAGGGAGTCTGCTTCTCCCTCTGACCCTCCCCTCCCCATGCTCTCTCTCTCTCTCATTCTCTCTCATTCTCAAATAAATAAAATCTTAAAAAATATATATACCAAGGCTTTGAAAGTGGGATGATTCTGAGGACATCATATAGCAACCCCCCTTTTTGCCTGCTTGCCCTTACCCCACGCATCCTAAAAAAAAGCAAGTAACTAACATCCAAAAAGTCCCTCCCCTGTCACATTGAGTTCCATTATTACAAAGTTTTTCTTTGCATCTTAAAAAAAAAGAAAAAAATAATTTTCTGTTAATAAGGCAACTTAGTAAACTGGAAATCTATGTGGTATCACAGGTTTATTAACAACTGTCAGTTCATATTTCAAATGATTAATTTTGAACTATGGTAGAGACCTGAAAATTAGCCTCTTTGGAAATGTTACATGGAATGCAGGTATTATCTGTAAATATGAAAGGTAATCGTGAATATTTGAAGGCCAATATGATGGTCAGACTTGAGGAAGTTCTAAGAGGAATATAAGACTCCTAAAAGAAGAAGGAAAAGGCACCAAAAACCTTTGAGGCCACTGATGTATGCCTATGATTTATTTCATATTTCAGAGTTATTGGAAAATAAAAGTATACAGCAGTAAAAAAAGTATAGCTATGATCTTAATATTCAAATAAAAGGATTTGGAAATATAGTTTCCAGAAAATAAAGTTTTCTGAAGTTAAGACCCAATCTTTGCTTTCTCATTTGAAACCACTTAATTTTACTCCAGATATTTTCTCAGAATAATAATAAGCAAATTTGTTTTCTTCTAAAGATTATGCTTTAGAGCACAGAGATTTAAATTTGTTTTGATGTCAATTGTTCTAGGCAACAAAACATAATTTTTTTTCATGATAAAATGTATTCCAGAAAGCTACAGAACTGTGTCTAATAAAATACATATCCAGGGTGAAGAAAATATCTGTTGACTTGATATGCTTTTGAGCCTTACTTTTAAATTTTATGAGCTGTCTGCTATTCTATCCTTTTCTTGATCTCAGAAATGAAGAGGACTTTACAATTGGAAAATACACATCTTGCCCTGTGCGTTGCTTTTAACAAACTTTGTGATAGTATATGTCACACAGGTTTTGAAAAATACAGTGACTACATCTTCTGTGGCAGAAGAATGCCTTTCAGACTTAGTAATGTAGAGCAGACTATCAGACATAATATACACTGTGTTCACTTTTTCTTAGACTATTCAAATAAACATTCACAGACAGTAGAGAGAACCACTTTGGGTAACTTACTTTTCGGGTGAGCTAAGCCATTCAATGTTTTGAGTTTTATTTTATTTTATTTTATTTTATTTTATTATTTTTGAGAGAGAGAGCACAAGCAGGGGAGGGGCAGAGGGAGAGAGAGAGAGAGAGAGAGAGAGAATCTTAAGCAGGCTCTGCACTTAGCACAGAGCCTGTTGTGGGGCTTGATCTCATAACCCTGAGATCATGACCTGAACCAAAATCAAGAGTTGGTTGCATAACTGACTGAGCCACCCAGGTGCCTCTGTTTTGAGTCTTCAAAACCTTTTGTGGGGTACATTTATACTCTTCACCTGACAAGGCATAATGCCTATTCCTTGACACTTTTGAAATCCCCGTGAATCAATAAACAGATACAGATAGAATCTTCGTGATGAGAGACAGCTGGTGGTACCATTATTTTCTTAACAGATATTTGAGCTTAGAATTCTTCCCACATGGTTCACAGATATTCTAATTGTGGATAATGGTTCCAATAAAAGTTCTAGTTGACTGAATGCAGTCTATAATTTTTGCTGTACATATTCTCGGAAGGGCCTACTTTCTGGAGTTTTCTCTAATCTATAACCCATTATTCTTCCCCACTAATCTTGAATTGGCAGGATCTACTGTTGTGAGGTAGGTTATTTTTCTTTTTTCCCCCCATAGAAAAGACAAGAATGAAGGCAGTTATAAACTCCTACTGAATTATAGTTCCGATCTGGCCAACTGGGACGCAGGTATAGAAGATGGGGAAAAAAGAGTCAGACACAGGGATACAGACTGAGAGGTAGCGTGTGGAGAAATGGATATGGGTTGAAAATATTAAGGAGGTTATTTGGATAAAGAAAGAAATCGTGAAAGCAACAATGTTTTGGTGGACTGCTTTTATTTTTGTGTCACAAAGCAGCTTGACTTGGTTGGTAAGATGGGGGCCTCTGACTTCTGATCTGTGAAGATTATCCAGGATACTGTCACTGGGCAAGCTCTTGACTGGCTGTTTTTCCAGGTCATGAGGCACAGGGACCTTTGGTGAAGCTGAGTGTCTAGGGTTCATTGACTCAGGCATAACCTGTAACCTGTCAGCTTCTGTCTCTCTCTTTTTTTCCCTTGATCTGTAAGAAATCCCTCCCTTTCTCCTCTTGTTGTTTCAAAGGCACTTAGAACAACCTTTAAATAGCAGACTACAGAAAAACAAAGGCCAGGGCAGGAAGAGTCTTTCAGACAACTTTTACCTTGGGGTTTAATAAAACAGACCTCTTCTGAGAAGTACTCAGAGATGTCTTAATGACAAGCATGGACATGGGAAGATAAAATTCATGAGAAACTACAACAGCGTATATACCCATACATTATTCTAGCAGTCCTCAGCACATCTTCCCATGTACCCTTATGCCTTTTTCATGAAATTTCTGCACTAGGAGAATAATGCAGTGTAGGAATAGGACTAGGTCATCATTATACTTCAGAATGTGTGTGCTGTCTAGTGCTGTGGGACCCCACTGCTGTCCCAAGTTGGATGCTTTTGCTATTAAATATCATCCAACTGTGCTTTTAAACTATGCTAAGCCGCCTCCATAATGGGGTTTTCTCCTTTCCTAGGTGTTAAGAAATTGCTGCTAGAACAACTCAACATTTCACTGCGCTTGTTCCTTTACTTTTTTTTTTTTTTTTAATATTATTTATTTTTTTAAATTTATTTGACCCAGAGAAAAACAGCGAGAGAGGGAACACAAGCAGGGGGAGTGGGAGAGGGAGAAGCAGGCTTCCCGTGGAGCAGGGAGCCCGATGTGGGGCTTGATCCCAGGACCCCGGGATCATGTCCTGACCCGAAGGCAGACACTTAACAACTGAGCCACCCAGGCGCCTCTACTTTGTTTTTCAGAATGAAAAAAAAAAAAATCTTCATTTATTTTATAGATAATTGTTTAAAAATCAGAAGGCATAAAACTAAGAAAAAATGAAATTGCATGATCCTAACTGAAGTATATGTAGTTATATGATCACATTTTTTTTTTTGCTTATATAATCACATACAGTTTTTATGTCATAGATGAGAGTGGTGCAGATATATGTACATGCAGTCAGTTCTGCTATAATGTTACACACGTTACTAAAAATCACTATGCTATGCATAATCAGGCTATAAAAACCACAGGGCATGTGGAAAAATGTTAGAGCAGAAACACTCAGCATTTTCATCAGTGACATTAAAGAAAGATAAGAATCTAATAAAAATAGCATAGTTTGACACATAATAAATGGTTAAAAATACATTATTACTACAATAAATATGATACTTCACCTTAAAAAAAACAAATATTTGGGGTCTTTTATGGAAGTGGATATTGGGAGAGCTGTAGCTTCTCAGTTACTGTGAATTGGTGGAAGGTTGGGTGATGTGAAATCAGAAGGAAGGTTGGAATACCTGGTGTAGACTGACGTGCGTCATTGTTCCATTGTTCCAAACACTGCAGTTAAGCCATCTTTCACAGCCTTAGATCTTGGGGCAGACTTTTCTGTCTTTGATTTATAGGTCCTTTGGGCCATGTACTTATAATAGATGTTCTATCAAGATTTTCTCAAAACCAAATATTTGATCCAATGTCTTAGCCTTCTTTAACTTCTGTATTACTGTTGATTTTTTCCCCCGACTCTTTTCTCCCTTGAATCCATGGCTTTACTCAACAGCCCAAGGCCCTGAAAGTACTAGGGACATTTCAAACTACTAAATCAGCCACTACAAACACAATTAGGAGCCACTTCTACAGGATTTGGCTTTGTCCCCCTAAGCTCTTCACACATAGGGAGTGCTTTACTTCTTGCATTCACTGCTTGGCACTTTGAACCAGGACAGTGAAATACATTTGAGATGCTGAATGAGGTGTTTTTTTTTTTTTTATTTTGCTTGGTTTTTGGTTTCTGGTTTTGTTTTAATACATAGGGGACAGGTCACAAGTAAGAAAAATATGACAAAACACAACCTTGTAGGTTGATACGTGCCACGAACTGAGATAGCTGGTAAATGTTTGTGGTGTGAGCATGTGGGCATTTTGTGGGTTCCTGCCATCTCGATTAGCTGAGTACAGTTTTCTACTTTCATCCAGTTTTTTTAGTGAGGAAGTAGCACACAGACTCACTTAAAATGTATATTACACTCCAAATATTCCCAAGCACATGAATCACATGGGGGCAAATTTGCGTTTCAAAACAAGCATGATAGCTGAAGTAGTGTATCTGTATGTGTGTATGTGTGTGTGTGTGTGTGTAATGGACCCAGAAATGTGTCTACTGGGAGTACACCCGGCAGATAGACTTCAGGTCTCAGGCCCTTTATCTTCAACTGCAGAGAGCTACCATGTCCTTGTCCTTCATGAAGAAACCCACATCCAGTGACTTATCATCTCAGGGGTAGTAAGGCCCTGGACATTTTGGCCCACCGAGGGATAAGTCTGGAAGGCCATATATGCTTCAAAGCTTCCCTTGAGTTTGAACAGGGCTTTGGGAGCATTGGACTTTTCCCTTTGCCCAACCCCCCCACCCCACCTTCTGTAGTTGTTGATCCATTATAAATACCTTGCATGTCAAAGTCTGGCTTAGCATCTGCTTCTGCAGAACTCATACACATTCTGATAGATAGATAGATAGATAGATAGATAGATAGATAGATAGATAGAT
>NC_058404.1:12263251-12304053 GCF_002201575.2 Neomonachus schauinslandi
GATAGATAGATAGATAGATAGATAGATAGATAGATAGATAGATAGATAGATAGATGAAATGTTTATACTTATCTATCTATATATGTTGAAAACCGTGAGTTCACAACAATATCTACCTTTTCATATTCTTTGATCCATTCACAGACATGGAATGTCTCCCTTTATCATTAGCATATTTACTTATTTGATCAATATTCTTGTATGTAGTCCATCTGCTAATCTCACAGCCATCCTCCCTCCAGCTTTGCAGACTCTCACTTCCCATCATCTATGCTCTAGTTTTATACCACCCCATACAGCTGTTTGGGCTCCTACAAATTGAAACAGGTTACTCACCCATGAGGACTATCTCCTTTGGACATTTAAGCTCTAACACTGTGCTGAGCCACTACCTGCTTCCCCACCCCATGTGGATGCCAAACACATGATTGAGACTTGTTAATGGCCTCATATGATGTCTATTTGTGAACCTGTCATTCCTTGTCTTCGTGTATGTTTCATCTGATACTAAAATAGGCAATCTAGCTTCTAGTTAATGTTGCATGGGGTGTGTCTGTGTGTTTGTGTGTGTGTGTGTGTGCATTTATTTTATCATCCTTTTACTTTTGACTTTCTTTTTGCATTATATTTAAAGTGCATTTCCTGAGGCGCCTGGGTGGCTTGGTCAGTTAAGCGTCTGCCTTCAGCTCAGGTCATGATCCCAGGGTCCTGGGATCGAGTCCCACATTGGGCTCCTTGCTCAGCAGGGAGTCTGCTTCTCCTTTTGTCCCTCACCCTGCCCATGTTCTCTCTGTGTCTCTCTCTCACTTTTGTTCAGATAAATAAGTAAAAAATCTTATTAAAAAAATAAAGTGCATTTCCTTCAGAAAGTATAATTTGGTACATTTTTTTTTAATCTACTGTGATGTTCTCTACCTTTTATTTTGAAATCCTTAGTCTATTTACATTTGTCATTATTTATGGGGATGTGTTTAAATCTACCATCTTGCTATTTGTTCTATTTCATCATAATGTAGTATTTAGTCATATAATGGCCAAAATATAAGTTTTCTTTAAAAAAATTGTGACCACACCAAATTGTAAACTAGTTTTTAAGATTCCCATGGGTATCCTTGAGATTGTATATTACTCTGAACAAGCTGCCCAGGTAAACAAAATTTAGGAAGCTCTGTTCTAGATCCTATGCCTTCACCTGATAACAGCCTCCCTTTAGAGATGTCAACCACATTGACAATGTCATAGTCTTAATTTTAAAAATATAAGCCTAGTCCTTAAATAGATATCCTATGTTTTTCTTATTGAAACCTCTTTCAGCTATCTATTTATATATCACGATTGTGTGACTTACTGCCCTGAACATAAACTAAACACAAATATAAACGTATGACTTTTGTGGTTGTCTTTATATATTACCTACTAGTGACAAATTACCTTAGACTGAAGGACTTCTCTTGGGAGAAGAGTAAAAATATAAAGCAGCTATTTATAAGATCATTATTGATGAAGCAAAGAAGGTTTTAAGATATTAAATTAGACAATTGTCAGTGGACCAGAAATTGAAGCTTCAGAATTCTGTTTTTCTCATCAAAGCAGCACATATAACTGAAGGGACACATACATAGTGTCAGTAATCCCTCTATGTCTTACATCTTCTACCTTAAATGTCTCTTTACTAAATATATTGGGGTTTCAGTTTTATGCATTTTTTCTTTAAGCACAAAGCAATGTCTGAAGGACCGCCTGTAGATTAAAACTGTTAGTTTTGTCCAAGATAATATTCTTTGCTTGTATGCATATATGTGTATTTATATGCGTGTGCGTGCACGCGCACACACACACGCACACACACACACTGCCTCTGTGTAATGCCAAAGTTCTGTCCTGCTGAGAACTATCTAAAGAAACACCACTATAAAATGTCCTGAAAGCCATTTAAGCTTTTAGAGAAATAGCAACCTTAAACCCATCAACTTTAGGGAGGGGTAAGAAGAGAAAAAGAAACAAATGTATGAGAAATGAAAAGTGGATCAGATGTAGAGCGTGCCATTGCTCTGTGTCTCCAGACATAGAGCTCTAGAATTAAAGGAGAAATAACCTAAATCAGAGAGATCTAGATCAGAGATTATTTCTCCTTTAATTCTTTTTATTGTTGTTTAGTAAAACTTGTGAGTAGCAGTTCAAATGTTAATTATAATATAGTAATACCACTTTGCTGATATATCCATTATAATGTAAGACTAGCATAGTATGTTTGTAGTTAATTGAAGTTTTCTTTGGGGCTCCTGGGTGGCTCAGTTGGTTAAGCGTATGCCTTCCGCTTGGGTCATGATCCCAGCGTCCTGGGATCCAGTTCCACGTCGGCTTCCCTGCTTAATGGGCAGCCTGCTTCTCCCTCTCCACCACTTGTGCTCTCTTGCATTCTCTCTCTCTCTCAAATAAATAAAATAAACTCTTTATTTTTTTAAAAGATCTTATTTATTTATTTGACAGAAAGAGACACAGCGAGAGAGGGAACACAAGCAGGGGTTAGTGGGAGAGGGAGAAGCAGGCTTCCTGCGGAGCAGGGAGCCTGATGTGGGGCTCGATCCCAGGACCCCGGCTTCATGACCTGAGCCGAAGGCAGACGCTTAACTACTGAGCCACCCAGGCGCTGCAAAAAAAATCTTTAAAAAAAAGTTTTATTGGGCGCCTGGGTGGCTCAGTTGGTTAAGCTACTGCGTTCAGCTCAGGTCATGATCCTGG
Source organism: Neomonachus schauinslandi (assembly GCF_002201575.2). Taxonomy (NCBI): domain Eukaryota; kingdom Metazoa; phylum Chordata; class Mammalia; order Carnivora; family Phocidae; genus Neomonachus; species Neomonachus schauinslandi. The sequence goes on from NC_058404.1 coordinate 12,265,994, forward strand.
AGTCCCGGGATCGAATCCCACACCGGGCTCCCTGCTCAGCAGGGAGTCTGCTTCTCCCTCTGACCCTCCTCCCTCTCATGCTCTCTGTCTCTCATTCTCTCTCTCGCAAATAAATAAAATCTTTAAAAAAAAAATTTAAAAAAAGTTTTATTTCCATGTGTAATGGACTTCATGACTGATAAAAAAATATCAAAATTGTGAATATTCATTTAAATACTTATGTGAATATTTATTTAAAAACAAATTTGATCTTTATTAGGGAAGGAAATAATGGACATTTACTTACTTTATTTTTTAAATAAGTATTTTAGCCAGCAATGACTAATACTACATTTTCCTGTTTGATTTGTTACAACCTATAATTAGTAGTCAGTTAGTGGTTCAGATATCCCACTTCTTAAGAATAATTCTTTAACGAACAGTATAAATCTCACACAGTAAATTACTGCGGTGCTATAAACCCTCAAAAATGTCGTCTCAAATTTGCCATTGGGCATTCTCTATTTTCCTGGATATCTGAAGGTAGAAGTTGGGTCAGAAATGCTGCAGGGATGCTCAGTTTTGATTTTACATGCCTGACACTGAAATATAGCTTTCATTTTTAAATCATGCATGAAATTTTCTTTAACTTCAGGAAAGATGGGAAAGCAGCAATCCAGACTGTTGGACCTTAAAGATCTAGATTACATGTTAGCAGTTGCGTTACATATGTGCACTTTACGTAATGTTTTTAACACGTTAATTTCCTCATGGAGAAAATTCATATATTTTAGTCTCTCCCGCCTGTGCATTTCTCTATACCTATTTTAAACATCTCTGAAGCATATAAAAAAAAGCCCTTAACACTTCCGGCCGGCCAGGACTGAGGCAGCAAATTACATGGATCTCAAAATTTTATGAGAGTTCACGATATGGCTGAAGCAAACACAGATTTTATGTGTCAGTACATCCACATCAGACATATTTGTGTCTTTGAGAATTATATGTTAACGAGAATCCGAGAAATCATCCATGGCGATGTGGTTCTCTTTTTGAAAGGTTCCCTGAGATCAAATTCCAATTCCCTTCTGTTTGGTTTTGAAATTACTGTATTCGGTGCTGTTTGTATTCTCCCAAGACTGGAGCGCTGGAAGACGTATGTCGTCTCAGAATTATAACCAATGCTTGAGAAAGGCAGAAGCTCAGAGAAAGGTGGAAAGAGAAACGAGATGATGAGTCACGCCCCATCTTTCATTTGAATGTCATTGTAGTATATAGAAATGTGAAGGATTTTTAAATGGACATTTATAGGTAGCCATGTGTATTTTTAAATACCATCTGAGAGTAGTAGTAATATGCTACCTCTAATAAGACTGTTCATTCTAGAAAGAGAAGCGGTACAGACACATTGTTCCAAGTTCACCCGCAAAGCTATTTCTTTGCTTTCAGCAGCATCGCTCAGAGGCACCGACTTGCCACTTTTTTGTCATCCACAGAGGCAAAGAGCACACAAAGGACATCATTCTTGACAGAGTGTCTTTTTTTAAGACTCTTTTATTTCCTAGTAAGATATTTCACTTTCACCCCTACCATATCTACATTATTTAATACAGGAAATCTGAAATCACTCCTTATGGGGATATTTATGCTGGGTTTTGCAGCCAAGAAATGCAATCATGCATATACACAGAAACACAGAGAAAAAGAGAAAAGAAAAAAAAATAAAAGCAGCATATAGCTCTCTGAAAATGTGGCTTTCATTCTTGAGCAATATTATTTTAATGTTAATTTGAAAATTAACATTTATTCATCCACAGTATAACATTTCCAGTGAAAATTTTCTGCATATTTACTGAGTATTATTAAAAAGTGATAAAAATGATATTCAATGCTATCCTGTCTGGCATTATTTCACATGAGGAAGAATACCAAATTTCACAGAACTGGAATAAGATTGACACATGGCAAAATCAAGATTTAAAGTAGGTAATCTATTAATCAGTTCTAGACCATTATTACTTTTTAGAAACCAAGGCAATGCTAGGAGGACACAATTGAATTAGAATAAGAGATCTAAAGATACTCTCCTCTTATTAACAATGGCACCCATCCAACCCTCTTACAGCATTGAATATGTTAGATTGTAGTTAATTATATCTATAAGAAAATAAGACTCTACCTAATTTGATTTTCTCAACAATCTAGTGGTAGAAAGAAATTACCGTTAACATTTTAGAAATAGGGAAACTGAGTTCAGCTGGAGGTTAAAAGAGTTGCTAAGACCAGACACTGCTGATAAATGCCAAAGACAAGGAAGAAAACAGAACTCGTGCCTCGCCTTGACTGCCCCTCACCTTCTCTCCGCCATGCAAACCTCATGTTTCGGGTACTGTCTCTGTAGTTCAGAACCACTGAAGCGCAGTTCTCAAAGTCAACTTATTTTCACAAACATATTCTAATAAGTAGCTTACGGACTGAAAACAGACATTAGGTGAAGAACTGGGGATATAATTTATTTTTAATTTATTTATACTTTGCCTTTTTTTTCCCCCCCTCAATCTGAAGATGTTATCTGGGGATATTGAGTCAGTTGGGAGGGCAATTAAAATATGACCTTTGAGCACAGGGCATCTTTTTTACACTTACTTTTCTCCCTTTTCACTGAGTAAATAAATACAGATAAAGATATGAAAAAAAAACCCCAAAAGATTAGGATAGATTCATATGAATCAATGTAGCACCTAGTATGTCCATGGTTATTGTGTTGATTTCATCTTCTATCCATTTAATTAATTCCACTCTCTCTCTCTGCGAGGTTCTAAAACAATTTAGAACTTCAGGCCACTGTTCTTTCTGACACATCTGATAGTAGAGAATTAATCAGTTTGAAAGTTTTGTCACTACTGTTTCTGGAAGTTTAGGAAGCTATAGCTCCCCTGTATGGATACAGTCCAGTAATCCAATGATTCTCAAAGTGTGGTCCCTGGGCCACCACCAGCAGCACTTACAGAGGGACTTAGAAATGCAGAATCTTGGCCTCACCTCAAATGTACTGAATCAGAAAATCGGTGTGGGGGCTCAGCAACTTGTCCTTTGACAAGCCCTTCGTGTGATTCTGATGCCTGCTAGAGTCAGAACCATTTCAATAAAGCAAAAAAATTATGTGGGCAGAAGCATTCTTTAGTCTTTTTTTTTTTTTTCTTTAGTCTTTCTGAGAAGGCATTGAGAGGTAAATTTATTCCTTACAGAACACTGAACATCAGTAGAAATTAGGAAACTGGAATTTTGTTTGTCCACTACGTCTATTTTTATAACTATACAATAGCCAGTTGATGGAATAGAAGCATTTGTGTTTGTACTGCTTATTCAGCTTGGAAAAGTCCATTTTACAAGAGCAGAATCAGCCATATGATTCCTGTATAAAGGTACAAGATCTCTGTCCCTCTTCCACCATGGCCCCCATAGACAACTAAATATATTTTCTGAAAAGCTACTTTCCTCAAATTTGAAGTATAAATATTAATAAAATATATTCTAGGAAAACTAAATTTGGTCATTTTCTATGTGATAGCATATCCAAAAAGTAGTCATCAGAAAAGTTTACTTTGTATATTACATATAAGCATTTCTAGCTGAAGTACCTGCTTTATTTTATTTTACTTTTAATTGAAGTACACTGGACATATTGGTTTCATGTGTACAAGAATGATTCAACAATTACGTACATTATGAAATGCTCACCACTGTAAGTGTAATCCCATCTGCCACCATACAAAGTTATTACAGTATTATTGACTACATTCCCTATGCTATACTTCTCATCCCCATGACTTATTAATAGGTATTTTTGGTATCTCTTAATCCTCTTCACTCATTTTGCCTAACCCCTCACCCGCTCTGCCCCCTCCTCTCTGGTGACCACCAATTTGTTCTCTGTATTTAGGAGTCTGTTTGTTATTATTGTTATTGTTTAGATTATAGATAGAAGTGAAATCATATTGTATTTGTCTTTCTGTGTCTGACTCATTTCACTTAGCATCATACCTTCTAGTTCCTTCTATGTTGGCATGAATGCCAAGATCTCATTCTTTTTATGGCTGAGTAATACTTTACTGTGTATATATGCTACGTCTTCTTTATCCATTCATTTATCAATAGATACTTAGGTTCATTTCATTTTTTTTTCCTGTAGGAAAATATCCAGAAGTGGAATTACTGGATTCTAGGGTATTTTAATGTTTAATTTTTTTGAGGAACCTCTAAATTGTTTTCCATAATGGCTGCACCAGTTACCAATCCCATGGACAGTGCACAAGGGTTCCCTTTTCTCCACATCCTTGCCAACACTTGGTATTTCTTATCTTTTTGATACCAGCCATTCTGACTATTTTGAGGTGATATTTCATTGTGTTCTATATGGTCAATTCATCTACAACAAAGGAGGCAGAAATACATAATGTAGGTAAGACAGTCTCTCCAAGAAATGATATTGGGAAAACTGGATAGCTACATGCAAAAGAACAGACCTGTACCACTTTCTTACATCTTACACAAAAATAAACTTAAAATGGGTTAAAAATCTAAAGTAGGATCTGAAGCCATTGAACCCCTAAAAGAAAACAAGAAGTAGGGGCGCCTGGGTGGCTCAGTCGTTAGGCGTCTGCCTGCGGCTCAGGTCATGATCCCGGGGTCCTGGAATCGAGCCCCACGTCGGGCTCCCTGCTCAGCGGGAAGCCTGCTTCTCCCTCTCCCCCTCCCCCTGCCTGTGTTCCCTCTCTCTCTGTCTCTCTCCCTCTGTTGAAAAATAAATAAAACCTTAAAAAAAAAAAAAAAGAAACAAGTAAACACACAAACGTGTCATTACAAATCAGAATGAGTTTGGCCACACCAAAATGAATAGGATGCAGGTAAGAGAAAAACAGGAAGACTTTGGACAGAGGATGCTGGAAAAGGCCTCTTAAGCAAAGCTAGGTTCAGAAGGAGTAAAAAATTACAAGAGTGAGGGCTCCTGGGTGGCTCAGTCGTTAAGCGTCTGCCTTCGACTCAGGTCATGATCCCAGGGTCCTGGAATCGAGCCCCACATCGGGCTCCCTCCTCGGGGGGAGGCCTGCTTCTCCCTCTCCCCCTCCCGCTGCTTGTGTTCCCTCTTTCGTTGTGTCTCTCTCTGTCAAATAAATAAATAAAATCTTAAAAAAAAAAGAAAACAAGAAGTAAATCTCTTGGAAATCAGCGTTAGCAAAACACACACACACCCCAAATTTTTTTTTTTTTCTTTTTCCTGGATGTGCCTCCCCAGGCAAGGGAAACAAAAGTAAAAATAAACAACTGGGACTACATTAAACTAAAACTCTTTTGCACAGGGAAGGAAACCATCCACAAAATGAAAAGGCAACCTATTGAATGGAAGAAGGTATTTGCAAATAATATATCTGATAAGGGGTTAATAGTCAAAACTATGTAAAGAATTCCTAGAACTCAACACCAACATAACAAATAACACAATTTAAAAATGGACAGGGGACCCAAATAGACATTTTTCCAAAGAAGACATAGAAATGGCCCACAGACACATGAAAGGGTGCTCAAAATCACTCATCATCAGGGAAATGCAAACATCAAGTAGCTTTCAGATAAAACTTGAAAAAACAAAGGAAATAATAAAACATTTAATATGTTTAAATGTCATTTGTGACACGGCAGTACATTCCTATCTTTGTGACTAAATATGTAAGTTATAATGAGCCCATTTTTGTACTCAACTGTAAATTTTATGGATATAGTTTAGGCAGTATGGCTTTATTTTTTTTATTATTATGTTGTTAATCACCACACATTACATCATTAGTTTTTTTTTTAATGTCTCTGACTTGTTTATTTTATAACTGGAAGTTTGTTCTTTTTTTAAAAATTTTTTTATTGTTATGTTAATCCCCATACATTACATCATTAGTTTTTGATGCAGTGTTCCATGATTCATTGTTTGCATATAACACCCAGTGCTCCATTCAGTATGTGCCCTCTTTAATACCCATCACCAGGCTAACCCATCCCCCCACCCCCTCCCCTCTAGAACCCTCAGTTTGTTTCTCAGAGTCCATAGTCTCTCATGGTTCGTCTCCCCCTCTGATTTCCCCCTTCATTCTTCCCTTCCTGCTATCTTCTTCTTCTTCTTTTTTTTTTTTTAACATATAATGTATTATTTGTTTCAGAGGTACAGGTCTGCGATTCATCAGTCTTACACAATTCACAGTACTCACCATAGCAATACCCTCCCCAATGTCTATCACCCAGCCACCCCATCCCTTCCACTCCCCACCACTCCAGCAACCCTCAGTTTGTTTCCTCAGATTAAGAATGCCTCATATCAGTGACTTTAAAGAAATATACCTACACACAAGGCTGTATTTCTGTGGATAATATTTGTCAATTCTGAAAGCTAAAATTATGTATATAACATAGAGATAGTTTAAAGTGCTATTTGACTTTTTCAAAAGGATAACTATTTTTGTTGTTCATTTCAAAAACATTTAAATCGTAGAGAAAACCCATGACCATCTATGAGTCTGCCTACTAGACATTTTATCCTTAAAGATGAAAATGGTAAGTGCGCTTAAAAGTTACCTTTGGTATTTTCAAAAGCGGGAGAGGATTTTACTTTGCATATGGCATATCTTTGCTTCGCCTATGCTTCAAAAGATTAAACACCAAAGTTCTCTGTTAAAGGCAGCTATTTTCTATGATTTTGATATTGACCTCAATATTTTTGATAGAAATTCTGATCAGGGTGACATCAGGAGCCACCAATATAAATGAGTTTTCTGCTGTCTCTGCCACATACTCTTTTAAAAAGGAGATGTTTAATCTGTTTATCTTATATTCTAGAAAAAGCAAGTCTAAGAGATGTATCTTAAGGATTTTGTTTTCCATTCCTCTTTGTTTCCCTATTCTACCACTTTCTCATTTGAAAAAAGAAAAAATTATAATGGCTAAGTCTAAAAAAGATTCATTCTTCTACGAAGTAGAAAGCTGAAATCCGAATAGCATTCTAATTAGCGGTATATAAATGGGACTGGAAATTTTCTGTTACCTACTTGTGCCTTTTTTTTTTTTAATCTGAGTGGGTGTTGATTTCTGCTCTCATAATGTGTTAAATGGAGGTGAATAGACAGTTAAAGTTGGTTGTGAGTCCTGGCCAGTATTACTCTAAGTTAAGGGCGAATCCTCAATCACAGGATTCAGGAAAATGAGCAAAATACACCCTTAGTTTAGGCTTCTTTACACATATGTTAAATGTGCTCATGCCTTTGGTTCTAACAAGATAATTCCCTTAAATCAAAAATCTCAGTGTAAAGGGTATCTAATCATGGTAAATATGACGGGGAATTTCATAATTTTCAAATCATCTAATTTCACACATTTATCTCCAGCTTAATATAAATTTGTTCAGATTTTTTTATTAATCAGATTTTTAATTTTGATTAGGATTACATATTTCATAAATGAGAACCATAAATCTATAAGCTGAATTACATAGTGATGTGGAAAAACAGTAGATATTTCCCTTCATTTAATATATTCCCTCTTACCAGATGAGTATTAATAAATTGAGAATGGGAAACACAAGATTAGTGATGATTGAGTAAATATGATAGTCTGACCTGAAATGAACCAACCCCCTTCTCATTTCAAACTTGTGAGCACACACACACATCCATAAAAGTAATCAGTGTGCTAGTAAAAGAAGTCAAAACTCAACAAAGAGGGACATAGATACTAAATCCAGTGATTTAGGAGGCTTAACTCCATGAACATAAGCCTCAGTGGTTAGAAAATTTACTTTTCTTTAAAAGATTTTATTTATTTATTTGTCAGAGAGAGAGAGAGAGCACACGAAGGCAGGGGCTTAACAACTGAGCCACCCAGGTGTTCCTAGAAAATTTACTTTTAATATGTCTGAAGGAAATGGACACAGGTCTCAGAACTGCTTGAGGCCCACAGCCTAATTCATGCATGAAACAGGGATGGGAAAAGTTCTGTTGTCCAACCTGAGAAAACAACACACAAATGTACAATCTCGTGTCTGCGTAAGTGTGGGGTGAACTTACATTTCCCCTTGTTGGAGGACCCCATGCCAAGATAATGAGGAAAACTTGTATGAAAACAATAAAACCAATAGAACCCTGACAGGAGGCAAATACTGAATAGTCTTTTTTTTTTTTTAAGATTTTATTTATTTATTTGAGAGAGAGAGAATGAGAGAGAGAGCACATGAGAGGGGGGAGGGTCAGAGGGAGAAGCAGACTCCCCGCCGAGCAGGGAGCCCGATGCAGGACTCGATCCAGGGACTCCAGGATCATGACCTGAGCCGAAGGCAGTCACTCAACCAACCGAGCCACCCAGGCGCCCAACAAATACTGAATAGTCTTGACTGAATGCTTTATGAAGAAAATTCAGTGATCACAATAAACAGGACAATTAACGCTGGAAAAATTTTATATAATGAGATCATCCAAAAGAGAGCGGTACTTTCCAATGGATAATACAAAATTATTTTCTAGAATTCAAAACAAAAATGAGATTCATATTAAAACAGATTTGACCCCTTGGCGAGGTAAGAAAAAGGCAGTCCACACCTAAACACATCATAGAGAAATTTAAAATGCTCAGTGAAAAAGGAAAATAATATATCTGTAAGGAAAAAATAAAAAAAACTACTTAAAAGGAGTAAGAAGTAATCTGACAACCTACTTTTCAGAATTGATAATAAGATATTGAAGCGGCACCTGGGTGGCTCAGTCGATTAAGCATCTGCCTTCGGCTCAGGTCATGATCCCAGAGTCCTGGGATCGAGTCCCACATCGGGCTCCCTGCTCTGCGGGAAGCCTTCTTCTCTCTATCCCTCTGCTGCTCAACCTGCTTGTGCTCTCTCTCTCTCTGCCAAATAAATAAAATCTTTAAAAAAGGTAAGATACTGAAGACAATTGAATGGTATCTTTGAACTGTCAAAGTGTCAGTGTCCCTAATTCCCACCTTGTTTAAGGTTCAACAAGAAAAAAATTCCATAATGGAAAATTGGAAATATTTAAAAGTGAAAGACCATTATGGTAGGTTTGGAAACAAGCTCCGTGTTGCTAAAGCACTATCGAGCACAGTTGATAGAGCATTGAATTCAAGACACTGGATATAAAACACTGGGGTTGACTCAATAAAAGTAAAAGGAAAAAATAAGAGCATAAATTCATGAAATTAAAAAAATTGTCTTTTTAAAAAATAAGAACAAAATAGAAACAAAGTAGATCTTGTCAGGAGGGAAAAATTTTAAAAAACTGAAATAAACAATGTAAGCAGTGGAGGAGGCAATTAGTTTTTTAAAAAATACCAATAACCATGTTATGTCAGTAGATTGAAGTCTTTGGTGAAATGGTCTTTATTTAAAAAAAGTAAAGTGCCAAAAGTGATTCAGAGATAAATAGAAAAATCTGAAGAGACTAGTAATTATTAAAGCTATCAAATCTGTGTTTGAAGTATCCTCATGCCTTTAAAAAAGACACTCCAAATAATTTTATAAGCAAATTATACTGAAATTCAAAGCCTTATACAATCTTTCTCCTTAAAAATTTAGTTCCAAAAATAGAGACATAAGGCTAACATTATCACTATAGTATGACCACTCCAGCCCCTCATCCCAATAATAAGGGTATTAGGGGGAAGAAAAATTACAGTCAGCAGAATTCGAAGCCAATGTTAGAAATCTATTGCTAGTTACATATTTAAAGATAAAGCTTCAATTTTGTGGAATAAAGCAGAGTTTTATCCTATATACCAGAATAGTTTTACTCCAATATGTGCAGTTTTCAGGAATGATATAATTTTGCAGGTGTTGGGACTCTTACAAGAGATTATAAAAACATTAATTGTTTCTTATTATCTGCAAACAGTACTGAAGTAGATAGGAATGAAGTCTTAAACAACAACAACAAAATACAAAGTTTGTCAAGTAAATAGTTTTAAGGAACCTTCTGATGGGTGAGAAATGGAAATGAATAATCAGAGATCTATAAAAAGAACCTCTATTATGGTACTGTACCATGCAAGGGAAGGATGGTGAATGAAAAGATTGCTGGGAAGGAAATATCAACCTGTGGAAATCTTTTATCATCAGAGTGTATGCTGTGGACTGAATATTGTCTCCCCTCCAAATTTACATATTAAAGCCCTAATGTGATGATGGTATTTGGATGTGGGATCTATCCTAAAGGAGATAATTAGGTCATGAAGACGGAGCCCTCATTAATGAGATTAGTATCCTTAAAAGAAAAGACACACAAGAGATGGTCTCTTTCTCCATTATGTGAGGATATAGCAAGAATGCGGTCATCTGTAAACCGGGAAAAGGGCTCATCAGACACCAAATCTGCCCACATCTTGATCTTGGGCATCCCAGCCTCTCCAACCATGAGAAGAAAATGTTTATTGTTTGAGTCACCTAGCCTATATTATTTTGTTACAGCAGCCTGAACTGACTAGACAGTAGTCCTTTCTCTATAGTGGGTATGGAGGAAGTCTTTAGGGAATCCTTTTTTTCCCTACTGAAATGTGACACAAAGAAAATAGGCAAAAATTTAAATTATTGAGAACCGTTTGTAATGTTAACATTAATTTCGAATGAGGAAAATTAAAAAAATGGACAGTACCTGAAGAGTTAATTCATTAGCATAATCCACTTTTGCGTAAAAATGTAAAATCATGCTGATAGATTTTTGAAAGAAAATGGATATTCATAGTAATCATTCTCAATTTATAATAATGTAACCACTGAAATGGAACATCTGAGCACATTTGCATATGTTGATACAAAATTATGAAGTTCTAATAAAACTTATTCTAAACTAAATACAAAAAAAGAAAAAGAAAAAAACTCCTCCATGTAACAAAATCTGTACAGTGAACTCTCCTGAAATATTCTGGGGAACTAAATTTATATCCATGTATCTTCAACTTAGCGTATAGTGCCGTTTGCCTTTTTTTTTTTCTTTTCTGTTAAGTTTCAGAAAGGTATGGGCTTTTTCCTGAAGAAAGGTTTCTAAGTGTTAACTTGTCCTATGTAACAGCCACTCTGTTTTTCATATAGTAATTGAATCTTTTAAGTGAGTTGCTATTATTTTCTTCATTTAACAGACAAGCAAACTGAAATACAAAGAGGTCAGGTCACTTGCTTTAGATCACACAGCTAATGACATTATTGTGATATTGTCCAAGTAGTCAGTAAAGAACAGGTAAGCCTTTGGAAAAATTTGTGTATTTACAAAGCTACACATTCCTGCTTACCAAAGAAGTAATGGGTAATGAGGAAAACAGTCAAACATTTTGAGTTAAAATTTATGTTCTGGTACTAAAGGCAGATGCTAATGATAACCTTCTTTATTACCTTAGATAGATTTACATGTAGGATCAATAATCAGTCTTTTTTTTTTTTTTTTTTTTTAAAGATTTTATTTATTTATTTGAGACAGAGAGAATGAGAGAGAGAGAGCACATGAAAGGGGGGAGGGTCAGAGGGAGAAGCAGACTCCCTGCCAAGCAGGGAGCCCGATGCGGGACTCGATCCCGGGACTCCAGGATCATGACCTGAGCCGAAGGCAGTCGCTTAACCAACTGAGCCACCCAGGCGCCCCCAATAATCAGTCTTTTAAATAGGCTTGAAATACACCTACTAGGCTGGAAAAGGGAAGGATGGCTGGTTGTTTTCTGAAAACTTTAAAACTTTCTTAATTGTGAAAAACCTCAAGAGTAAAGCACACATCTATCTTTTAATCCTATGATCCTAGCCTACCATAAAGACTAATGCATTGGTCATAATTGGTTTATTTATTCATTCATTATTCATTTATAGCGCAATTATTTATTGTTAATTGAAATATAATTGACATACAATATCCTATTAGTTTCAGATGTACATCAGAGCAATTTATATTTTCATCCATTATGAAATGATCCCCACAATAAGTCTAGTTACCATCTGTCACCACACAAAGTTATTACAACATTATTGACTATACTCCCTATGCTGTACATTCCATTTCCATGATTTATTTATTTTATAACTGGAAGTTTGTACCTCCTAATCTCCTTCACCCATTTTGCCTGGCTCCCAACTCCTCCCCTTTATGGGAGGAAACTGACAGTTTCCTGTGTCTATAAGACTGTTTCTGTTTTGTTTCATTTTGTTTTTTAGATTCCACTGTAAGTGAAATCACGCATTATTTTTCTCTCTCGGACTCCTTTTACTTAGCCTAATACCCTCTATGTCTATCCATGGGGTTGCAAATGGAAAGACTTATTTGTTTCTTACCTTTTTTTCTTTTTTTAATGGTTGATACCCTGTGTATGTCTCTATCACACCTTCTTTATCTATTCATCTGTCAATGGACACTTGGTTGGCATCTACATCTTAGCTACTGTAAATTATGCTGCAATGAATGTAAGGGTGCATGCATCTCTTTGAACTGGCTCAAAAGAGCCAAAATTTTCATTTTCTTTGGATAAATGCCCAGAAGTAGAATTGCTGGATCATATGGTAGTTCTATTTTTATTTTTTTTTTAGGAACCTTCATACTGTTTTCCATAGTGGCTATAAAAGTTTACATTCCCACCAACAGTGTATGAGGGTTCCCTTTTTTTTTTTCACATCCTCACCAACACTTGTTAATTTTTTTTTAAGATTGATTGATTGATTGATTGATTGACTTGAGAGAGAGCATGCAAGCATTAGTGGGGGCAGGAGGAGGGGCAGAGGGAGAGAGGAAGAGGGAGGGAAGCAGACTCCCCGCTGAGCAGAGTCTAATGCTGGGCTCAATCTCACAACCTTGAGATCATGACCTGAGCCAAAATCAAGAGTCAGACGCTTAACTACTGAGCCACCCAGGTGCCCTAAAACTTGTTATTTTTTATCTTTTTGATAATAGTCAATCTAATCTTCATGAGGTGATTTCTCATTGTGGTTTGATTGTGTTTCCCTGATGATGAGTGATGTTGAGCATCTTTTCATGGGTCTGTTGGCCATTTGTATGTCTTCTTTGGAAAAAATGTCTATTCAAGTCTTCTGCAGTTTGTTAATTGGATTGTTTTTTGATATTAAGTTGTATAAGTTATTTATATATTTTGGATACTAATCTGTAAATATATTATTTGTAAATATCTTCTCCCACTCAGTAGGTTGCCTTTTCATTTTGTCTATAGTTTCCTTCACTGTTGAGAAGCTTTTTAGTTTGATGCACTCCCATTTGTTTATTTTAGCTTTCATTGCCCTTGTCTGAGGAGATCGGTCCAAATATATATATATATATTGCTAAGACTCTTGTCAAGGTGTTTACTGCTTAAATTTCCTTTAAGGAGTTTTATGGTTTCAGGTCTCACATTCAAGGTTTTAATCCATTTTCTATATAGCATAAGATATTGGTCCAGTGTTGTTTGTTCATGTTTTGCTTTTTTGTTTTGTTTTGTTTCCTTCATGTAGCTGTCCAGTTTTCCCAACACTGTTTATTGGAGAGACTGTCTTTTCCCCATTGTGTATTGTTGCCTGTTGCCTCCTTTATCATGAATTAACTGACCCTATATGTTTGGGTTTATTTGTTAATCTGTGTATGTTTGTTCCTGTACTGTACTGTTTTGGTTACTATGGCTTGGTATTATAGTTTGAAATCAGGCAATAGAATACTACCAGTTTTGTCTTTTTCCACATTGATTTGGCTATTTGAGATCTTCTGTGGTTCCATATGAATTTTAGGATTCTTTATTCCAATTTGTGGGAAATTCCTTTGGTATTTTATGGGGATTGCATTGAATCTGTAGACTGCTTTGGGTAGTATGGACATTTTAACAATACCAATTCTTCCAATCCATGAGCATGGTGTATCTGTCCATTTATTTTGTCATCTTCAATTTATTTTATTTGCTGTTTACTTTTATATTTAGATATTTACCTTATTTATATTTATTCCTTACTAATTCACTTATAGTAATAATTGGTTCATTTATTCACTTATGTATTAAACAAATGTTCATTGAGTTTCTAATATTTCTCAAAACTGGGAACACAGTAGTGAGTAGATAAAAAGTATCTGCCCTCATGAATTTTACATTCTAGTGGGAATAGACAATACACGATAAAGAAAGATACAGTTGATTCTCATTATTTGTAGTGGCAATGTTCTGTAAAGTTGCTGTGGACATTGAATTAATGACTCGTGAACTGTTATTCTTGGGTTAAATACTGTGTTAGGTTCCTGTGAACCACTGGTCACATTATTTTCATCAACCTGCCAATATATAACCTTGTTTTATGTGTGTTTCTTTTTAAAGACAGTTTATTTCTATATGTTTTGGATTCACTAACATAGAACGCACGGCCAACAGCACTATAACTCATGTGTGAAACTTACCTAACATACATTTTCTCCATGAGGCACATCACAGCCTTGTACTTGGGAACACTGAACATCACTTCAGCACTATGCCTGGAGGCCATTTTTTATTTATTTATTTTTTTTATTCTTATGTTAATCCCCATACATTACATCATTAGTTTTAGATGAAGTGTTCCATGATTCATTGTTTGTGCATAACACCCAGTGCTCCATGCAGAATGTGCCCTCCTCAATACCCACCACCAGGCTAACCCATCCTCCCATCCCCCTCCCCTCTAGAACCCTGTTTGTTTTTCAGAGTCCATCGTCTCTCATGGTTCGTCTACCCCTCCGATTTCCCCCGCTTCATTCTTCCCCTCCCGCTACCTTCTTCTTCTTCTTTTTTTTTTTCTTAACATATATTGCATTATTTGTTTCAGAGGTACAGATCTGAGATTCAACAGTCTTGCACAATTCACAGTGCTTACCAGAGCACTGCCTGGAGGCCATTTTAAGTAGCACAATCACCAATAAAAAAACACAAAAGTGTGAAAATCTGGCTATGAGAACAACACTTGCTTACAGTTGGAGAACAAAGAAGAAGGCAGAGTGACACCTCGTTCAGTGTCAGTTGGGAATGTACACCTCGGATGCAGAAAACTTTCACCATTCTGCACCTGTCTGTGAATGAGTGAAAAAGTACCACGGTATTGACTTTGGGATTTCAAGTCAATTTTAATGAGTAGGTAAAATTGCAAATATGGGATTTGTGAATAATATGTATCTGCTTTACATTCCACCAGATAAAATCTATGGAGAAAATAAAGCAGGGCAAGGAAGGTGGCCAGAGAAGGCCCCTGTGAAGTGGTGGCATTTGAACAAAAGCCCAAAAGAGGAAGAGTCCTGCAGATACCAAAGGAAGCACATTCCAAGCAGAAAAAACAACGGCCATGATGCCACAGCATGTTTGAAGTGTTTGAAGAACTATCGCCTATGTGACTAGAGGGGTACAAGGGTGGGCAGCGCCTAGAATGAGGCTGCACAGGTAGTCAAAAATTAGATAATGGAACAACCTGTAGGCAATGGTAAGGACTTCAACTTTAATTCTGAGCAAATTGGGAGATTGCTAGAGCTGGGGCCATGCATGTGGAAGCATCTGACTTCAGTTTTGTAATACTCTTTCTGAGCACTGGGTTGAGAATAGACTGTGAAGGAGCATTTTCCTATAGAAGAAGCAGGGAAACAGGTTAAAGGAATCCCACTGGGATGAATGAAGCTAGAGGTGATGATGACTTAGATGAGGATCGTGGAAGGGAAGGTCACACAGCGTGATGAATGTAATTTGGTAGGATAACTGAAAGTTGGTTGGTTGTGGAGTATAAGACAAAGAGACAACTCTGCTATGAGCCCAATTATTTGACCTGGATAGCTGGAAGGTTGGCATTCGATTTATTGAGATGGGAAAGACTGCAGGCATAGTTGGGAACTTGGGAGAAGGCAGCGGGAGTTAAGTTTTGGTCAAATTTCAGGATTTATTAGATATCTTAGGGGGGATCTTAATGAATCCCTGAGATGTGCTATTTAGGATATTACTGCAAAAACTATCAATATATAGTGAATTAATATATCCATTAATGAATGGACCCCATTATGTAACTTTCATTTCAGCTAGGTCATTGCTTAAAACATGGTAAATATTTTAATATCAATTCACATGCTGCAGAAAAATGTAGAATTCCAATCAGACAAATTGAATTTAAATTCTGGTACTTCTCCTTACTTATCTAAAATGTTGGGGAAATTACTTCATACATCAGAATTTTTTCTTCTTTATATATTACAGACAAAACAATACATTCTTATTTAGATTGAACATTAAATAGTATACAAATAATAATCTTCATATAGTAGACATTCAATAAATATAAGTTCCCTTCCACTGTACCCTATAATCTCAAATAAAATGTCTGGATAGCATTTTTTTTATGATTTCCAAAATAAATAAATAGATAAATGCACTCATGACTTGAAGAGACTCAGTTATCATAAAAGGCAAATGCTTTGGTTAATAGACTGAAGACCTATTGTAAAATGTAATAAGAATTTCATTTCCATATTTTTGTTGACTAGGAATGACAAATTGTAAAACATATATCAATACTCTTTCTCCTGTACTCATTAAGTGATTATGATACTCTTTTACAGTTAGCCTGGTTTTCACTTCTGAATCTTTCTTAACATCTTTTTTCTTATTTGGTTATCAAGAAGCATTGAGATTCCTACATGAGTTAAAAGTTTATAGTCAATAGGGCGCCTGGGTGGCTCAGTTGGTTAAGCGACTGCCTTCAGCTCAGGTCATGATCCCAGGGTCCTGGGATCGAGTCCCGCATCGGGCTCCCTGCTCTGCGGGGAGCCTGCTTCTCCCTCTCCCATTCCCCCTGCTTGTGTTGCCTCTCTCGCTGTGTCTCTCTCTGTCAAATAAATAAATAAAATCTTTAAAAAAAAAAAAGTTTATAGTCAATAGAGGTTACTCAACAGCCCTGGGTGGGACAATTTGTTAGATGAATAGTTAAAAGTCAAAAGTCTTATAGTTACTGAAATAACTATAAGAAATTCTCATATGTAAAGTTTCCTTCAGCCAAATAGTAAACTCTGTTCTGATAGCCATAATTTTTCAGTCACTTGAATGCAATTTTAATTCTTAGGATCCTAAGGCTATTTAAATAGGATATATTTTATTTGTAAATAGCATTTAGAATTAATAGACTTGACTGAGTATTGCAGGAATCACGTTTTGAATTTGAAACTTTAAATGAAAGAATAGCAAGGAATGTAGAAAAATAACATTATTAACTGGTAAGAAGAGAACAAAGTATGAATTACTGAGTACAAACTGTGCACAATTTATGGTACTAAATGTTTTGTGTGTTAGATGGTATTGAATCCTTATGACTAACCTATACTTGGAACTATCTTACAGATAACAGGATTGAAGTGTAAAGGAAGTTAAGTTCCTAAAGTTAGGAAGGGATTGATCTGGGTTTTGAACACATCGGTCTTTTATTCCAAAGCTTCTGCTCTCTCTTCTATATTTTATGCTGTTAACAAAACTAGATCTGAATGAAACAATTAGCTGTCTAATCTTGGTTCATTCATTTTATTAACTCATTCTATCCAAAATTTCCTTTTCTGTAAGTCTGATAAAATGGAATAAATGCCTGTGATGAAGGGTAGCTGTAAGTTCACAGAACTTTAGTTAGAAACCAGTATCTCCTGGTATCATCTGAAACTGAGCCCCAGTTTTTTAGGCATAAACATAGTAATAAAGCAGTAATAATAAGAGTAACTATAATTTATTGCTTTTGTGGGAGTCAGGAAAAATGTGAGCAATTCTCATTAGATGCAAACAAGGAACAAGGTGAATCAAATTGAAAAATAAAAAAGAAACAGGGCATAGGGGCTTAGGATAAGAGTTCAGAATTGAGATATTTCAGAACATAATTTGCAGATGCTACAAAAACAACACCACTTATGGAACTGGCTATACTTATGCCTAATGAGATTTTATTTCTTTAAATGCACTTATTTTTATCACTTCTGAGGGACATGTCTCGTTAGGGAAATAAATTTACCATTTAAAATAGATGTTAGTTGGAAAATAGAATTCTTTTATAGAATTTCACATTACTGTCAACTTTTCTAAAGCAGACCTCTCAGATGAAAAGAGAAGTGCGTATTTTTCTCCTGATGATTTGTTATTTATTTAATGCTGACATTTCTCTTAAAATATTCTGCATTTCTATTTTTTGGACCACATCAGTTGTACCACACTCTCTTCTCTTGTGCTTTGCCTCTCAACAATAATGCTTAACACTTTAATAGAACTGCTTATTTATAGGATAGTCTTCTTTAATGGGCTTTTAGCTCTTCGAGGGTGGGGACTGTGTTGTATTAGTTGTTTAATCCTGGGTATAGAGCTTAGTAACTGGGTGTAAAAAATAATCAATGTTTATAGAAAAGAAAAGGAAAGAAGTCAGTAATTGACCTCCAGATACCATAATAGTTAGTTTGTTGTCAATTCAAATGGCTGCACAATCCCAGCATATTATGTAATTTTGATCATGGACCATGTAAACTATCTGTATTTAAATGGAAATGATCTTCATCAACAGATGCTCAAGGTCAGTGAAACCAGAGCATTTCATACAGGCAAGTGGTCCTCGGCAGGGAAATAACTTCTCCCTAAACAAGTGTAAGGCTTGTGTTCATATTGAAGTGAGTAATGGTGCATAACTCACATAGTAATGTTAAAATTTTCCATATTCTGAGGAAATGTTTCTCCAGGAACATAATTAGAATACCTGTTTCATTTGTTCAAATGCACGGATATCTTGGCTTGTTGGGAGTCACTAACCACTCACTGGATAAGCAACGACTTTCCTATGTTCACTGTGTTAATAGGAAACACAAGGGCACATTTCTTAAGCAGACATTTAAATATATAACTTGATTATTAATTCAATCAAATTATGGGTGATGTCTATTATCTGTATAAATAGATGTAAAAAGCATATATATGTGAAAGAAGCATTGATGTGGAAAACGCTACAATAACAAATCTTATTATAAGAAAGAATTTTGAAATAACTTGCCAGGAGGGTAATGACCTCAATTAAATTTTATGTGAAATAATAATTGGCAATTTTAATAAAGGAACCCTACTGCAAATTGCATATTTGATAATATAATATTTTGGTAGTTCTTATTTCCCTTTGGCTTGCATTTATATTAAATAAAAATCTTTGAGATAATCAAGGAAGATTTATAATTTAAAGAGCTTTTCCTTTCAACATACTCAAATAGATTTTAAATAGTTTTAAATTCAAAAGGATGTAGAAAAGAAGAATAATCTTCTTGGAGATATTTATTCTATCAGTGAAGGAAAATAATGAAGTATAAAAATGTGCAGTGAATATCAAAGTGACGCAAGTCTACGAGGAGAGAAATTGCAAGCCACAGTACTTAAAGACATTTCAGGGAAAGAAACACATTGTGTGTGAATCATCTGGAAAACACTAAATTGAATTAATGCTTTCTGATGAATATAATCTATTCCCATGTTTGTATGTCATTGTTTGTGCTGATGGATTTTTAAAAACTATTTTATAATGGTTACACATTTTTTGAACATGTTTGTATGTCATTTGTGCTTATGGATTTTTAAAAACTATTTTATAATTTTTTTTAATATGCTTTACATGAAGCACTCATATGTAGTTCTGAGTTTAGATACCTTCACCATTCAGCTAGGAAAGGTTTTGTTTCTATCACTACAAACAAAAATTTTCTCTGTTAAACAATGTTGAAATACATAATACAAGAGGAACGCTGTGCACACTTAAATGTTTAAATTAAGTTTCAAACCAGCAAAACCTGAATTGTGATGTTCATTTCCTTCAGCCTTTAAAAAAGTCCCCTGCACTGATTTTTCTGTGGCATAATGTGAATTTTATCCTGGTTCGGGATGAAGCCTGTAAACCCACGGGGAAGGGCTCGATAGGCTTTTCTGTTATTGACGTGGCATAGTTCTTCTCAGTTGGTGCTCAGTATTGTTATCCAAAAAAAATAACGAGGCCAGCTTGGAGGGAAATGGGCAGTAAGCACTGGCAGGCATGTTTGAGGGGATTCAAGAGACACGTTAATAACCTGGTTTAAAAACACCAAGGGTGCTCACACTGCCCATGTATAAAATATTTTCAGACTCACTGACGTTCACCAAAGACTGTATTTCAATTGTATGCCACCCTGCCACATTTTGCATCAAATTACATGTTCTTTGCATTTTGGGATTTTAACCAGCTATATTTTGAGGAACCATATAGCATTATCCCTACCATAGTGAGTTCTCTTTGCTGCCGAATAGGGTTTGCACACATGACGCCAATATTAATAAGTGAAACGTGATGAATAGCAGGTGTATCTTCTAGGACGCTCACCATTCTGGTGGTTCTTTTCTGGACACACTCTAATTTATCCTTCTTAAAACATGCCATCCGAAGAAACCATAATATTCTAGATGTACCCTGAAAAATGCAGAAATGGATGCAAACTTTTTTTTTTCTTTTTTGTATTCTGGATATGAGAAACCTATAAAGGCTGCTTGAGACTCTGCTAACCTACTTAGTAATCCTATCTCGCTATCGGTACATGGCATTTGTCGTCATTTTCTGGGAGTTGAATCCAATCTCCAGGGAAGTTAATAATGACCCTCACTGCTGAATGCATCTATCAGAGTTACCATGGCTATGACCACGGGGACCACCAGTGGAGCTCAAAGTGTCAGGTCAGTTAGGAGCAACTCAAATTTCTCTTCTGGGATTTTTCTAATACATGTACTGCTTAATTGTGGTAACATTGATAGAAATATCCGAAAACCCCGCACCATTGTATACCATTCCAATGGAGAGAAGCTTTAGACTCAGAAATTTTGCCTTAATAAGTTAGGCAGTGAATAGCAATCTAGTAATTTGTCCTCATGTGGAACTTTTTTTTTTTTTTTTTTTTAAGTATGCTCCTCCCCCAAGGTGGGGCTTGAACTCATGGCCCTGAGATTGAGTCGTGTGCTCTACTGACTGACCCAGGCAGGTGCCCCCAACTTTAAAAACAATGTCTAGGTGTGTTGGTATTATGAAGTCATACACCGTTCTATTTCCAGAAAATGAAAACTTTGATTATGATTATTTAAAGAGGCATCGAATGTAAACCAGGAGATTTTTTTTAATGTGACTTGTTCAGTTATAAATAAGCTCATATGACGAAGAGACCCTAAAATAGCAGCAGTTATATTATTGAAATGAGTTATTTGGGAGACCCACTGGTGGTCTACCATTACCCTCACTGTTCCCTGAAGACACACGCGCGCGTGTGCACACACACACACAGACACACCATTCCATAGAATTTTGAGAGTAAACTGGGCCCAGTGTGCACGGGGGTAGCTAGACTCTTGTAGCACTCTCAAGATGAATTAAACCAAAGCCTATTTAATGAAACTGAGGGATATTTTGTCCCCCAGAGGATATTTGGCTATGTCTAAAGACATTTTAGTTGTTAAAACGAGGGGAACACCACTGGCCTTGAGGGGGTAGAGACCAGAGCAGCTGGTAAACATCCTGCAAAGCACAGAAAGTCCCCCACAACAAAGACTTATCTGGACCAAATGTCAGTAGAGGTGAGGTTGAAAAACTCCAACTGAGACACTTAAGTTCACAGCTGAGCGTATTGAGTTGGCTCAACCAGAGTCTGTTCGAAGGCGGTCTTAGAGCAAACCCTGTTGTGAACCAGACTGTGTTCTTTTGGTATCTGCAGCATGCCTGAATGAATCCTTCATAACCAGACATATTTTTTGTCTGAATTGCTATCTCATTTAGGTGGTTTACTGTTACTTGCTAGTCACAATTTTGTGTGTCTGTGTGTGTGTGTGTGTTTTTCCCCCTAGATTGTCGTAATGAGTTATGTTATTTCTGCCTCTCAATTCCTACCAAGATTCCCCAAGTTTTGCTGAAAAACTTTCATCTAACTAGTGCAATACCCCCTAACTCTTCCCTCTGCCTTCTGGACCCCCGTCACATACCATGGCCCCGGGAGTGCACCTTTGTAGAGCTGTCAAAATCATCTGTCCGAAAAACAGGTCTCACCTTGTCAAACTCACTTGCTCTCAAACCCTGATTGGCTGCCCACTGCCATGCTGATAAAAAGCCAGCCATTCCCTTTGGCATAGCAGAGCAAACCCTGTGTCACCTGACCCCCTCAGGCCTGCCCCACCTCATCACTCATTCCTTTAGTCAGGCATGGCCACTGTGTCAAAAGGGAGTTCCTGGAGTTTTCTGCACAAGACAAGCATCTCTCACCTTGCTGACTTTATTGCAACCAGCCTCCATGTTTGTGGGTTTTTTTCTTCACCCTCCCACCTCTCCAACTCCCACCTGGCTCATTTACAGTTTCTTTGTGGAAACTCCTGTGATCTTCCCAGGTAGGGTTCTCTCCTCGAGTAGCTGGTGGATATTGCTGTCAGTGGATGTTTTTTCCCATGTTGTTTTCCAAGCAGCTTTCTGTGTTTGGGTTTGTCATTTTTCTGTTGCAAGTGAATTAAATTGATCTCAATGGAATAATATGCTCTAATTTATTTACAGAATAATTTTAGAATTATTTTGTCTACAATTTATGATAATCATTACAAGAAAATTTATCTTTCTTTTTTCCCCTCTTTACTAACCTATTTAGATGAGTTCAGATTCCTAAGGATTCAAAGACCTGTAGATGTTAAAAAATGCAGTCTATTTCTAACTACTAGTATTGTGTGAATTCCAAATTTACTTGTGGTCCAAGACATGGCTGAGTGTAGAGGAAACAAGTGATAATATATGTTTTTTAAGATTTATTTATTTATTTTAGAGAGAGAGAAAGAGCGAGCATGTGTGAGTGTGAGGAGGGGCAGAGGGAGAGGGAAAGAGAGAGAAGCAGATCCCTCTCTGACCTGGGAGCCCCACAAGGGCCTCCATCTCATGATCCTGAGATCATGATGCGAGCCAAAACCAAGAGTAAGCCGCTTAACCAACTGAGCCACCCAGGTGCCCCATGAATGATAATATTGGTAATAACAGCTAATATGTACTGAGCAACTACCTTATTCAGGTGCTGTGCTTAGAAAGATATGTTATATTCTCATCTACTCTATGAAGTAGAACCATATGCCCAGTTTAAACATTTGTACACTGAGACACTGAGAATTCAATCACATTTCTGAAAAGTGCCCAGGTAGTACATGAAGGAGGCGGTATTCAGTCTGCTCAAGAGCTTTACCTTTTGATCAATATTTTCTGGAGCACCTCCATGCCAAAAACTCCAGTTTTAAACTCAAAAATGATTTCTTGCTAGTGACTCCTTAGTGATGATTAAATAAATGTACATAAAGCACATAGTAAGTATACAACAAAGGTTAACTATTAGATTTATTATTAAGCCTTGAGATAAAAATAAGTAATATACTTTGGATTAGTTTTCCATCATAAATTTAGGACAGCAAACATCCCCTCTCTAAATGTAAATGATTTTAATAAGGATAAAATATGTGTGAGCATTTTGAAAATTATTGTACAACCAATCAAAAAAAAATTGTTATCCTTGGACAATGGCACTATAGTACATGACTTATCTAAAATGTAAAATATCAGAGCACCTGGGTGGCTCAGTTGGTTAAGTGTCCAACTCTTGGTTTCGGCTCAGGTCATGTTCTCATGAGATGGAGCCCCATGTCGGGCTCCACACTCAGTGGGGAGTCTGCTTCTCTCCTTCTCCCTCTCCCTCTGACCCTGCCCCCCACACTCTCTCTCTCTAATATAAATCTTTAAAATAAAATAAAATGTAAAATAACATATTTGCCATTTGTCTATAAGGGAAGAATAACAGAATCAGACTGATTATTTGAGGGACTGATTATTTGAGGGCTTGGGAAAGTGTATGCATATAGGCTGAGCATAGCCCTTGAATGTGGTGTTCAGTTGTTTCGACATAAGACAGGGTGGTAAGATGAGACTGTTCTAAAGGGCACACCTTCTAGATAGTGCCAGTTCCCAGGATTGTGACCCGTGGACTGATTCCAAGAGTGGCAAATGACCAAGGTCCATTTTGAAAACCGAAAGTTCAAAAATGTTTGTTTTCCCATTGGCCCCTAGGCAGGCATTTGATTACCTTCAAGAGAAAATCATTTCTGGCTTTAGGTCCCCATTATGTACTTTTCCTAAGTCAACCCTCTTTTTAAACACTTCACATATTTTTCCTAAATTGATGAGCCAGGGGAAAAAAAAAATGTCACCTAAATTTTATAGGTTGCCCTACCGTATTATAAAAACCACACTTGAGAACCCAACATTTGCCTCAAGAATCCCTGCCCCAGTCACTACAGTGGGAAGTGAGAAAATGGTCAGTCCTTTCCAAGCAGGACTTTGCATGCTAACCCAAGAGGAGGCGTCAGTTAAAGAGTACCATCACGCAGTTAACCTGGCATCCCTCGGGACTCACTGAGGCTCTCCTGAATGCATAAGCAGTTACACGTTCAGGGGCTGCCAAGGCAGACCCTTATTGGAACTCTGCCGGAGGAGTCCTGTGGAAGTGTTCTTCAGAGAGCTCACCTGGGAAAGCAGTTCCTAATTTGCATTTAACAGTAAAGCTATTACTTTCCCTTGACTTGCAATTGGTGTTGACCCTGATGACTGTCTAATTGACAACAAAGTGGTTCGTAACGCTGACCTCTTCTTACCTGCAAAGAGAGACTTTAGCAGGATTGATTGAGTGGAATCTTGCACAGCTGAATTAGGCAGTGGTTTTTCCTTAACTGCTGCAGGCTTAACTTGCCAGGGTCCACGCCAGGCTTCGCTTGAGACATACAGTCATGAAATCAGATCACTCCTGCAGCAGGTCAGGAGCACGCTTCCCATTTTCTCCCTTTTGCGCTTTCAGTTTCAGTTTGACGTTAAGATTCTTATGCATCTTTCCAATAATCGAATCTAAAATAATATATACTGTCTCAGTTTTGGTGCAGGGTCTGGATATTTTGGATCAAAACATTATTGTGCATAACTGAGAGAAAAAAAAACGTTTCCCTAATTATTGTCCTTTATTTAACAAAATAAAATTGTATTGAAATACCTGTGTAACAACAACTGAACTCTAAGTATGGTCTTAAAAACAACTCATATTGAGGAATATGTTAGAAATGTAGATCTGATCTATTTTTTTAAAAAATCATGAATGCATTTTAAATACAGGTTAACATAACACCAATTTTAATTTTAAGCCAAATTATGATAATTACTATATTACAGAGGTCATTTGCAAATGGTTGGAAGCCAAATAAATCTGTGTCTGAATCCCGCCTCTGCTATGGGTAGTTTAAGCAAATTCTTAAACATGGTTAGCCTTCATTTTCTTATCTTTAAAATGGTACTATAGGGGTGCATGGTTGGCTCAGTTGTTGTCTGCCTTTGGCTCAGGTCATGATCCCGGGGTCCTGGGATCGAGCCCCGCATCGGGCTCCCTGCTCGGCGGGAAGCCTGCTTCTCCCTCTTCCAATCCCCCTGCTTGTGTTCCCTTTCTCTCTGTGTCTCTCTGTCAAATAAATAAAATCTTGAAAAAAAATAATAAAAAAATAAAATGGTACTATAATACCTGCCCACTGATATTAAGCATTAAGTAAAACAATAAATAAATGTGCTCATTTCAATACTTGACAAATAGTAAGGTCTAAAATGTCATAGATATTATGATTAATAGAATATTCTTGGCACATCTGGGTGGCGCAGTCGGTTAAGCATCTGACTCTTGATTTTGGCTCAGGTCATCTCAGGGTCATGAGATGGAGCCCTGCATCAGGCTCTACGCTCAGCAGAGAGCCTGCTTGAGATTGTCTCCCTCTCCTTCTGCCCCTCCTTTCTCGCTCTCTCCCTCTCAAATTAATATTTTTTTTAAAAAAAGGATATTCTCTTTTCGTCCTGAATAGACGAAAGATTCTAAGATTATTTACAGGTTAAGAAGCAGCTTGATATAGAAAATGTTTCTTACAGTTTGTTCTTAACTTTCTAGCTGGTCCCAGCTTTCTTAGTCACAGCAAGGCTACCTTTTCCTCTGATACTCTCCTATAGCCAACAAATGCTATACCACATCTTTCTCTTTCGTCTTCTGCTGTCTTTGCATTTAGCCACAGCGGAAGAACAAATCCGTTACATTTCTGGTTTCCCACATGGAATTGGGAGACTACAGTGAAAAACAATCTGTCCCATAGCTGGGACTCCTCCTTTGGCAATTAAAGCAAGCTTCTCTCCACCTGACCATCTTTACCTGCCTGTTGTGTTAATATATCTTTCTTGTTCCAAGTGGCCAGTTAGTAACATCCTAATGTAACATACTTCAAACTGAGATGTATAGAGATCTCGATTTTTTACTGGGCACTATTCTATAAAGCTTTAATTTGGAAAATTTCAAACATTTGAACAGTCGACAACATAGGATAATGAACCCTACCTCCCAGACCCAGTAACTGTTAAGATGCTGTCACTCTTGCTATTCTTAGGGGCTCCTTACCCCAGCCCTATTTTGCCAAACCTTTTTTTTTTTTTAAAGATTTTATTTATTTATTTGACAGAGAGAGAGACAGCAAGAGCAGGAACACAAGCAGGGGGAGTGGGAGAGGGAGAAGCAGGCTTCCCGCGGAGCAGGGAGCCCGATGTGGGACTCGATCCCAGGACCCTGGGATCATGACCTGAGCCGAAGGCAGACACTTAACAACTGAGCCACCCAGGCGCCCTTGCCAAACCCTTTTAAAGTAAGTCCTGGCCATCTTGTCTGTTTACTCCTACATATGTCAGTGTAAATCCTTAAAAAAAAAAAAAAGTTCCACTTAACTAAATTTATAAGATACCCTAATATCTGCTAATACATAGCTCACATTCAGTTTCCCCAGTTGTCTTAAAATTATCTTTTTAGAGCTGGTCTGTTTGCATCATGATCCCAATAAGGTTCACACATTACATTTGATTTTTATGTTTCTTAAGTACTTTTAATCTGGAGAACTGTCCCCTCTCTCCTTTTCTCTCATGCCATGGACTTGTCAAAGAAACCAGGTCTGTTACTCTATCAAATTTCACACATTTCAGATTTGTGTTTGTTTCCTGACAGTGTTATTTAACTCATTTCTCTCTCATTTCTTATAAACTGGAAAACAGCTCCGTAGTGTAGACTGAACCTAAGGTCAACTTTTTTGTCAGTGATACTTTTCTTTGCATTTTGAAAATTGAAGAATGTTTAGTCAGGAATGGTATCTGTCATCTTAGAATCAAATTCACAAATACCAATGGGTAATATTTACATGTGCTTATGGTCACCGGTTCCTGTGGTAATACCATCTTTATAATTATGAGAAATGAAAAAAGTACGTGTGTATGTGGGCGCCTGGTGGCTCAGTTGGTTAAGTGACTGCCTTCGGCTCAGGTCATGATCCTGGGGTCCTGGGATCAAGTTCCGCATGGGGCTCCCGGCTCGGCAGGGAGCCTGCTTCTCCCTCTGACCCTCTCCCCTCTCATGCTGTTTCTCACTCTCTCTCTCAAATAAGTAAATAAAATCATTTAAAAAAAAAAGTACATGTGTATGTATGTGTATAAAAATAAAGTATTTCTCCTTTCTATCTTTGGAGGAATAAATTGGCTGTTAACTTTATCTGTGTCTGTAATTGAGAAGGAGATCAAAAAGTTTCCTCTCTCATATCATTCATTCATTCAACACCATATATTGAGTTTTTGATTTTGGACAGGGTCTCTGGTTAGTGCTAAATATAAAACAAACAAACAGAAAAACATGATTTGATCCTTAGCCACAAGGAATTTGCAGTCATATAATAAAGAAACTCATTAGTATAGAATTTGTTCCTAGGGTGCTATACCAGTTGGATTATATACCAACTGTGATCCATGAAACAGTACTTAAAAAAAAAAGACATTTCTGACATAGTTTATTATAGTTCTAACAGTATATTTGTTGTGTAAACATGATAGTAAAACAGTAGAAAAGTGAAAAATTAAACCAACTGTCTGGTCTACATTGTATGAAAAATATCTATAGTAAGTGTATCTAGTAAATGTATTAGTAAATATTTGTTGAATATATTACTGAATGAGTTAAATTATTGTTTTTTAATTGTGCTGTAGTACATAGATATAAGAAAATCTAAGGAATATAGTCTAAAATGTACCAATTACTAAACTTTGTTTTACATTTGCATAAAATTAACCTAAATCAGATGATTCAATTTAAGAACTGAATATTAATTATGGAAAGTAGTATCCAGATAGGTATTATAGGAGTTTAAATATTAAAGAAAATCCTTAAACTCAATGAATTTTTGAGTAGCTCAAAATAAGCCAAGTACATAGAGAACTATGTAGCATTCCGTAATTTCCCAACTTCTCACATAACCTAAAATATGGAAAATATATGTTAAATATCATAACTTACGTGAAATGTAAACTACTTTTTATTGTAATACAAGCAGGAAGAAATGACAACCATTTAGAATAAGAAAAACTTCCAAGAAAGATTTTGAAGCATAGATTCTTTGAAAAATAGATGTAACTTCAGTGGGGTAAATATTCTAGTATATTCAAGTATTCATAGGTTTCTCAGGAAATACTAGAAGTCTTAATTTTACCAGAACATGGGGATCATAAAGGTAAGTCCTAAATAATGAGATTTTAATTATCATTTGAGATCTTTTTTTGAAGGGCCCTAAATGCCCTTGGATGTAGACAGTATAGGGCCATAAAAGATTTCCAAAAAGGAGGATAGTTGTGTTCGAATCAGTAATTTTAGTGAACTTCTCTGGAGGTGGTTAAAAATTAAAAAACAAACTATATCTATCTATCTATCTATCTATCATCTATCTATCTAGGATAGACCAAGACCCTAGGTTGTTTGGGGGAGAGGGGAGCACCTGGTTGGCTCAGTTGGTTAAGTGTCCAACTCTTGATCTCAGCAGCTCAGGTCTTGATCTCAGGTTTGTGAGTTTAAGCCCCACATTAGGCTCCACTCTGGGCGTGGAGCTTACGTTAAAAAGTTAGCCTGGTGATGGGTATTAAGGAGGGCACGTTCTGCATGGAGCACTGGGTGTTATACGTAAACAATGAATCATGGAACACTACGTCAAAAACTAATGATGTAATGTATGGTGATTAACACAACATAATAAAAGAATTAAAAAAAAAAAAACAGAAGAACAAGAAAAGTAAAAGACCCTAGGTAGGGGGTCGTTATAACTGGTTGCGCAACTCTTGGTCATTTCTCAGAATAATTCAGTACAGGATTTGCAAACTAATACTTACAGGGTTCCAATGGCTCATGGGCAATGTTGTTAATAAACCATCACCTGCACCTGTGGGATACCTTTTAGCACCAGTCATCTTTACAGCCTTGACCTGAGCCCATGATTTTGCACACAGTGTCTACATCCAGATTGAC
This sequence comes from Neomonachus schauinslandi, assembly GCF_002201575.2. Lineage (NCBI taxonomy): Eukaryota > Metazoa > Chordata > Mammalia > Carnivora > Phocidae > Neomonachus > Neomonachus schauinslandi. The sequence continues at coordinate 12,295,441 of NC_058404.1, forward strand.
CATATGTGATGGTCAGCTAACTTACTACACAAGTCCCCCATCCAAGGAAATAAGTAGCTGAAATGTGGCCCGCAGTACACTCACTTGAGTCTTGGTCCCCTCACCCTTGGCACAGGCCCATGACCATCTGTTAGAAGGAAAACCTTGTGTGAATCTCTACACGTTACTCCAGTGCTGGGGGCCTTATTAAATGTTATTTATCTGTTCACACTATATTGGGTCACCACCATGATGGTTAAAGATTAAACAAACAAAAATATGTTCACTGCTCTTTTGCAATCCATAGGCTCCTAGTTTGGATCCCTGATTGAAAGGCTACAACCTAGGAAATGTTGTATGAAGCACAGAAATCAAGAAATTTGTAGAGAAGCTGCTTAGAAAGTGAATAAGAGTGCATTTTGAAACATGTTAATAGAGAGGACAGGTGGAAATGGCAAATAGGCCATTGCAAATGTATTAAAAGCTCAGGAAGGGAGATTAAAAAAAAAAAAAAACTAGGGAAATATAATTAAGTGTCGTAAGTATGGTGATCAGAGTTGTAACTACAGATAAGAGAATAAAAACAACCAGGGGGAAAGCATATATGGGAGAGAATATAAATTGTGTAACTTTGGCTGTTTACTAATACATAGTTGAGAAAAAGCAGAAATACTAGGAATGTGTGAGAGAACATGCAAATATTCAAAATCATGGTTTCTTGTCAGGCTATTAAATGTTCATCACTATTTTCACACATCTTGATTTAAATTTCCTACAATGTGACTGCATTTTAAAAAAGTTACCAGGCCTTGAGAGAAAAGAGAAAATCACAATAACAAGGTATTACATTTTTACACATTTTCAAATCTACACACTGAAAATCTTATTTGGCTACAGACTATAACATATATCTTAATCCAATCTTTGGCTTAAACTCAGACTGTTTCTTTAGCATGCTTAGAAGTAAACTTTTAAAAATGCAAAAGTTATCTTCATAACTTCTCTCCTTAATTTTTTTTCAAAATATATTTATTTTAAAAATTTTGCAAGATTTTGTTAAAATTATAGGTACACAATTTTAAACCTTGAAATATATTTTTAATCAATTTAAACCATGGAGAATCAACATTCTGGGTTTGGTTACTGCTACTTGCAGCATTATTTGTTTTTTTTGTTTTTTTTTTTTATTTAAAGATTTTATTTATTTATTTGAGAGAGAGAACGAGATAGAGCAGCATTATTTGTTACACCAGGATTTATGGGTGATAGGGAGGTAAGATTGCTAAAGAAAAAAAGAGAGAGAAAGATTTTAGTTAACTATTTACCATTTGCTGATACCCCAATTTTTCTTTTCTTTTTTTTTAAGACTTTATTTTTTTTAGAACAGTTTTAGATTCACAACAAAATTGAGAGGAAGGTATAGATATTTACCACCTTCTCCCACCTTCTCCCGCACATGCCCAGCACCCCATGCCCATAATATCAAGGCCCTCTGTGAAAGGGCCACATCTGTGATAACTGATGTACCTATATTGATGCATTGTTATCACCCAGAGTCTAGAGTTTGTATTAGGGTTCACTCTTGGTGTTTTACATTGTATGAGTTTGGACAAATTCATAATGACATGTCTCCATCACTATGGTACCATATGGACTAGTTTCATTGCCCTAAAAATCCTTCATATTCTACCTGTTCATTCCTCTTTTTCCGCTCAACCTCTGGCAACCACTGATAGTGTTACTGTCTCCTAGTTTTGCCCAATCCACAGTGTCATATAGTTGGAATTGTACAGTATGTAGCATTTCAGGTTGGCTTCTTTCACTTAGTAATATGCATTTAAGCTTGATAATGTGTTCCTTTTTATTGCTAAATAATATTCTATTGTCTGAGTATACCACAGTTTGTTTATCCATTCACCTTCTGAAGGCCACCTTAGTTGCTTCTGAATTTTGGCAGTTATGAACAACGCTGCTATAAACATATGCATGCATGTTTTTGGGTGAATGCCAAGTAGTGTAATTGCTAGATTGTATGGTAAAAATATGTTCAGTTTTTGAAGGAAACCACCAAACTGTCTTCCACAGTAGCTGGATGATTTTGTATTTCTGCTAGCAATGAATGAGCATTCCTTTTGCTCCACATCTTCACCAGCATTTGGTGTTGTCAGTATTTTGGACTTTGGCCATTCTAATAGGTATGGGGTAGTATACCTATGCATACCTATCACTACAATGTGGTAGTATCTCATTGTTTTCATTTGTATTTCCCTGATGACAAATGATGTAGAGAAGTTTTTCATATTATTTGCAATTTGTGTATCTTCTTTGGTGTGTTGTCTGTTGAGGTCATTGATCCATTTTTAAATTGGATTGTTTTTCTTATTGTTGAGTTTTAAGAGTACTTTATATATTTTGGATAAGAGTCCCTTATCCGTTGTGTTATTTGCAAATATTTTCTCCCAGTCTGTGGCTTGTCTTCTCATTCTCTTGATGTTATTTTTCACAGAGAAGTTTTTAATTTTAATGAAGTTCAGCTTATCCTTATTTTTTTTGTCAATCCTACTTTCTTATATCTAGAAAGTCATTCCCAAACTCAAGGTCATTTAGATTTTCTCCTAGGTTATCCTGTAGGAATTTTATAGTTATGCATTTTACATTTGGGTCTATAATCCATTTCAAGTAATTTTTTGTGAGGGATGTAAAGTTCATTTGTTTTGCATATGGACATCCAATTGTTCTAGCACCACTTGCTGAAAAGACTCTCTGTTCCTTTGTCAAAATCAGTTGACCACAATTGTGTGGTGTGTTTCTGGGCCTCCATTCTGTTCCATTCAAATATTTCTCAGACAACCAATCTTACTTTTCTGGTGGTAAATATTTGTCATAGTGTTTTGAGGATAGATAGAATTTAAGAGGGCAAATAGAATTCAACACAAGAACTGCACCTCAGTTATGGAGAGTAGTATTAAGACAGGCATTACAGAAGTCTAAGGAGTGAAACATATAGTTCAATTTGTATGGTGGTAAATCAAGTGAGTTTTGATAAGTGAGGTGATACTGAAAGTGGAACTTAAAGGATAAATAAAATTTGACATTCATTTCATTCATCCATCAAAAATTTGCCAAACCCCTCCAAGAGCCAAATGTTGTTGAATTAATAGGCAAACCACTGCCAGTCAAAGTGACATAGTTCCTGTCCTCATAAAGTTTACATTCATGAACAAGAAGTAAACAATAAATAAGTTGTCTATAACATAATGTTAGGTATAGATAAGTGCTATGAAGAAAACACTACCCACTAATCACATAAAAAAAATATATGAACATAATGGTATTTTAGAAAGGGTGATTGATCAGGAAGGTTCTCTGAGGAATTGATCCTGAAAGGAAAGAGGAAAATGCAAATGGGGAATGTGGATTCTAGGCAGAGAAGACAAGTATAAAGGCCATGAGACAGGAATATGCTTAATTTTGAGGACCATCAAGGAGGTCAATAAACTACAGTGCAGTATATAAAGGAAGAAATAATAGGAATGTAATCAGAGATCACATAAGATCTTGTCAGAGAAAACTATTGGTAAGGGGTGGTTTTAGCAGATGGGCTAAGGTATAGAAAGACTCATCCATGGGAATAAAAATAGGATGTTTGGAAAATCTCCAGCAATTCATTATCACTTGCATTTTACAAATGGGAAAGGATTAAGAAATAGCAGTGGGTAGATTTTAAGCAGCTTTAGAGGGGGAGCCATGCAAGGAGTTTGGGTTGGAGTAGGATGTGTCATATGTGAGTTTCAGCAGGATCACTGTGAGCGGAATGGAGAATCGGTTGGAGAGGGGTAAGATTGGAGGCCAGGAACCAGCTAGGAGATCATTAGAGCAAAATAAACAAATGAGCAGAATTGGAACAGAAGGGTAATCTTCTGGTCAACAAAAGCACATTTTAAGGTTCTAAAGAGCAAAACAAACAAACAAAAACCATGAATCCTTTAGTATCAGTGCCTTGCATACAAAAAGTGCTCAATATATACTTGAAGAAATTGGTTGGTTTAATTTGAAAGTTGTACTATATAAAAATAAAGATGGAGAAACCCTTACATAGTCACAAAGAAAAAACACAGTCCTCGGAAAAATAGTGGTTAAACTACAAACATGGATGCAAATATTCTAAAACAATGGGGAAGTGTACACTAGGCAAGAGTTCTATCAAAATTAGCTTAACTTGACAGTAAATGAATATAATGAAATTTTTATTGTCCTGAAACAGAATAATTCTGACACTTAGTGGTCAGTGTTGTTCAAAGTAATAGGGGAAATAAAGTTTTGATTAGTTGGATAAACTATAATGATAATTAAGACTTTGGAAGAAACCCTGCTGGTCATTGCAATCCATCAAATAATTCTACATAACTTGATGACTTTATCCAAGGCCTTTTCCATCCCTTCAGGCACAGTAAAAACCATTTGGAAACATTTCATGGAAGAGTAACACAAACAATTAAGGTATAATATGGCTAAATGACAGTTTAAAAATACTTAAAAGTCTTAATTGAAATGAGAACACTTCTAGGACTGGCTTGAGGTGGTAGAAGAATTACTTAGATTAATGTGAGTAAAATAAGAGATAATGGCATGAAATTAAGTAAATCATGCTGACCCTAGAGTTTGTGGATCATCAAACATACAAATGGCAGTATTAAAATCACTATTTCTTTGGAGGGTTTAAGTATAATGATATACTACTGAATGTTTCAGGGAGAAAATCCATTAGAATATACAGTAATGGGCATATTCAAACTTTTCAAATTATCCCTCCAAGTGATATCATATAGAAACAGTCATATTTTTTAAAGATATGGTTTCCTTTTGTAGTTCCTCGGTGAGACAAATTCAAGTTGAGTCATTTCGATGACAGTTTAAAATGCTCAAGAAATCAGGTATTGCCAATAACCTAGAGTCAAAATGATGCCTCACATCATCTGGTTGAAAAGAAAGAAATCAAAGCAAAACAAGTGACTGAACAGATGAAAAAATAATGAAATGAACATTTACATCTAGGGTTTCTAGTGTTTTCTCATTATCTTTGTCCAGTCTCTTATTTTGCTCAGAGAATGGTACGTGGTTGACTAAATGAATAAATGTCAAAAAGACGGGGAAATAATTTAGTCTGAAATAGTTCTCTGTAGAAGGAAATTATAAACAGTTATGGGTGAATTCATTATAAGTAGAGCCATTAACATTTGGGCATTAACAAAAATGTCGTATAGGTGTCCATGTTATACAAATACATATAATTTATTTATAAATAAAGAGGCACATAAATACTTATACTGGAGTTGGCTGTAGACTTATATGGTAAAGAGTTAACTCTCATCAAACCTTCATTACTCTCCCCCACATCCCCTGCTTTACAAAAGGCTCAGCAGCGAAACCTCTATCGATGGGGAATACAAAACAAAATACAAACTTCTCTAAATTAATTTATAACTAGTCCAGCAGCAATGTTAATATCTCAGAGCATAGCTCTGCACATTTTGCAGTGAGGTTTCTGACATCTTTATTCCAACCACAGCAAAATCAGTAAGTTTTCTTCCCCTTTCTCAAATGCTTGCTATTTTCAAACTCCTTACAGAGATAGTGAGATGCCAAATTCTGTTTATCCCATCCTTAAATATAATCAGATTAAAAAAAATTGAGGAATATCTAAAGAATAACAGGAAAAGTAAAGATAATGATTAAACATAGAAAAAAAGAATATATATAATAGATAGACTCCAGAGGAAAGAAAAATAATAAAAAAGAACAGAAGATAAAGATAATTTGAATAAAGAATGAAAAAAGTATATGTATATTATATATATATTTATATATATATATAGACTCGAGAGGAAAGAAAAATGGTAAAAAAGAACAAAAGATAAAGATAATATGCGTCAAAAACTCTGAAGGATGCGATTTTACCCTACTTGCCTTGACTAGTCTGCCATGATTCTGTGGATGCTGAAAGGGACATGAGACTTATGGGCCAGAAATAAAGGCCTGTTTATTCCTCACAGCAATAGCTATGGACAGAATATTGACATTTTCCTACCCATTTCTTAAGTCCCTATCCCCATAGGTTGATACTTATAGGGCCAAGTGATACCTGCCCCAAAATGGGTTGAGTTACAGGAGAGAAACTCTGATCTTAGGAAACCTTTATAATGGGCAATAAGCCTGCTTGACATTTTCAACAGAGTGAGTCAACATTATCTTCGCTATATTGGATAATAAACAAACCTACCTTTTTTTTTTTTTTTTTTTCCCCAAAAAGGGAGATTTTATCTTCAAAAACTTTTTTTTTTTTTAAAACATCCTTGAGAAGATAATACGGACTGAAAGAAGCCTGTGCCTCAGCTTACAAGATAGGCAGAAATGTGAGACTCTTTAAGAACATCTCTGAACACTATGCAACCAAAGAAAAATTTGGTAGGTCAGTGTAAGCATAGACTAAGAAAGGATGCTATGAAGAGGAAGAGGAGGTAACGGCTAAGGGGAGCTTTGGACTCTAGGTCCTGCTCCTCACTTACTGCTTTTTGCTCTCAGTGAGGAACAAGTCCATTAGGAAAATTCGCTGCAGCCATGGCTTTTAAAGACACCAGGAAGGGGCGCCTGGGTGGCTCAGTTGGTTAAGCGACTGCTTTCAGCTCAGGTCATGATCCCAGAGTCCTGGGATCGAGTCCCGCATCGGGCTCCCTGCTCTGCGGGGAGCCTGCTTCTCCCTCTCCCACTCCCCTGCTTGTGTTCCCTCTCTCGCTGTGTCTCTCTCTGTCAAATAAATAAATAAAATCTTTAAAAAAAAAAAAAAGACACCAGGAAGACACCCATGGGACCAGAGGTGGCGATTCACTGAATTAGAATTACTCTAACCAGCCCCAGTGTAAAATCTTTGGAGAAGGTATGTGCTGACTCCATCAGAAGCATAAAGGAAGGGGTGCCTGGGTGGCTTAGTTGGTTACGCGTCTGCCTTCAGCTCAGGTCATGATCCTGGAGACCCGCATCAGGCTCCCGGCCCAGTGAGGAGTCTGCTTCTCCCTCTCCCTCAGCTCCTTCCTCCATTTGTGCATGCTTTCTCTCTCTCTCTCAAATAAACAGATAAATGAATAAATAGAAAGTCTTAAAAAAAAAAAAAAGCATAAAGGAAAAGAATCTCAAAGTGAAAGGACCAGTTCAGATGCCTACCAAGACTCTGAGAATCACTGGAAGAAAAACTCCTTGTGGTGAAGGTTCTAAGACCTGGGATTGTTTCCAGTTACTCTACAAGCAACATGTTGATTTGCACAATCCTTCTGAGATTAAGCAGATTACTTCCATCAGCATTGAGCCAGGAGTTGAGGTTGAAGTCACTGTTGCAGATGCTTTCAAATCAACCTTTTTAATAAATTATCAGTTGTTTAAAAAAAGAAAGGGGGCTATGAAAAGTGGACAGAGAAGAAGAAAATTTTTTAGAACATAAAAATATGATTGAATTCTTTTTTAAAAAATGTAAAAGGGATGGAAAATAAAACTGGGAGAGTTTGCCAGAATGTAGAATATTTTTTAAAGCAACTTAAATATTAAACCATAAGAAATATGAGGATCAATCCAGTAAATTAAACCTTCAATGTATATAAGTTCCAGAAGGAAATGACAGAGATAGCAAAAGTACAAAAATTATCAAAGAAATAATACAAGAAAACTTTCCCAGAGCTAAAGATGTCTCAAATCCTCTTGCCAAATAGAATTAAACAAACCAACCAACAAACAAACAAAAAAACACCTCCCTGGCTGAAATGTGTAAAAGCGCAAGTTAAGAACAATTAAGATGACGTGCGGAATATAAGAATACAACAAAGCACCTGTAAATTTCAGGAAGAAGAAAAGCTATTCAAATAGTCATGGTCCAAACTTGAAGTACTTAAGATCAAATTTGAAAAGGAAGTTACTGGGTTTAAGAAAATATAATAAAATGGATATCAAACCTGAATGAAAATCTGACATAATAGAAACATAATGTTTCTTGTCTTGACAAGAAAAATACAATTTTATACTTTTGAAAATACTGTATACATAATAAATACACCAATTAGTAAAACCATGCTAGTAATTGATAGTCCAAAAATGAGGGAACGTTTATTTTGAGTGACTTCTAGAGAATCCATTGGAACCTTCTTCTTAGACTGGCTGAAAGGCCATGACTATTTTATCCTAGAAAAGGACATGTCACCCTAACACTTTGTAGTGAACGATATTCTCATAGTCAAAATGGTATAAATGCTGCTAAGTGATTTTCAATAATTTGAATTAATTTGTAAACAAATAATGTAACTATATGGTACAAAACCATGTGGATGTTATCAACTATTACAATGTAAAATTATGTGCAGCTGAAACATGCTGCTGGGAGGAGAGGTGGGGGAAAGTCAGGATCCCTAATTTCATCTTGCACCATCTTAGCTTGATTACGTAACACAGAGTTTTAATATATATATATGTATACATATATATATACGTATATATATATATGTATTTGTATATATTTGTATATATATGTATATATATATATGTATATATTTGTATATATATGTATATATATATGTATTTGTATATATTTGTATA